>NW_006408720.1:2066918-2083304 GCF_000296735.1 Chrysochloris asiatica | reverse complement strand
CATGGGGACTTTATATGAAGAAATTTTAAGAAAATTGAAAACTGTATTGGTAAGTTAAAGATCAAGAAAGTAGTGCTAAATAATTTTTTTTCTCCATCTTGACAATGCTCTTGCTCATTCTTGGAAGGTAGCAAGGGCTGTCCTATGAGAATTTTGTTGGGAACACTTACCTTGTTCACTGTACAGCCTTGAATTTGTTCCTTCTAACATTATTTAGTTCCCCAGACTCAAAGTACATTGAAGGGAGTACAATTTGAGCCCCTCAAGGATTCCCAAATTGCTATTTTGATGTGATGTAAATAGAAAACTTAGAATTCTTCTGGGAATGGTTGTTGTTAGGTGCCACTGCATTGATTTCAGCTCATAGCAAACCTATGAAACAATGCCTGCTCCTGCAGCACTCTCACAATTTTCCCTATATTTAAGCCAATTTTGTATGTACTGTGTCAATCTATCTTGGTGATGGTTTCCCTAATTTTTGCTAATCTTCTATTTTACCAAGCATGATGTTCATTTCCAGGGACTAGTCCCTCCGGATAACATGTCCAAAGTATGTGAGTGGACATATCACCATCCTCATTTCTAAGGAACATTCTGGCTACACTTTTTCTAAAACAGGTTATTTCCTAATTTTTTTTTTTTTTTTTCTGGCAGAGTCATTGTATTGAAAAGAACTGGTCAATGTTGAACCATTTCAAGAGATAGCATATGATCAATAACTGATGATACTGAAGGAAGAAGTCTAAGTTTCACTGAAGGAATTGGCAAAAAACAAGGTTCCAGGAATTGATGGAATACAAATTGAACTCTTTCAACAAACTAATGCAGGACTGGAGGCATTCACTTGTTTATGTCAAAAAATATGGAAGTCACCTAACTGATGAACTGATTGGGAAAGACACATATGTGTGCCCATTCCTAAGAAAGGTGACCCAACTGAATGCAGAAATCATTGCATAATCTCATTAATAGCACATGAATGTAAAATTTTGCTGAAGAAAATTCAAAAAGCAGTACATCAACAGGGAATTGACAAAAATTCAAGTTGGATTTAGAAAGGGACATGGAATGAGGGCAGATGGATACTTGTTGAAGCGGAGAATATCAGAAAGCTGTTTACTTGAGCTGTGTGATTATGCAAAGGCTATCAATTGTGTGCATCATGACAAGCTACAGATAATATTGTGAAGGAAGGTTATTCCAGAATGTTTAATTGTACTCATAATGAACCTGTACATAGACCAAGAAGTAGTTGTTAGAACACAACAAGCATATACTGAAAGTTTAAAATCAGGAAAGGTGTGCACCAGGGTTGTATCCTTTCACCATATTTATTCAATCTGTATGTTGAGCAAATAATCTGAGAAGCTGGATTATATGAAGAAGTACATGGCATCAGTATTGAAGAAAGACTCATTGACAACCTGTGATACACAGATGATGCAACCTTACTTGCTGGAAGTGAAGAGAACTTAAAATGTTTAGCATGGAGATCAAAGACCACAGCTTTCAGTATGGATTGCACTCAATGTAAAGAAATAAAATCCTCCTAAGTGGACCACTAACTATCATCATAATAAATGGATAAAAGATTGAAGATGTCAAAGACTTCATTTTGCTTGCATCCACAATCAACACTCATGTAGGTAGGAGTCAGGAAATCAAATGCCGTGTTGCATTAAGCTAATCTACTGCATAAGAACTTTTTAAAGTGTTCAAAAGCAAATATGTTATTTTTGAGTACTGACATGTGCCTAACCCAAGCCATGATATTTTCAACAGTATCATATACATGTGAAAGTAGGGCAATGGATAAGGAAGACTATAGACTAATTGATGTATTTAAATGATAGTGTTGGTGAAAAATATTGAAGAGGAACAAACAAATCTGTTTTGGAAGAAGTTCAGCCAAAATGCTCCTAAGAATCAAGGATGGTGAGACTTTGCTTTTCATACTTTGAATATATTATCAGGCGGCACCAGTCCCTGGAGAAAGATATCAAGACTGTTAAAATGGCGGAACAGAGAAAATGAGGAAGCACCCAATAAGATGAATTGACCCAGGGCAGCAATAATAGGCCCAAGTGTAACAATTGTGAGAATGGGGCAGTGCTTCTTTCTGTTGTACACAGGGTTTTTATTAGCTGAAACTGACGTGATGGCACCTAACAACAACAACAACAACATATTATATTAACTGTCTTAATTTAATAAAGAAATTCTCCCACATTTATTAGCTTCTGTTGTTGTTAAATGCCATCAAGTTGGCTTTGACTCGTAGCAACCAAGTATAGTGTAGGGTTTTCTGAGACTTTAAATTTTTGAGGGAGCAGAAAGCCTCATCTTTCTCCCATGGTGGGCTTGAACAGCACACCTTGTGATTTTCAATCCAGTGTTTATCTTAAGAAGTCACTGCTTTCCCTTATTATCTTCTAGAAGCCAAATATCAAGGGAAGGGATTGTGAGAAATGTGGCTTTTTTATTATCTTCTAGAAACCAACAAAAAAGGATCACATTTCTCGAAATCACTTCCCTTCATATTTCTGAGCTATCCTTGCAAGCAATTTGGAAGGCTGAAGAGGAAAAGAAGCCATTATCACCAGAGGCAGTAACATCTGTGTGGGCAGACCTGTGACTCACAGTAGCTTTTTATTGAGCCCTTGGGTTCCAACCATTTCACTTCTGTAGACTGTGGGAGTTTATGGGGACTTCTAGAATTTCTTGAGAATTGCAGCAGATCTTTGCAAGTCTTTGAGAAGCCCTACATGGTGCTTTTGGTTGAATGTGGTGATCAGATCTTTGCTATTTCAGATCTCCTAGGATGGTATAAGCTTCCATTAAACTATTGCCACTGTGTTGATATAACGCAGAGTGACCCTATAGCATAAGCCTACAATTCTTGCCTTCAATTCTTATATTAAATGTCCTGTACCTTAAATGAAGTACATAGATGCTATAAACAATTAACACACAACTACTAACTAAAAGGTTGAAGGTTTGAGTCCACCTAGAGACACCTTGGAAGAAAGGTCTGGTAATCTACTGACAACCCAGCCACTGAGAACCTTATGGAGAACAGTTGTATTTTGACACACGTGAAATTGTCAGGACTTAGTTAACTTGACAGTAATTGGTTTTGTTTTGTTTTGTATAGCTGGAATACATAAAATGTTACTTCTTTTTCTGATTGAAGCCTTACTGAGCTCTAGTTTTATGTCTTTATATGCCTAGATATGGAGTCCTGGTGTGATGCTGTGTGTTAATGTGCTGGACTGCAAGGCCGGTTTGCCCCACTGACAGCAGTGGTTCAAGCTCACCAGTTGCTCCTCAGAAACCCTATACAGGGTTCCTATGGTTTGGAACCGCCTCGACAATACTTCACAACAACAACAATGTCTAGATATATTTTATTGTTGGGCATTATATTTGCAGATTGCTTCTTAAAAATAATTTGAGTTCTAGTGAGAAATTGGGAGTGTGCTGGCTCCATAGGATACACTGAACTGCAAGCCATAAGGTCAGCAGTTTGAGCTCACCAGCCACTCCATTATAGAAACATGAGGCTTTTTGCTCCTGCAGAAGATTTAAAGCCTCAGAAATCCGATATAGGGTCACTATGAGTCAGAACCAATTCAACGGCAGTCTACCTCACCAGCCTTTCCTTGGAAACTCTAGAGTCTCTGTGTGTCAGAACTGACTTGATGACACTTAACAACAACAAAGGCACTGTAAGGCAGCCTATTTCCAGTTCTTATCTTTTCCTTGGGTGTAGCCCTGATTGGCCACATAAGAACAGGCAGGCCATGGATTCCTACTTTTATTTCCCAGACTCTCAGCAGATTGAACACCTCTGGAATTGGTAATATTTCTAGGGGAAATAGCCCCAAATGCCAGGATCCCCTCTATTAATTTTCATCTTTTTTATAGATCTTGGTTTGCTATGTTGTCACTGTTTTGATAAATATCCAAAGTCTTCAGGAGATGACTTTTATAATTTTCCAAAGCTTTTCTAAGTGTTTTTCATGGGAGTAAATGATCTAATGGGATTGCCAAGGCTCATGCATTAAGCACTCAACTGTGAACCAAAAGGTAATCAGTTCAAGCCTGCCAGCTGTTCCATAGAAGGAAGATGCACATTTCTGCTCCCTCAAAGATTTTAAGCCTTGGAAACCCTATACAGGGTCCCTGTGAGGAGAAACCAATTCCATGGCAATTAACAACAACAAATGACCTAACAGTTTGCTTTTATAAGAAGCAGGAGTCACCACAGGTGACTATTTTTTAAAAAATGTTTATTTTCTTTAATATTAAAAATAAATCTTTCACTATGCACAATAATGAATTTCAGTTGAGTTAAAGGTTAAAAATTATACCAAAAAGAAAGAAAATATTTTTGAATCCTAGTATAGTATTGCACTGGGCAAATCTGCTGCACAGGAACCTTTTAAAGTATTGAAGAGCAGAGATGTCAGCTTGAGGACTAAGCTGCACCTGACCCAGGCCATTGTGTTTTCAATAGCCTCATATGGATGCGAAAGCTGGGCAGTGAATAAGGAGGATTGTAGAAGAATTGATGCCTTTGAGTTGTGGTGTTGGAGGAGAATACTGAAAGTGCCATGGACTGCCAAAAGAACCAATAGATCTGTTTTGGAAGTAGTGCAGCCAGAGTGCTCTTTGGAGGCCAGGATGGCTAAGCTTCGTCTCTCCTACTTTGGACATATTGTCCAGAGGAAACAATCGTTGGAGAAGGATGTCATGCTGGGTAGGGTGGAGGGTCAGAGAAAAAGAGGAAGACCCCCAACGAGATGGATCAGCCAGGTGGCATCATTGATGGACTCAAGTGTGGCAGCGGTAGTGAGGTTGGCCCAGGATCGGACATTGTTTCGTTCTGCTGTGCATGGGGTTGCTATGAGTCGGTTCCGACTCGATGGCACCTGACAACAACAACAACAACAGTATAGTAAAGATTTCTAAGTCAGAAGTGAAAAGTAGAAATCAGGAAGGAACAAAAAAGAAAAGAAAACTTCTATCACATACAATTTAAGTATTTCTGTACATTAAGTAAAGTTAAAAGACAAGGTATAAATGGAGCCATGTATTTTGCACATGTATAAGGAAGAAGTTATTTATGTCTATCATCTGTTACTTCCTCAAGTACACTTTTTAAAAATAAGTTTACTTATTTTGCCCATTCCTCTTTTCTTTAAAAAAAAATTCAGTTTATTCTTTCTGTATCTTATACCTATTCTTCATAGGCTGAAAGACTTCAGTTACATCCAATCACTGAGGATGTAAAATTGTTTTCTAAAAACTGTGCTAATTTATTCGATGAATATTTATTAGATGACCACTATTCTTGACAGGAGCTTTGGTAGAGTAGTGGATTATGAGCTGAGGTGCTAACTGTAATGTAAGGTCAGCAGTTTGAATTTACCAGCCACTCTGAGGGAGGATGATGAGGCTTTCAGCTCCTGTAAAGATTTACAGCCCTGGAAACCTTATACTGGGTCGCTATGTGTCAGAACCAACTCCACAGCATACAACCATCACCACCACCACCACCATATTCACACAGTGTTTTAGGAATTGGGATACAATAAATAACAAAAAGGGCAAATATTCTTATTCTGGCAATTAAATATTATAAACATTCAATTTTGCTTCTGAATCTGTAGATATTTCCTTTTTGTGTATGCCCTGTAATGCTTCACAATTATGAGTATAGTTTTATTTCTGTTTATTAATCTTTGGACAAAAGGGAGAATTAGGCAGACCTAGAGTTTGCCACTGGAAAGACTGTGGGATAATCCTTGACTTCCTCATTTCTTGGTCAAATTGTTTATTTGCTAAATCCTTTCTCTTGAGTTTAATTGGATAGTTTGCAGTGTATGGCGCTCCTTGCCCAGTTCCTGGTCTTAGCAGCAGACCACATCAGGGACAGTCTCTGAGACCGTCTATGAAACTTGCTAAAACAGACGAGATAAATGAAAAACCACCTCTTCTAACAAGGGTTCTAGTTCTTTATGTTTTCTTATACTGGCTTTTATAAGAATTTGTCTTTTTGGTTTCTAGGAAATCAAATTACAAACAGGATGGCCAAATGCCGTTAGTGACTGAGGGTATTTGAATAAACACTTTCACTACTTCAAAACCCAAAATATTCACAGTAGACACATCTATACCAAGATGATGCTTTCATAAAAACTTCATATTTTTAACAAGGGCTCTGGTGAAGGATGAATTTAATAGTCATCTTACTTTCAGCAAGAATACAATGCTTGTGTTTCACAAGCTTCTTTATTTTTGTGTTTTTTTTTTTTTTTTCAAAATTAAGTATGGCTTGATTTTGATAGTGACACTGGGTTTCAGTTTTTGTGTGTCTTTGTAGATATTTTATTTGTAAGTGGTGATGAGGTGGGCCTTATTACAAGCTAATCAGTTGGCATTTCTAGCCTATGGTTTTTTTATGTACTTCATTTTCTCCAATGTGTTGGTATTTATAGGTAAATGTACTAGCATTTAAATATGCATATGTTAAATCAGTAAAACTCTGAATGGTATGTAATCAAGTAGGTCATGACATAATTTCATTCTCCAGACAATTACATAATTATATTAAATCCTGATAGCAATTTGTTTGAAAGAAAAAAGGTACTACATTTTCTAGAAGTAAATGAGAACAGACAGTATTTTTCTAAAGATCATCTCGGCAAATTTTTTAAACTTTTATTTACTATTCTTTTTAAAAATGATTTTTTCCTGCATTCTAAAAGTAATTAGAGTTTGTTACAATAGAGAAAGAAGAAAATAAAACTCATCTGTTTTCCATCACATGGCATTACCACGGAGGTATATATGGCTGAATTGCCTACTCTGAACAAAGAGCACAGGCTCAGTTATCTGATTATCTTGGTTTCAAATTCTGGTACAAATACTGTGTTATATTAGGAAAGATTCTTAAGCTCTCAGTGCCTTATCTTCCTCCTCTTTAAAATTGTGATAGGAGAACTAATTGATGCAATATTTATAAAACTCATTGAAAGTCCTGACACACATGTAAAACAAAAACCAGAAACGCCACACGACAAAATACAACAGCAACACACACTTAATAAATGCTAGCTATTGTGGCGCTCTGCGTTAATAAGCCAGACTGCAAATCTGTTTGAACTGCAAGGTCATCAGTTCAAGCTGACCAGCCGCTCCTCGGAAACCCTATACAGGGTCGCTATGGGTTGGAATCGACGGCACTTAACAGCATTGTTATTAGTAATTTACTTTTTAGAAATTGGTTATTTAACATCTGTTTTATAGCACTTTTTAAAACGTAATAATATAGCATAGATATCCTATGCAGTAAAACATTCTATAATATACTTTTAATGACGGCTAAAGTCATAATTTAAGGAGCTCTGGTATCGTAGTGGTTACGAATCAGGCTGCAAACCTCAAGGCTAGCAGTTTGAAACTACCAGCTGTTCCACAGGAGAAAGATGAGGCTTTCTGCTCCCATAAAGATTTACAGCCTCGGAAACCCTGCACAGGGTCGCTATGAATTGGAACCGACACCATGGCACATAACAACAGCAACAACAACAACAACAAAGTCATAATTTAGCAGCAATGAGCTCAAGCTTTAATAATGATTGTGAGGATGGCAGAGGACAGTGTTTCATTTTGTTGTGCATAACGTTGCTCTGAGGCAGAACTAACTCGATGTTACGTAACAACAACGTCACAATGTATTTAATTAACTTTTGTAGTGATTTGATTTTAACGCTGTACTATTATATGCTATTAGTTTCTATTGCTACTGTAATAAATTATCATAAACTCAGTGGTGTAAAGCAACACACATTTAGTCTACTATATTTCTGAAGCTCAGACGTTTAAGATCAAAGCGTTAGCAGGGCTTCCTTATTTCTGGATGCTTCAAGTGAGAATTCATTTCTTTGCCTTTACCAGTTTCTCGAGGTCACTTGTTTTAGGCTAGGCTATCGAAAGAAAAAAATCCAATGATATAAGGAGAAGTTTATATCAAGGGAATGGGTCACAGTTGTGGAACTAGAAGAGTTCCAAGCGCAAGCCAGGCAAACCAAGATCAGTAGGTGGCTCCATAGGGCAGGAATCTTAGTTGGAGTACGAACAGGATCTTGGCGCTGGAGTAGGGGAAGCAGCAGGGTTATGGTCAACCAAGACCTGGGCAGGTGTGCTGCAGAACTGGTGGCACATGTGCTGCAGAACTGGTGGCACATGAGGGTGACAAGAACAGGCATGTAGGGCTCTCTCGTGGGAGTCTGGTTTTACAGGCATACTTGGTGGTCAGGTCAGCGTTAAACTGACCATATAGCAGGTCTCTGGCTCCGGTACAGACAGTGGAGGTTGGAGGATGACCCAGATGTGAGATTCAAACCCAGCGGGGAATAGTACAAGTTTTTCCGGCATGTTCATTATGTTGGGAGCAGACCACATCCCCAAGGAAACAGCCTTTCAATTGATTGGCTGATAATAACCAGTAATCATAGAGTTGACTATCAACTACCCACCAACTGGGAATCCTGGCTCAATCAAGTTGACACAGAACCTAACTATCCCACTACTTTACTGCATTCCTTGACTTGCAGCCCCTTGCTCTGTCTTCAAAACACATCATGCCAAACTCCAGTGTAACATGCCCTTATTCTGACTTTACTCTGTTGTGTCTCTCAGCTGAAAATCTTTGTGATTACATTGGATAATCCAGGAAAATATCACCATCTCAAGGTCCTTAATTTAACCCCATTTGCTAAACCCATTTTTTGGGTTTTGTAAGGTAATATATTCACAGGTCCCATGGACTAGTACATGAAAATTGTCGAGGGCCCTTATTTACTCTACCAGTACACCATGATGAGTTGAGTGTGGTGGATCCATACAATAAGCACTAGACTGCGAACCACAAGGTCCACAGGTCTAAAGCCTGTACTGGGTCACTATGAGTCACTTAACAAACAATAGCAACAACACCAACACCATGATAAAGGAACCCTAGTAGCATACTTAATTATGACCTGGGCTGCTAACTGCAAGCTCGAATCTAGCAGTTGTACAGTGGGAGAAAGATGAAACTTTCTACTCCTGTAAAGATCTGTAGCATAGAAACCCTATACAGGGTCGTATGAGTTGGAAACAACTCCGTGGCACACAACACCATGATGAAGTACAGATTTCTGTACCCCTTCCTTATTTTCTTGTAATGCAGTTCAAGTATCTTTATGTCAGATAATTTTTTCTCAATAAATCTTTATTCAATAATTAACAAAAGCCTAACTGAATGACTATTATGTTATTTAATCCAATAATGTATTGCTATCCCACAACAATTTTATGATGGCTGTATTTTCTTTTAATGTTGAACATTTTAGAATCTCTGGTCTTTTTTTTATTTTCTTCATAGTAGGGCTTTAGTACTTGTTCTTGCTTTTCTGATGGACTCAGTCAGATTCTACTTATAAAAACAGAGCAACTTCCTTGGTTTTCTATATGCAAAGAGAATATGACCTGAATAAACATATTGTATTAGATATCATTTACTCCAGTAACAATCCTAAAAATAATTGTTACATAAAATTCAGGTCACAAAAATAGGTGATATATTGTAACATCTAAAAATCAGAAAAAGTGAAGCAGTAATTTGCTAGAGAAATCTATATACTGCATATCATCAATGGTAGTTTTCTTAAAGTTCTGTCATATACCACCAAATATGGTGTATTAAACATTCTTTTTTTAAGTTGAAAGTATTTTTAAATAAGTCAGAAAAATGTGTAAATTTTTTACTTGTTAAAATGTTTAGTTGAATATACTATTTGAAACATTAAAACTGATATTTTAACAGTAACTCATAGATTTATCTTTTCAACTCAAAATTGAAATTATGAGCATCTAATAGAAATCTCTGATTTGGGGTCATTTAAAGTATTATGTAGAACATGCCTTCTGAATTATGTAATAGTACTAAACTAGAAATTGACCATTTGTTTTTATGTTGATTCAACACTACAAATGTTGATTGAATACATATTATACTAATCATTCACATATACAAATTTGAATTCTAAGGTGCCTATTTTTATAAATGTCTTTACCTAGTTGTAAGTTTGTCAAGAGAAACTTTTGCAATTATATAACAACAATTGCTATAATGCTCAAAATATCTTCAAAATATATTTTCATATAAAATCAATTTATTCTGGTTCAAAAAAAATTTTTTTAAGATAAACATTTTAAAGTTAATATTATTATACTTTTCTTTGATTTCATGAACTGTGTACTCCAAGCCTTTCATAATGGATTGTATACTCAACCGAAAAAAGTCAATGTGAAATTTAAGGGCACATGTAATTTCACTTGTTATAAATTAGCAGAGGAGGCTCCTAATAGTTAAAACCCCAGAAAAGTCTAATCTAATCTAAAGGATTCAGAAAACTATTTTGTAAAGGACCAGATATAGTATTTTAGGCTTTGTGTCCCATAAGGTCTCTGTAACAATCACTCAACTCTGTCCACTGAAATGTGAGAGCAACCGTGATGCCTAAACAAATGGGCATAGTTGTTCCAATAAAGCTTATCGATGGACACAGTCATTTGAATTTTATATAATTTTCATGTGCCATCAAATAATATTTTTCTCTTCCAATTATTTTAAAAATAAAATATTTTTTTTATTTTTAAAAATATTCTTATCTTGCAGACTATACAAAAACAGGGCAGTGAGCCAGATCTGTACTATGGACCATAGAGCTTTACTCTTGTTCTAGAATATACTCTAAGTACTCAATGACCTTCAATATCCTAGTCCCATGCCACTTTCAGCTAATTTTTAATTAATTGGTCTAGTTATACAGATTTTTTTTCATCCTAAAAGTGTCAAATTGCCATGCCCTTAAAAACCTCATCACTGCTGATATGAAGCCAGTTCATCTCCATTTCATACACATGAAATTAAGTGTATGGAAATCATAATTTATCATATTAAAATAAACTTGCTTTCATTTCTTCAGCTTCAGTTTGAATTTGCACATGAGCAATTGATGGTCCATTCCACAATCTGTCCCTGGACTTGTTTTGACTGATGGTATGGAGCTTTTCCATCATCTCTTTCCACATATGTAGTCAATTTGATTTCTATGTATTCCATCTAGAGAGATCCATGTGTATAATCGTCTTTTATGCTCTCTAAATAAGGTATTTGAAATGAACAAATCATTGATTTTGCAGAAATCTATCATGCGATCTCCAGCATCATTTCTATCACTAAGGCCATATTTTCCAACTACTGATCCTTCCTCTTTGCTCCCAACCTTTGCATTCCAGTCGCCAGTAATGATCAATACATCTTGATTGCATTTTTGATCAATTTCAGACTGAAGAAATTGTTAGAATTCTTCTATTTCATCCTCACTTGCTTTAGTGGTTGGTGCATAAATTTGAATAATAGTGCTATTAACTGGTCTTCCCTGTAGGCACATGGCTATTATCCTATCACAGATGACATTGTACCTCATAGCTGATCTGGATATGTTCTTTTTGACAATGACTGCAACACCATTCCTCTTAAATTTGTCATTCCTGGCATTGTAAACCATGTGGTTGTCAGATTTAAAATGGTCAATACCAGTCCATTTCAGCTCACTAATGCCTAAGATATCAATGTTTATTAATTCTATTTCATTTTTGACAATTTCTAATTTTCCTAGATTCATACTTCATACATTCCATGTTCTGATTATTTGTGTATGTTGCAGCTGTTTCTCTTCACTTGAGTTGTGCCCCATCATCAAATGAAGGTCCCACATGCTTTTCTCTTACAGGCTTTACTCCATTTGTGTCATCATGGTCAATTCTACTTTGAGGAAGCTGCTCTTCCCCAGTTGCACCTTCAGTGCCTTCCAACCTGTGGGGCTCATTTTCCGGCAGTATATCTGACAGTATTTCTCTGCTATTTATAAGGTTTTCAGTGACTAAATATGCATAAGTATTTCGTCACTCCTTTTTCCTATTCTGTCATTGTCTGGAATCTCATCTGAAACCTCTCCACTATGGGTGACTCTGCTGGTGTTTAAAATACTGATGGCATAGCTTCCAGATGCACAGCAACTCACAAGCCACCACAGTACAACAAACTGACATATGAATGGTGGTTATGACTCATAGAGACTTTATATAGGTTCTCCAAGGAGCAGCTGTTGGATTTGAACCATTGACCCAGTGTTAAGTAGTCCAATATTTATCTTACAGTAACATTGTTGTTGTTGGTATGTGCTATTGAGTTAGTTCCAACATACAGACCTTGTATATGGTTTCTGAGGTGTCATACTAGGATTTACATATCAATCTGAACATTACATGGAGAAATAGATAAATTAACAACTGCCATTTGAGATTTATACATTTCTTTCAGAAACTGAGATCAGATAGAGAAAAAATAAGTAACCTGTTATCCACATATAACCTTTAACAAAATTTTAAAGATGCCCTTGATTCAGAATTATTAGTACCTCTACCAGCTAAAACTGCCACAGATGGAATTCTTTGAATCCCTGTTCTTCTTTATTTCCTACAGTAAAACCTAAGCGTGACATTCAGGTCAGAAAGCCACTTGAACCTCATTTTGATTATTATGACAATGCTATCAGGTTCGCCAGATGAAAGCAATCGTCATCTCAGTATTGTTTCTGTGCTCAGGAAAAGCGGGTGGTGTGCATTACAATCAAATAACATAAAATCGGCTCTGCCTCTTGCATAGAATTAATTTTAGTATACCTCCCATTTCATTAGAGGAGCACTTTAAAACAGGTCAAGTGTAACCAAGACTAAATTGAAAATGCATTATTCTATTTTGGTAGGCCCTCAAAGCTGATACATATTTAATGTAATTTTATAAGGAAGTTCAAATGTCAGGTAGATTTCTTTAAGGAAACAAATGTCTTAGTCTCACACTAGGTAATTTTAGAATAAACACTTAGCGTATCTCCTCTACTATCTTGGAGCAATTCCTGGACAGAAAATATGTTATTTGTATGAGTTATGAGGAATAAAGCTGACAGCAGTACATTGAATACTATTCTCTTTATTGTCTGTGTCTCTTTGGGATTTACTTTATGCCTTCAGTAATACCTTGTGTCCTACTAGGTTTTCTTTCTTGATACTGGGTTCTTGGAATTATGAAAGTTTAAAGAAATTTAGATTCTCACTTTACTGTTTATCTACATATTAATAATGTTATTTACCAGGCTAGTCCATCAGCTAGACAAGTAATTTTAATCTTTTCCTAAATTATAAAAATAGCTCCATGTATATAAAACCACTTTCTTCAATAGGTAGTAAACATCCCTTAGAAATAAACATTCTATTTCTATGACTGCACTGGTTTCTAAAATAGTGAATGCTCAGACTCATAAATCATGTATTTGTGGCATTAGTATTTGGAAACATGTAGAGGGACAGTTGGGCAAAAAGTATGACATATGCAGTGTGGTTGTACTTTATGTCCAATAATCAATTAGGGTAGTGTTTGGTTTGCAAAACATCCAAATCAAGTGAAAAGAGAGAACACTGAAATTGCATATTTCCTGCTAGAGTGCTTTTCGAGAATGTGAAATGAGAATTTCTAGGCTCCATGTTTGAATTTAAGACATAGGTTTTAAGAGATCACTGTATTTTCCAGGATTATTTTTCCAGATTTGAAGACACTCCAATATGATCCTTTCTCAGAAGGAACTGTATGCATTTATATGTTGATATGTATATATATATATATATTTTTTTTAATTAATTAATTAATTAATTTTTTCCTTGCCTCATAAATAACTCTAGAAAAATATGTATCCGGGCTGTATTTTTTCACTATAGTCATTTAGTCAGCATGATAAGTAAATAATCCAAGAAATGGTACTATTTAAGAAGAATATAGCATCAGGATTATAGGAAGGCTCAATCATAAACAGATGACACAACCTTGTTTGCTGAAAGTGAAAAAGACTTGAAGCACCCATTGAAGAAGATCAAAGAATATAGCCTTCAGTATAGATTTCATCTCAACATAAATAAAAGAAAACTCCTCACAACTAGACCATTAAGCAACATCATGAAAAATAGAGAAAAGATTAAACTTGTCAAAGATTTCATTTTACTTGGATCTTGAATCAACACCCATAGAAAAAGTAGTCAAGAAATCAAATGACATATTTACTGCATTGGACAATTCTGCTGCAGAAAACATCTTTAAGGTGTTAAAAAGCAAATATGTCACTTTGAAGACTAAGGTGTGCCTAAGTCAAGCCATGATATTTCAATCACCTCATATGCATGCAAAAACTGGACAATGAGTATGGAAGACTGAAGAATTGCATTTGAATTATAGGGTTGACAAAGAATATTAAACACATCACGAACTTCCCGAAGAATGAAGATGTACAGCCAGGTTGCATCATCTGCATTTAAAAAAAATGTTAATGAGTGTTCCTCCAATCCTGATGTCACATTATTTATCATATAATCCGGATTCTCAGATAATTTGCTCAGCATTCAGATTGAGTAAGTATGGAGGGAGTGTCAGTGTCATACTCAGGAAGAGCTTGTGGTTAGTGAAAACAGAACAAATGAGAGTTGTGATATGATATTGGATACTTTTTTGTCACTTTATGGAGAATTCAAGTATTAGGGGTCTCAACAACAACAACATAACAATGATGAAGGGTCCCAAAAGAAAGCCAACATTTGGGTATTTGGCACACCAAGGGCCTTAACACTGGATTATGAGAACATCATTATTTGTTCCTTTTACCAAACTAGAAATATCTCAGTAAGACTCATCATCTCTTTCTTTTATTCCATATTTCCAGTTGTTGTTGTTAGGTGCCATCGAGTCAGTTCTAATCTTACATACGATTTCTGAGGAGTGACTGGTGGGTTTGAACTGCTGACCTTCAAAAATAATTGGAGAATCAATATGCATGAATTAAGAAAATCTTTTTAACTATTTGTTTTGGTAGATAATAGGAAGCAATTTTAGGTCCTTAAAAAGGAGAATGACATGATAAAAATAGTATTTAAAAAATAAAGCATTACAAACTTGTAACAATGCACACTTTGTTGTTGTTGTTGCTGTCAGATGCCATTGAGTCGGAACCGACTCATAGCGACCCCATGTACAGCAGAACGAAACAATGTCCGATCCTGGGCCAACCCCACCACCGCTGCCACATTTGACGCCATCACTGATGCTACCTGGCTGATGCATCTTGTTGGGGGTCTTCCTCTTTTTCTCTGACCCTCCATCTTACTCAGCATGACATCCTTCTCCAGCAACTGTTCTCTCCTGACAATACGTCCAAAGTATGAGAGACGAAGCTTAGCCATCCTGGCCTCCAAGGAGCACTCTGGCTGCACTTCTTCCAAAACAGATCTATTGGTTCTTTTGGCAGTCCATGGCACTTTTAGTATTCTCCTCCAACACCGCAACTCAAAGGCATCAATGCTTCTATGATCTTCCTTATTCACTCACTGTCCAGCTTTCGCATCCATATGAGGTTATTGAAAATACCATGGCTTGGGTCAGGCGCACTTTAGTCCTCAAGCTGACATCTCTGCTCTTCAATACTTTAAAAAGTTCCTGTGCAGCAGATTTGCCCAATGCAATACGTCGTCTGATCTCTTGACTGCTGCTTCCACGAGTGTTGATAGTTGATCCAAGAAGAATGAAGTCCTTGACAACTTTAATCTTTTCTCTAAGGCACACTTTAGAATTATACATTTTCCTCTATGTACCCATTGTCATCCAGTCGATTCTGACTTATAGCAAGCGAAAAATCCAAAACTAGAAGCAAATGCACGTATTTAATGTAATTGAATAATATGCATTCTGAATTGTTTAGGATTGAAATGTACTTTTGTCTGTAACTTTCTGTGAAATATATCATAAAATAAGAGATTTAGAATGAATAGACATATGACTAGAAGGGTTAATAAGTGATAAAATAAAATTAGCAAAGTGTTAGGAAGGTGCGTGCTGGTATATTAGTGTTTATTATATGACTTTAAAAAACTTTTCTCTATGTTCAAAATTGTTTGTAAAGAGCCAGAATAAAATATTTTGAAGATAGTCTGACAGAGCTAAAATCAGGGAGAACTGCTCAAAGGCATTATAATAAACTGCATATGAGTTATGAAGTACTTAGGCAACACTAGTGGTAGTGGGAAAGGAAGTAGTATTGAGCATAATTGATGTTTAAAATGAAGAAAAGAAGATTTACTTGTTAATAACTGGAAATGTTGGAGCCCTGGTGTGGCAGTGTAGGATAAACACTGAACTGCTAGCCACAAGGTGGTGGTGGTGGTGGTGGT
>NW_006408720.1:2064589-2065997 GCF_000296735.1 Chrysochloris asiatica | reverse complement strand
CTATGGGTCGGAATCGACTCAACGACACTTGACAACAACAAAAGTATGTGTGCAGTATTTATTAGCATGCTTGGCACAAAGATGCTGCCAAAATATGACACATAGCAGGTGTCAGTATCTTTCTTAATACGAAGCTATAGTAAAGGTCCTACCTAACAACTACAATTCAATTGTGTACTGTGTTAATGACAAAATGATTTTCAATATGAAAGTGATTTTACCTCAAATCTTGGTGTGGCACTGTAGAATCAGCACTGGATTTGAACCACAAGATCGACAGTTCAAACCAATCAGCTGCTCCTCAAAAACCCTATACAGAGTTGCTATGAGTTGGAACCTACTCGATAGCACTTATCAACAACAATAGTTTTTAAAATATAAATTGTGTTGCGTATTAAGCATCAAGTAACGTTTTTCATTATTGCTGCTGTCAGGTGCTGTAGAGTTGGTTCTGACTCAGCGACACTCTGCACAACAGAATGAAACACTGCCCGGTTCCATCCTCATAATTGTTAAGCTTTTGTGTTGTTTCTCATTACATTTGGGCATATGTGATGCTGTGGGTTAATGCGCCAGACTGCAAAGCCATTTGAACTGCAAGATCGGCAGTTCAAGTTCACCAGCTGCTCCTTGGAAACCCTATACAGGGTCACTATAGGTCAGAATCGACTGAATGACATTTAACAACAACAATAACAACATCAACATATTACATATTGTCCTGTTTCTACATTTGGGTTCATATGTGAATAAATGAATGAATGTGACGGAGAATAAGTGATGTGGAAAGACAGATGATAAATGAATGAATGTGACGGAGAATAAGTGATGTGGAAAGACAGATGGATGGATCATATAAATGCTAGTATTTTTCTGTAATCTCTTTCAAGTACTCATCAAACTATATCTTAAGGCCTGATTTTATGAATATCTATACTGAAAAATTTGGTCTTCTAGGTAAAATGTTGTTAAGTTGTTAAGCATATAAATGATCAATAGATGCAAATTTTATTAGCATTGTTATTATTATTTTATATTATTATATCACTTTCAGGAATGTGGTGGCTCCATATGACAAGCACTGGACCGTGAACCACAAGTCTGCAGTTTGAGTCCGCCAGGTACTCCATGGGAGAAAGATGAGGCTTTCTGCACCCTTGAAGAGTTAAAGCCTTGGAAACCTTATGCTGAGTTGCTATGAGTTGGAACAGATTCAATGGCACTAACAATAACAGCATGCCACTTTATATTATTTACACATTTAGGAAAAATAATCAGAAAAAATGCAATCAATGTAATAAAAATGTTCTTTTATACAGTATGTTCCCATAGAGAAAATAGTGATGCTGTTACAAGTCACTATGAAAATTTAGGAATATAAAATTCGGGCTGCTAACCTCAAGGTCGG
>NW_006408720.1:2061074-2063999 GCF_000296735.1 Chrysochloris asiatica | reverse complement strand
TTTTATTTTTTTAGGTAATAGGCAAAAAAGTAATTTTAGTAGTTTGTACTTCTCTTATTTTTAACAGACTTATCTTGCAGTAGTGGGAAGGCCACCAGTTAAGGGATCAAGAACATACTTATTGTGGAACTTTATCATTGGGTCACCTATATGTTGTTGCTGTTGCCATCCTCGCATTTGCTGTTATGTTTGAGCCCATAGCTGCGGCCACTGTGTCAATCTAATTCATTGGGGGGGCTTCCTCATTTTGACTGACCCTCTACTTTGCCAGGTATGATGTCCTTTCCAGTGACTTGTCCCTACTGATAATATATCCAAAGTTCAAGAGGTAAAGTCTTACCATCCTCACTTCTAAGGGACTTTCTAGCTGTTCAAGACAGATTTGTTTGTGTTTCTGGCAGCCCATGATACTTTGAGTATCTTTTTCTAACACTAGAATTCAAATGTATTGATACTTCTACAGTCTTCCTTAATCAATATCAATTGAAAATACCATTGTGTGGGTCAGGGGCACCTTAGTCCTCAAACTGACATTTTTGCTCTCGAACACTTTAAAGATGTCTTGTGCAGCAGATTTGCCAAACACAATATGTTGTTAGAATTTTTTATTGCTGTTATACATCATTTGATTTCTTGACTGCGGCTTTAATAAATGCCGATCTAAGCAAAATCAAGTCTGACAACTTGGATCATTTCTACGTTTATCATGATCCTATGTATTGGTCCTGTTGTGAGGAGTTTTGTTTTCTTTACATTGAAGTTCAATCCAGACTGTAATCTCTGATCTACATCAGTAAGTATTTTAAGTTCTCTTCACTTCCAGCAAGCAAGGTTGTATTAACTGCATATCACTGGTTGTTAATGAGTCTTTCCCCAATTCTGAAGCTCTTCTTCATATAATCTAGGTTTTCTATTTATTGGCTCAACATACAGATTGGGTCAATATGCTGAGAAGATAAAACCTTGACACATACCTTTCCTTATTTTAAATCATTCAGTATTTCCTCATTCTGTCTGAGAGGTTCCTCACAAGCACAATTAAGTGTTCTGGAATATCATTTTTTATATTTTTCATAGTTTGTTATAACATACACAGTGGAATGCCTTTACATAGTCAATAAAGCACAAGTGAATATTTCTGGTATTCTCTATTTTCAGTCAGGATTCATCTGTTGAAAGAAAAACATTCCTAATTCCACATCCTCTCCTGAATCCAGCTTGAATTTCTGGTAGTTCTCTGTGAATGTACTGCTGTGACAACCTTCTTTAAATTATCTTCAGTGAAAGTTTACTTGCATGTGATATTAATGATGTTGTTCAATGAGTTCCGTTGGTTAAGCTTTGTTTGGAATGGGCACTAATATGGATCTCTTGCAGTCAGTTGGCCAGGTAGCTGTCTTTCAAATTTCTTGGTTTGGATGAATGAGCACCAACAGTACTGCATGAGTTTTTGAAAGATTTCAATTTGTAGTCCATCAATTCCTGGAGAATTGTTTCTTCCCTCTATAGGTTTCCAAGGAGTGACTAGTAGGTTTGAACTGTGTTAGCAGTCCAGTGCTTATATTGTAAGTTGAGGCTAGATGTTTTTCTTTAGCACTTTCAGCTTGAGAAATGCTTAGCATGTTCTGTCCTTTGGTTATCTAACTCCGGGTCTTTGCATATTTCCTTACAGTAGTTGACTTTGTCCCCTTGAACTGCCCTTTGAAATTTTCTGTTTAGCCCTTTTAGTTGCTCATTTCTTCCATTCACTACAGCTTCTATAAAGTCAAGAGCAACTTTCAGAGTCATTGCTGACATTCGCTTTTTTCTTTCCTGTCTTTTTAACGACTTTTTGCTTTCTTCATGGATGATGTTTTTGATACCATCCTACAACTCTTCTTCGGGCCTTTAGTCATTAGTGTCTAAAACATCAAATTGCTTCTTGAGATGGTCTCTAAATTCGGGTGAATTGTATTCAAGACCATAATCTGGCTCTTGTTGATTTGTTAAAATTTTCTTCAGCTAGAGTCTGAACTTGCATATGAGCAACTGATGATCTGTTCTACAGTTGACCCCTAGTGTTGTTTTAGCTGATGACATTGCGTTTACCCATTGCATCTTTCCATTGATGGAATCAATTTGATTCCTGTGTATTCCACCTGGTAAGGTTCCAATGTATATTGTTTAAAAACGGTATTTACATTGAATGTGTTGCCAGTCTTGCAAAATTTTATCATGCCATTTCCAGCATAATTTCTATCACCAAGTCCATGTTTTCCAACTACTGATCCATTCTCTTTCCAACTTTTGCCTTCCAATCACCAGTCATTATCAGTGAATCTTGATTGCATGTTTGATCAATTTCAGACTGAAAAAGTTGTTGTCGTTAAATGCTGTTGAGTCGGTTTTGATTCATAGTGACCCTACGTAAGGTTTTCGAGGCGTGACTAGTTGTCTTGAAATGCCTACATTGTGGTTATCAAGCCAGTGTTACTGGTAGCATAGTGGTTATGAGTTAGGCTGCTAATCTCAAGGTCAGCAGTACGAAACTACCAGCTGTTCTGTGAAAGAAAGATGAGGCTTTCGGCTCCCATAAATATTTATAGCCTCAGAAAGCCTATATAGGGTCACTATGAGTCAGAACTGACTATATAGCACACTACCACCACCACCACCAATCCAGTGCTTGTCTTACAGTACCACTCCATTCTTCAATTTTATCTGTACTGGCACTAGTAATTGGTGTGTAAATTTGAATAATAGTGGCATTAACTTGTCTTTTTTGTTTGCATATAGATATTACCCTATCACAGATTTTTTTTAATACTCATTTCTTCTTCTTTTTAAAAAATTTTTTTTTATTGTGAACTGAGTGATAGTTTACATGGGAGAACATCAGTTTTACACCATCATTTCATTGCAATGATTATAATCTCCTCCATGAAT
>NW_006408720.1:2058756-2060359 GCF_000296735.1 Chrysochloris asiatica | reverse complement strand
AGGTACCCAATGTCTAAATTGCCCGTTCCTATCTACCCAATATTCACAGGATAGATACTTGGTGCTATCACAGATTTTTAAGATAGATAATGAAATGTCCTTTTGGACAATGACTATGATGTCAGTTCTCAATTTGACATGCTCAGCATAGTAAACCATATGATTGTCTGATTCAAAATGGTCAATAACAGTCAATTTCATTTCACTAATACCTGGGATATCCATCTTTATATGTTTCAGTTCAATTTTGAGGACTTCCAGTTTCCTAGATTCAACCTTCTTATGTTCTATGTTCTAATCATTATTACATGTTTGCAGCTGTTTCTTCTTAGTTTGAGTTGTCCCCCGTCAGAAAATGAAGGTCCTGAAAGCTTTACTCCATTACTGTGGTCAACTCTACTTTGAGAAGGAAGCTTTTCCCCAGTAATATTTTGAGGGCTTTCCAACCTGAGTATTTATCTACTGGCACTGTATCTGGCAATGTTCTGCTATTCATAAAGTTTAAGAAGCTAACCATTCAGAAATGGTTTGCCTCTCCTTCTTCCTAGTCTGTTTTGGAAGACACTCCACTGAAACCTGTATATTATCGGTGACCCTTGTTGTTGTTAAGTGCCGTCGAGTCGGTTCTGACCCATAGCGACCCTGAACAGGGTTTCTGAGGTTGTAAATGTTTATGGGAGCAGAAAGCCTCATATTTCTCCTGTGGAGCAGCTGCTAGTTTCGAACTGCTGACCTTGTGGTTCACAGTACGATTCATAACCACTACGCTACCAGAGCTCCTTTGGGTGACCCTACTGATACTTAAAATACAAGTGTCATAGCTTCCAGTACCAGAGCAACATGCACATACCACAGTCGAACAAATAAACAAATGAGTGGCTACAGTGAGTAGTAAAAAGAGAACCAACTATTCCATTTTCATTTTATGAAGTTAAAAATAGTCTGTTTGACATCCAGAACTTTCTGAGGTGGGACATTCCCACTAGAGAGGACAAGCAGACCAGCCTGGAAAAGCTAGAAAGACAGAAGATACTTCTTGAAAGAAAGATCAGCAGAGAAAATCCAAAACAATATTATAAGAACAAGCAAGTTGTTGGCCTGGAGCCATCAAGGCAAGCAACCAAGTCCCTTCAGGGAAATCGCCCCTCCAAGACTGAAACTCAAAGGGAACATATGAGTTGGTATTTAAGCTTGCTGACGATCATGTTGGTCTACCTGTGAGTGGAAGAGGGGGAAAGGCAACAATGAAGCTAAGGAATGAGTTCAACCAGGTTCCATAGACTCTCATTGATCTGGAGATGAGAAAGAGAAGAGGAAGGGCTAATTGTTCCAAAGTGTGGTGAGACCTCAGGACTCCTGAGTCCATGTACAAGGACATAGCCAGGGAAGGTTAGGTCTGAGAGTGAAGTATCCAGCTGATATGAAGTGAGGGGAGATGCACAAGAACGTCCAAACTTGCAGATAGTACCCACTTGACCTAGCCCCTATGATTTGATGATCAGAACACAACTACAGGAAGATAAAAAACAATTTTTGATAAAGGAAACAAGTGTAAATTGCTACAATTTGATGAACTTGACCTATACATATGGATGTAGAAGCT
>NW_006408720.1:2021150-2057910 GCF_000296735.1 Chrysochloris asiatica | reverse complement strand
GAACAGCTGGCAGTTTAAAACTGCTGACCCTGAGATTAGCAGCCCAATTTGTAACCACTACGCTACCAGAGCTTCTTCAATCCACAATAAAAACTTAAAAAAAAAGAGTCTGATTGAAAATTTAGGTATATTTACTAGATTCAGGTATACTGACTGAAAGAAGAGGTATTTTCCATGGTGATTGCTGATGTGAGATGGATCCTGTCTGAAAGCAAAGAATATCAAGGTGCTGCTTTTGCTTTTGACAGGGTGGATCATGACAAGCTATAGATAATATTGCAAAGAATAGGTATACCAGAACACTTGATTATACTCATGAGGAACCTGTACAGAGACCAAGAGGCAGTTGTTTGAAGAGAAGAATATGGGGACACAGAATGGTTTAGATCAGGAAAGATGTGCACCTGGGTTGTATGCTTTCATCATACTTATTCAGTCTTATGTTGAGCAAATAATCAAAGAAGCTGTATTATATGAAGAAGAACATGGCAACAGGATTGGAGGAGGACTCATTAAAAATCTGTGATATGTAGACAATACAATTTTGTTTGCTGAAAGTGAAGAGGGCTCACTGATGACGATCAAAAAATCATGGGTTGCACTCAATGTAAATAAAGAAAAAATCCTTACCACTGGACCAGTAAATAACATCTATATAAATAAAGACTGAAGTGGTCAAAATCTTCAAACATCAACACTTATGGAAGAAGCAGTCAAGAAATCAAATGATGTATTATTGCATTAGGTAAATCTGCTTCATGAGACCTCTTTAAAGTGTTCAAGAGCAAAGATGTCAGTTTGAGGACTAAGGTGCACCTGACCAAAGACATATTTTCAATATCCTCATAAGCATGTCAAAGTTGGACAGTGATTAAGGAAGACCATAGAAAATTTGATACGTTTGAGCCATAGTGTTGGAGATGAATATTAAAAGTACCACGGACTGCCAAAAGAACAAACCAATCTGTTTTGGAAAAAAGTACAACCAGAATGTTCTTTAGAAGCAAGGATGGTAAGACTTCTTCTCTCATACTTTGGACATATTATCAGGAGGGACCAGTTCCTGGACAAGGACATTAAGCTTGGTAAACTGGAGGGTCAGTGAAAAAGAAGACCCCCAACCATATGGAATGGCCCAGTGTCAGCAGCAAAGGACTCAAGTTTAAAATTGTGAGGTTGGTACAAAACTGGGCAATGTTTCATTCTGTTGTTCATAGGGTCTCTATGAATCAGAGTTGACTCAATGGTACCTGACAATAACAACAGTTCTATTCACTTATGAAGCCTTATTTCCCTCTCTCTAACCCTTCCTTGTTCTATTATTCTTAGGTTTGCTGAGAGTTGGTACTGATTTGATGACACACAACAACAGCAAGAAATACGTGTTCTTACAAGTTCCCCTTCTTCTTATCTTAGTAAAAAGATGTGATGGAATACAATACAAATAGTTATTGAATTTCATTTTAAATTGGTGCTATTTACATGTCACTATTCCTTCATAGAGCTTTGATTATAAATTTCAATGAAAGGAGAATCAAATGAGGGAATACATGATGTGTCTCTGCAGTCATTAGTAAGCTAGAGATTTGACAATTATCCAGTTAATCTGATCAACACAGGCAGCCAAATTGGGTAGTTTAAATCTCAAAGCGGATTTAGTTGGTTTAGTCAATCTAAATTGACTATGCTCATTAATTACATTAACAACACAGTTGCCAACATTCTTCTCACTGTAGGATAATGGAAAGAACTCAAAAGAAAGAACTAAACACAAAACAAAACAAAAAAACCACAGAGAAGAAACATATTAAGCGATAGCAGAAAATTAGTAATCAAGAAAATGTAACTGACAGAAGCACAAAAACAGAACTCAATGGTAAGATGTAAATGAAAAGAAATGAAAAGAGCCATGCCCTTAGGGGGAGAAAAACAGTATGAGCAGTTAATGTCAATAGTGTAAGAATTTTAAAGACAGGAGAGAAGCAGCAATAGGAAATGTAGGTAAAATCCTAGTGTAACACTAATGTCAACATATCTTTCATTTAAATGGGTTAAAGAATGATCAAAAACCTTACTTAATAGACTTTAGTAACTCAAAAATTTTTTTTCTGGATTTACTTAAAGTATTTCTTGTTTGAATGTTTTATTGTGTTTTGGGTGAAAATTTTCAGAGCAAATTAATTTTCCATTCAACAATTTATACACATTTTATTTCATGACATTGATTGAAATTCCCTCACGGTAACAGCATTCTTTTCACTTCCTGCCTGTGTTCACCATTACCATTAGTCCTTCTTTCTTGCCATTTCCTGTCTCCTAAGGTTTGGTTTTTGGCAAATGCTGCCTTTTTGATATCATATGTTTGATTGTGATGGTGGTGGTAGCCATGTGCTGTGGAGTATTGAGGACTATTGTCCTGTCTGGTGTTATTAGTCACTTTATAAGCCTGTCTATTGTTTGACTGAAAATTGATCACCAGGGGTAGGTTCATTTACAGACCTGAAGGTGTCTAAGGGTCACAGTCTGGTGATTTCACTAGTCTTTATCAGACCAGTAATTCCATTCTTTCATGATTTTGTATTTATTTTTTTTTCATCCTTTCCCTCTGTTCAGGACCTTATATTGTGATCCTTATCAGAGATGCAGTAGTAATAGTTGGGCACTATTTAGTCCTGGTCTCAGGGTAATAAAGGTTATGGCTCATTTTGTCCATCAATACTTTGGACCAATTGTTTCCTTGAGTCTTTTATTTTTTTTTACTCTTCTTTGCTTAAGAAGGAAAGAGACCAAAAGTTGCACTTTTCATAGCTGTTTGCAAGGTTTTAAGACTCCAATTGCTACTCACCAAAGAATATTGTCTTTGTGGACTATGTTATGCCAATTGACTGAGGTGTTTTACTTTGTGAACTATGTTATGCCAGTTGACAAAGATGTTACAATTATTACTGTATGGACCTTTACAGTTGATAAACTAAATGTAGTCTATTTTCATGGGAGGGGGTATCTGTAAAATAAAATAATTTACTAAAATAGAATCATATGTGAAAAATTAAATGGTGCAACCACTGAACTAACATGTTACAAAAATATGAATTAAATAAAACTGCATAGCTTATTGCCTTTGAGTTGTGGTGTTGGAGGAGAGTACTGAAAGTGCCATGGGCTGCCAAAAGAACCAATAGATCTGTTTTGAAAGAAGTGCAGCCAGAGTGCTCCTTGGAGGCCAAGATGGCTAAACTTTGTCTCTTATACTTTGGGCATGTTGTCAGGAGGGAACAGTTGCTGGAGAAGGATGTCATGCTGGGTAAGATGGAGGGTCAGAGAAAAAGAGGAAGACCCCCAACGAGATGGATTGGCCAGGTGGCATCATTGATGGCATCAAGTGTGGCAGCAGTAGTGAGGTTGGCCCAGGATCAGAAGACATTGTTTCGTTCTGCTGTGCATGGGGTCGCTATGAGTCAGTTCCGACTCGATGGCACCTGACAACAACAACAAACATTGCTTATTGACTTCAAAGATACTAAAATGAAACAAATACTTTTTTTTAAATCAATTTTTCTTGAATTGAGTATGTTGTTGGTAGGTGCCATCGAGTCATTTCAGACTCATAGCCACCCTACACACGACAGAGGTCCTGCCCATCTTCACGCTTAGGCCCATTGCAGCTGCCACTGTGGCAATCCATCTTGTTGAAGTTTTCCTCTTTTTCACTGTTCCTCCTTATTACCAAGCATGATGTCCTTCTCTATGGACTGATACCTTCTGAAACATATTATCTTCCTTATTCATTGTCCAAGTTTCATGAGGCTATTGAAAATACCGTGGCTTGAGACAGTTGCACTTTAGTCTTCAAACTGACATCTTTGCTCTTGAGCAATTTAAAGAAGCTTTGTGCATTGCCTAATGCAATACATTGTTTGATTTCTTGAATGCTGCTTCCATCTTGATAGTGAATTGAATATTGCTGAGGCGATCCAGACAAAATTATGATTGATTAGTAAGAACAGTAGGCAACATTTGTTCTTCTTGCTTTGAGTATCATTCCTACCTGCTCAGAAAACAAATTCTAGAAAATCATTAATTAATGGTTATATGACTTTTGTTGTATGCTCCCATGTCATCTGAAATTCATTAATATATGAGTACCTGAAAAATGGGAAATAATTTGAGTGAAATAAATATTTTTTAAAATAAATTCTGTCAGAAAGATACTATAGCTGCAAACGAGCTTTTTTGTTTTTTATGTGTATAATATAACAGATGGCTAGTGGCAAGGGAAGCTTTTCACCCTTGGCAGCATAAAACCACGTTATTTATTCACTTTCAGATTTATTACAGAAACCATATATTGGTCTTTAGCTTTATGATCTAATACAGAATATCAACTTCCAATATCACTACAATGCCAACAATTAGAACTGTGTCATTAGTTCCCTATAACAATTCATGATCAATAATTCTTAGTCTTCAATATTTTTTGTCATGAGAAAATCATGTTAAATCAAGGAAACCTGAATGAAAGGTATCAGGATTTAAGAATTTGTAAAGTAACATTTAATTTTTTATCAAATATTGTCCAGATTGGAATTATTTTTCTAGTTCTCTTACACAATCTAGATAATAGTAGTTGAGCATGTATTTTTTAGATCAATAATGTCAGGTAGAATTTTCTCTGATTATGAACATAATCTTTAGCTATGTTATCAAATAAGACAATTGGTAAGAATCTGTAGCTATCAAGCATGTAAACTGGGGCCAGTGAAACTGAAGAGCTGATTTTAAGTTTTTTATGAAATGTTAATAAGTTATAATTTAAAATTAAGTCACATGTGGCTCCTGGATACTACAGTTCTAGAATCAATATCTAAATAATATTATAAATTAATCTGTATTTATTAGTTTTTTAAATTTATCTTGTAAAGCATCTTGGTCTGAATGACTCAGACTCTTGGAGAAAGATGAGTAAGAACTATTAGGCAGGATTAAAATACATGAAATCACAAACTCATTTCACAAGTCTACTAATTTATATTACACAGAAAATTCAAAATTCAAAAGAAAATTGCAAGTGCTATCGTGAAAGATTTAAGTTAATTTGAAATGGTTCGCTTGCTCTATGTGAAGTTAGACACTTAATATCTTAGCTATTTTCATGCTCTGTCTGTCCTCTCCTACTGGATTGTTGGTCTGACCTGTTTTCTGTGTTCTCCAGGTAACTGTCCTTGGATGATCATTGGGTTAGGAGTTATGAGCTGCTACAGTCCTGGTGACAGACTAAAACTCTTCCATTAAGAAGGCCAGAGCACAAAGACTAAATGTTAGTGCGAACTCTTGCCCCATTGTGTCTTATTCATGAGTCAATGTGTAGTTTTCTTTATGAATCTGAGTCCCTTATCATGTTGCTGTTGTTAGGTGACATTAAGTCAATACTGACTCATAGTGACCCTATACACAACAAAACACTGCCTGGTTATGTGCCAGCCTCACAATTGTTGCTATGTTTGAGTACATTGATGCTGCCACTGTGCCAATCCATTTCATTGGGGTCTTCTTCTTTTTATACAACCTTCCACTTTAGCAATCATATCATTCTCCAGGGACTGGTCCCTCTGGATAATATGTCAGAAGTATGAGAGACAAAGTCTGACCATCCTGGCTTCCAACAAGCATTCTGATTGTACTTCTTCCAACACAGATTGGTGTTCTTTTGGCAGTCCATGGTACCTTAAAATAATATCCTCCAAGGAAATAGACACAGGATAGTTTTAGTACTGGGGAGGGGGCAATGAGGGAGAGGGGGATGGAAGAACAAGGCAGATGGGAGAATGATTAGGCAGGTTTGCATGGGCTAAGTGGGACAGAAGTAAATAATGATGTATGCACAATCGTGGAACAAAAGGGTTCTGGGATACAGGGATTGAGACATGGTTAGAAAGGGAAAAAGGGGAGAAACAATGTTAACATGCTTGGCTGTCTTTTGAATCTTGGTTTCCCTTGCATACCATTATAAAATAGACACTTGAGGGGTAGAGAAAGGAATAGCCAGAAATATCACCATAGAAAGCTTGTAAGTCCGGCTTCTGCCTATAACTGATTGGAATACCTAAAATGGAGCTACAACATGCCCAGTGAAGGAGGCTTCCTGTAGAGCCTTTGCATTATATAAGACCATAGGGGGAATCCTGAACCACTTTAAGAATCTTCTAAGGTGAGAAATTTCCACTTGAAAGGACAAGCAGACCAGCTTGGAGCAGCTAGAAGAACAGAAGATACTTCTTGAAAGAAAGGCTGACAGGAAAAATACAAAACAATAACAGTAGTCTGACAGACTAGTACAAGAACAAGCAAGTTTCTTGCCCAGGAGACATCAAGGCAAGTGGTTGGGTCCCCTCAGAGAAAAAAAAAAGATTCAATGGGAATACATGAACAGACATGTGCTCTGATTGGTGGACCATGTTGGTCACCAGGTAAGGGGAATTGAGGGAAAAACAGCAATGAAGCAGCAAGCTAAGCCTACAACGTTTACTAGCCTCCTGTGAACCTGGGTGGAGACCTGGTTGGCCAGCAGTATGGCAAGACCTGGGGACTCCTGGGCTCAGAGTCAGTGACATAGCTACAGAGAACTAGAGTGGAGAGTAAAGTATCCAGTTGATAAGAAGAGAGGGCATATGCATAAGAACACCCACACTTGCAGATAATACCCACTTGAACTGGCTTCAATGGCTGGATGATCAGAGCTATACTAGAAGAAGAAAGAAAGAGTAATTTGATACAATTTGATGAACTTGACCTACACCTATGGATGCAGTCGCTCAAAAGAGGGAAGAAATCTTTATAGCAAGGATCATTGCCACCCCCTTGATACACAGGGTAGACAGGGATGGGCAACTTGGACATTGGCCACCCAAAATGGGGGGAGGGGAGAGACAGGAGGGGAAAGAGGACAGTTACAAAGGCAAGAAATGATAGGCTTGTAAGCTTTCAAGAGGGAGCCTAGATCCAGAGGTCATGGAGGAAGGTAGAATCTCCACTAAGTAGTATCCAATGTGTCTGGGAGGGGCTCATAAAAGGAGATGGGGATAGCACTCATGTAGCACAATAGTGAATAATTACTATCAGGACTGACTGTGAAGGTTGGAAATGTAAAGATAGACATTTTGTAGCAAAACGAGGGGAGTCGTTGACTTTGCAGTCCAGGAGCAGAGGTCCCTGGGACAATCAAGGGAGAACAGCAGAATGTGGGACCCTACCAAGAGAAGCAATGACACCAGAGATGGAGGCATAGACGATGACGTGGAGAGATGGAGTAGCTGGGGACTTTAGACCCAGAGAGGGAGAGGGGCTGTGTGCTGACGACCAGGAGTAAGACTTGCAGGGTATACCCTTTAGTTGTTTGATGATGCATGGAGGGGATTGTAACCATGGCAATGAAATGATATACAATAGGATGAATGTAAAACTAATGTTCTCCCATGTAAATGATCACATAATTCACAATAAAACATTAAAAAAAAAAATCTCCTCCATAACTTAAATGCACCAATTCTTTTATGGTCTTCCTTATTCACTGTGCAACTTTCACATGCATATGAGGTTATTGAAAATATCATTACTTGGGTCAGGCACATTTGAGTCCTCAAACTGACATCTTTGCTCCTGAACATTTAAAAGAGGTCTTGTTCAGCAGATGTGCCTAATGCAATATGTCATATAATATGACAGATGGCCAGTGACAAGGGATGCTTTTCACCCTTGGCAGCATACTCTACTTTGAAGAGATAGCTTCTCCCTAGTTGTATTTTGAGTACCCTGGTTCTACATCTGATAATTCTCTACTGCTATTCATAATGGTTTCATCTTCCAGCATGATATAAGATAATGTACCACTGCTACTCATAAGGTTTTCAGGGGCCAACCATTCAGACATGGTCCACCTTCTTCTTTCTAGTCTGTCTTAGTCTGGAAGCTCCACTGAAACTTGTCCACCATGCATGACCCTGTTGGTATTTAAAATACCAATGGCATAGCTTCCAGCATCAGAGCAACATACAAGTCATCACAATATGACAAACTTGGAGATAAGTGTTGGGATATTTGAGCAGAAATGCAAAAAATCAAGGAAGTTAATTATGCTAATATCTGTGGTTTGAGTGTTTTAGCAACAAGAAGCATGAAGTGCAAATGACCTGAAGCAAAATTGCTATATTTGAGCCTGTAGTTGAATGATTGAGAGGGAGAGCCATAAGAAATATAAATATAGTGTGAGACCTGATTCTAGTTTGGTGGTCAATGCAAGAACTGATGTTTTACTCTGAATATTATAAAAAACAAAACACATTAAAGTGCTTGAACAGCAGCAAGACACTCTGATTTATATCTCAAAAAGATTGTTTTAACTCTTGTGTAAGAACAGATTTAAAAGGATATAAGTTTCCTTGTTTCCATCATATCACAATTTAATTTTTCATATGTATCTTGTAGAAACCTGATGGATCAGGTAAATGAGAATATACCATTAAAGACAACCAAGTAGTAGCTCTTATTGTAGTTTCTGTGCTGAAAGTGACATCTTTCCTAGAGCAGATCAACACAGTCTGTACTCATAATAAATGAGGATCAAAAGCAGTTTGCATTCATATGGCATAGACATCAATATACAAGTTCTGCCTCAGGGATAGGGCACTATATAGACTGACCTTGATTGTTTGACAATTGATAAACAAAATATTAAGCCACTGTATTGATGCCATTATGTTAATCAGATATAATAAGCTGGAAGGGCTAATATTCTGCAAACCTTATTAGAACATTTATGTTCCTACAACACTCTGAGGAAGGTCACATCAGAAAAACTGTTAGATATCTCATAGTCTGATGCTTGCCAATACTTACCCTACAAAGTAAAGGACAAGTTTTGCATCTTGTCTTGTTGTTGTTAAGTACCATCAAGTCAGTTCAACTTATATTGACCCACTATAGGATTTCCAAAAAGCAGCTGGTGAGTTGGACTTGCCAAACTTTTGATTGTAGTCCTTAATCTTACCTTTGTATTAAGAAATATCCAGAGGGCATGGTAGGACTCTTGAGGTTTTAGAGGCATTATATAAAAATAATCATTTATCAGATGACTTGAGACTCTGGGGTACTCCAATAGTTAGGTACTCAACAACTAACCAAAAGGTTGGTGGTCTGAATCCACCCAGAGACAGCTTGTAAGGAAGGCCTGGCAAGCTGCTTCTGAAAGGTCACAGCCTTGAAACCCTGTGGAGCTGTTCTCTTCACACACAGAGTTGCCATGAGTCAAAATCTACTTGACAGCAACTGGTTTGGGTTATTATTATTAGATGACTTATAAAAATGACAGCTTTGAGCAGGGCCTAATGATGAATGATTCTACAACAGTTTCTGACTACATTATAAACAATCCTTATGCAAGAGTCATTTGTTTCTGTTGTTGTTGTTAGGTTTCATCGAGTCGGATCTGGGCCAACCTCATAATCATTGCTGTGTTTGAGCCCATTGCTGCTGCCACTGTGCCAATCCATCTCCTTGGGGGTCATCCTCTTTTTCTCCAAAGTCCGCTTTATTAAACATGGTATCTTTTTCCAGGAACTGGTCCCTCCTAATAATACATTGTAAGTATTAGATACGAAGTCTGGCTATCTGGCTTCCAAGGAGTACTCTGGCTGTACTTCTTCCAACACAGTTTTGTTTGTTTTTTGGTCAGTCCATGGTACTTTACAATATTTCAACTACCAGAGATCTAAGTAATGACAAATTCTATACTATTCGAGGTTGTTGTTCTTGTGAAGTGCCTTTGAGTTGGTTCTGACCTATAGCGACCCTGTATAGGATTTCCAAGGAGCATCTTGTAAGCTTGAACCACTTATCTTGCAGTTCGAATGGCTTTGCAGTCTGGTGCATTAACCCACAGTGCCACAGTAATTGAGGTACCACAGTGAATAAGAATTTAATGAAGATTATCTGGTAAACACCAAATGGAAATGTCATTGTTAAGGAACTAGTCCATGCTGCTGTAGCATTCTATTCACAGTTTTTCTTCTGACCCTAGAAAAACTAATGGCCTAGTCATGGACACTATGAACTTCATGATTAGAGCAATTTTCCTGAACTTGGCATCACAAGTTATATTGTCCGGCAGACAGGGATGCATTTGAGGGCACTGGGTTGCTGCTGTGTAATGGGGGCGTCAAGAAATATTTTGAAACTTAGGGATCCAATGCAGCATTTTTTTTTTTTTAAACACATACCCAGATCTAATTTCAAACAAGTGACTAGAGTAATCATAGTCTATTAAAGTCATAGTAATAAGGATTGATGGTCAAAGACACTTCATCAGACAGACACTTAGACTAACCAAAGTGGTAATCAAAATTGACAGGACTGTGAAATGAGTGGTAGAGAAGGAGATGGCTTTGGAAGCGGCAGTAGCAAGAACTTATCCAACGAATCCACATCTTTTTTTATTTTCCTCAGTATCTCTGGTAGCGCAGTAGTTACAAGTTGGGCTGCCAACCTCAAGGTCAGCAGTTCGACACTACCAGTGGTTCCATGGGAGAAAGACGAGGCGTTCTGCTCCCGTAAAGATTTACAGCCTCAGAAACCTTGTGTAGGGTCACTATGAGTCAGAACCAACTCCACAGTACTTAACAACAACAACAGGAATTGTAACCATCCTCATCTATCAGAACACAAGACAGGCTCGGATGAATTCATATGAGGCATGCATGGATCTGTTGTTGTTAAGTGTTGCTGAGTCACTTCTGTCTCATAGTGACCCTGTATAGAGTTTCTGAAGAATATCTGGTAGGTTTGAACTGTTGATCTTGCTATTAGCAGTCCAGTACTTATCCTATAGTGCCACACTATCGATCCGAGTGGTGCAAAAAATGGATCATAGCAGAAACTGCCAGTGTGTTGCACTAAGATTTTCTCTGATCCCTTTGACTTTTCCAGTGTATGGCTCCCTCAGCTTTCTGGGTGTTTCTGTGTATAAATTCCAGCAATTGTGATTCTCTTTGGAACATTTCCATCTGGCTTTTTTGGACACTTTCCTTGTATATGAAGAGAGTCATAGTACTGGAATTTTCCCTCTCCCTGAGCAACCCTAAATTAATTGTTGGTGGGTGTAGGAGTATGAAAGTTCTGCTCCCTTGACTCAGGTTTGTACAAACTGAAGGACATTTTACACTACAGAGTTCTCCTGCAGGGTCAGAGGAACTTTTCTTGCCTTCTTCATCTTCCCTGTTTTGTTTTTCTAGCGCCTTTAATGGCTTCTCCTGGGAGCACTTCCATAATAAATCACTGCAAAAGAATTCTTAACTCAGGAATCTGCTTCTGGGGAACCAGAACTAAGACTGATTCTTATTACACACACACACATACATACATGTATGTATATATATATATGCTGTTTTGTGGGAAGGTTTTGGTGTAGAAATTTTGAGTAGAATATTTCAGCCTGAAATATGGTAAAGATATGCTGTAGAAATATCTATTTGAGAGTTGTTAGCCAATATAAAACCATAAGATCACCAAACAAGTAGGTGTATGTAAAGAAAAGGTCTAATGATGTAAGAAGGTCTCAGACTTTTTTAATTTTTCACCATCACCCTTACTAATTCGTCTAAATCTGTACCCACTGACTCAGCTTTGGTCTCAGAATACAGCCAGATTCAGGCTTTATTAAGGCTTTCAAATTAGTCCAACTAATTTTCAGTACTTTCCTAACTATGCATTCCATTTTATTTCATCAATTTATCAAACTTACCCACTAAAGATATGTAGTCTGAGGAAATGGTTGATTTATTGGTCCCTTGTTTCAATAAATTAAGATGGATCTCTCAGTAAATTAGAACATTTAACACCTGTTCAGAGATGCAAATATATTGGGCTCAGGTTCAGCTGAAAGACCTCTCAAAACATTATACATTTTACAGCTGTTTTTACATTGACCTTGCTGTAAAATACTTTGGAATCTCAAAGGCAAACTAGGAAAATATGAAGTGATAAATTTTAATAACTGTAACATAAAGACATTATTTGATCAAAAGAAAATACCTATTTAAAATGCTATGCTCTGTATAATGCTTTGTACATAGTACATCTGCAAAAAATGTTTGTTGAATGAATTGTATTGACAATATCATGGATCTCCATTTAATAAGAAATTAACTATGGTATACAGACAAGAGAGAGAAAGCTTTAGAAATAACATTTTATAAATTATATACCATCTTTACTTTAACATTACATGTATTTCTAGGTAGAGTCAACTGAACAGTTTAGAATAATTTAGATGAACCTTTCTCAAGTAAATGAAGCCTGGGGAATATAATAGAACATAATGGAAACTGGCTGAAATATTTCATTCAGGTAGTGGTTTTCAAATTTCTTTTCATAAGTTGATTGGATTTTGTGAGACTCTTCCTACACAGACTAAAAATCATAAAACGTTTTATTCAAAGAAAATTCTAGGTGTTGATTTGAATTGAAAATACAAGGCTTTCTTTCCTCCTGACAGTTTGCTTTTGAAAGGTCTTTATTGTGGAAATGCATAATATACTGTTGCTAGTTACATGTAATGATCCCCAACCACAGAAAAAAGAAAAGAAAGGCCATATTTTAACTAATTTTGCATTTTGAGGAACCTATTTGTGAACCATATGTGTTTCAATGAGTAACAGCAGTAAAAAATATATATATATTAAAAGTAGCTTTCCAAAAAAAAAGCTTAGTGATGACTACAGTGATCACTGATGCTGTCTTGTCCATTATGAAATTATCTTGACATTCCCACATAGATACGTAGATTGTTTTAAAACTGTGTAACTATTTTTCCAGCTTTTGGATCAACTAATTATCAAGTTAATTAGAATAAGAAAAAACAAAGTGGAAGGATGAGACATATAGCTAACTGCCTTATGTTGACTAAATCAAACTAAAAATATAAAATGATTAAAAAATTACAAGTTGGAATGATCAGAAAACTAAAAGTATAACGTCCATTGAATACTGTGCAAATGTTTAAGGTAAAAAATGTTCCCTGACAATTCAACATTTGCTGCTTGTCCCATGTTCAGATATTTCATATTTATAACAGTATACTTATTAATAATATACAGTCCTAAGTAGCAAAAGCAATGTTCATTTTCATACATAATCACTAAGCAAAAGTCTCAAGGATCTTTTATGGGTACTTAATCGACTCTCCACAGCATATAACCACCACCATCACCAGTCCACTCTTTGTTTCCAAACCAGATAATATATGCTTACTTACATAACTACACTAAAAATAATACATTATTCAAAATATTCCCATTCCAAAGGTCCCTAAGAAATTACTTTGTGTACCTTCATTTTCTAATTTCTATGCATTATACTTTAAAATATTTAAACTCTTTTGATTAAGTCACACCCATTCATCAAGTCCGAGTTTACATACTACTCTTCCCAATTACCTTTAATACTATCCTATACCCACCAAATGGAACATTGGCCTCCCATAGCATTATGCCTATACTTCCTTTATAGGTAATGTGTCAAGGTTCACTCAAACACTCCAGGTTTTCTAATAAGAGTATGTACAGGACTCAATGCATAATCATCTCATGGCTGTTATTTTCTTAAGAGAGAAGAAGCAAAGGAAAAGGCAAGTGGTTAGAAATCGACAGGCAAGCTTACAAGCGTTCACTATGAGTGGAGTCACACAGAACATGTTTAATCGCAGGATCCTCATTAGACTTAGTGCCCACATAGGCATCTACTTCCTAGAAAGTACCAACATTCAAGAACCACAGAAGAAAAACTACTGTTCAAGATTGACACTGTTGTTTGCACAATGTAGACACAGTCATTAGTTTGGGTGGTGGACAACACGCTGTGTTGATTCCAACTCATAGCAACCATACAAGACAGAATGGAACTGCTCCATAGCATTTCTAAGTCTGCAAATCATTTCAGAAGCAGACTGACATGTCTTTCTTCTTTGGTGCAACTAGTAGGTTCAACACACTGACCTTTCAGTTAGTAACCAAGTTCTTAACCACTACACTATCGGGACTTCTTGGTGTTAGGCACCATCACATCAGTTCTGACTCACAGAAACCCTGTATAGGGTTACCAATGATCGGGTGGTGGGTTTTATCCACTGACCTTGCAATTAACAGTTTAGTGTTTATCCTACAGCACCACATCAGGACTCCCCAGGAGGCATTAGGGTGATGGAATACTCCTGAAATCCAAGTTCATATATGTCAGGTAAATAACAACCATGAAAGAATACCTTTCTCTATTAAGTAGCACAGTATAACTGCTTTTTGAGAATAAGTTAACACAACAGGTAGGAGACTCCTATCTTTAGAAAGGTCTACTTAAATGGTTGGCTTTTGGCTGGCATCTGAGAATTTGCGTTTCACTATTTTATATATATATAGATAGATAGATAGATAGATAGCCTCAGAAATCCTATACAGGGTTGCTATGAGTTGGAACCGACTCCACGGCACATAACAACAACAATTATATATATATACACATGCATACATACATATAAAATATATATTGTTATTGTAAAGTGCCTTTGAGTCAGTTTCAATGTATAGCAACTCTGCATAGGGTTTACAAGGAGCAACTGGTGGGTTTAAACTGCTGACCTTGTGGTCAGCATTCAGTGCTGATCCTACAGCACCACACCAAAAGGAAAACCTTATACAAGGTCACTATGAATCAGAACCAACTCGACAGCACTTAACAATAGCAACAACAAATCTATGTATGCATATATACATATGTATATGTTGTTGCTAAGTGCCAATCAAATCTGTTCTGATACATAGCCACCCTGTATAGGGTTTCCAAGGCATTGCATCTTTATTGGAGCACAAAGACATTTTTTTCCTAAGAAGCAGCTGGTAAATTTGATATGTTGACATTTTGGCTAACAGCCCAATGCATAACACCTATGTGACTAGGCTTCCATATATGTAAAGTTTCAATAAGATCAAAGAAAAACTCCATATATGTGTATTATTTAGTGAGGTGGAGTAGGTTCAGACTCATAGTGACCAGAGCTGATCCTACAGGAGTCTGTGGAAATGTGTTGGAGGATCAGCACTGAACTGAAAACCACAAAGTCAGTGGTTCAAACCCACCAGACACTCCTTAGAAATGCTATACAGGATCACTGAGTCATAACCGACTCAATGGCACTTAACAACAACAACAATATATATACATATATAAAGTTATTTTGACATCTCCACATGGATTGTTTTAAAACTATATGGCTTTTTTGTAACTTTTGGATATATTCAATAGAGTTAAAATAAGAGTTCAATTCTGAGGCTTCCATAATAAGTCAGTTCTGATATGAGTTGTATACCTCATTGGTTTTTTGTTTGCTTGTTTTCATTATTGTTGTAGTTGTTAAGTGCCATTGAGTCAGTTCCAATCCATAATGACCCTGTATAGGGTTTCCGGGGAGCAGCTGGTGACCTTGAATCACCAACCTTGTGGTTCAAACCAGGTTTGCAGTCCAGCACATTAACCCACAGTGCCACATCTGGACTCCTGTTTTCATTATAATTGCCTTTCATTTTCACTATCTGTATTTATCTTTGTTTAACAGCAACATCTATAATATCTTTATTATATATCCATTTACAGATATATTTTATTACATATGTTGTTGTAGTCAGTTCCAACCCATAGCGACCCTGCATAGGATTTCTGAGGAGCAGCTGGCGAGCTTGAACCACTGACCTTGGGCTCAAACTGACTTTGTAGTTCAGAACATTAATTCACAGCACCACACCAGGACTCTTTTACTACATATGTTGTTGTTAAATGCCATCAAGTTGATTCTGACCCATAGAGACCCTGTATAGGGTTTCTGAGGAGCAGCTGGCGAGCTTGAACCACTGACCTTGAGCTCAAACTGACTTTGCAATTCAGGACATTACTTCACAGCACCACACCAGGACTCTTTTACTACATATGTTGTTGTTAAGTGCCATCGAGTTGATTCCAACCTATAGAGACCCTGTACAGGGTTTCGGAGGAGCAGCTAGTGAGCTTGAACCACCAACTTTGCAATTCAAATGGCTTTGCATTCTGGCTCATGAGCCAACAGTGCCACACCAGGACTCCATAGACGTATGTAAATAAACGCACAAAAAATCATAAAAGTTTATTCCAAGAGTTGGACAATGTTGGCATTTTGTCAGTTTTGATAATAACTCCATTTGTGTAGGACTCTGGGTCATCCAAACTGTCACTGGGAATTGGGGAGGGCATTTCTAGTCAGAAAATTAGTGAAAATTGTCTAAATGATCCATTTTTTTCTTCATTATCATTATTTTGCAGCAACATCTTATTATTTCTCAAATCTGCCTATCAGCTTTAGCAAAGCAATCAATATTTAGTTCCATGTTTGATTTAGTTTGGAAAATAAATTTATATGGCAGTTTTGGGACAGTATTCATAAAATTGAAGAGCTCTGAATGAACAACTGAGAATCATCAACAGTTTACATGTCGCAACACTATATGTAGTACTTATTACTAACAATAAAATGTACATTTTTTTTTTTTTTTTTAAAGCACAGTTGTAAGTGTGATTCATTGTAACTCAAACATGTTGTAATCTGGGGACCAGATTTACTATATAGTAAAATCTGCAAAATTCAGAATCTGTAAAGGACAGAAATTCATCAGAAAAATAAAGCTTAAACATTTTCATCTAATAGAGAGCAAAAGAAAAAAAATAAGCAAGCACTCTGTTAATGAAGGAACACTTTGAAGACCTGGAAAAACAAGGCCAAATTCTGGCTCTCATAGTTTCACTGTATGTATTTTCTATTCCCTGATTATAAGCTTGTTGAGGACTGGGTAAGAATATTTTTTTTTCAATTACTCTACCACTCTCTTTCCACCACTCATCTATCAGTTTGTCATACTGTGGTGGCTTGTGAGTTTCTGTAATTCTAGAAGCTATGCCACCGGTATTTTAAATACCAGCAGAGTCACCTATGGTGGACAGGTTTCAGATGAGCTTCCAGACAAAGACAGACTAGGAAGGAGAGGAAATACATCCAAATATTTAGTCACTGAAAACGTTATTAATAGCAGAGAAACACTGTCAGACAGAATGCCGGAAAATGAACCCCTCAGTTTAGAAGGCACTCAAAATGCGACTGGGGAAGAGCTGCCTCCTCGAAGTAGAGTTGACCGTGATGACATGAATGTAGTAAATCCCTTGGGAGTAAAGTCCTCCAGACCTTCATTTGCTGATGGTTCACAAATCAAAATGAAGAGAAACAGCTGTAAACATCCATTAATAATCAGAACATAGAATGTACAAAGTATGACTCTAGGAAAATTGGAAGTTGTCAAAAATGAAATGGAATGCATAAACATTGATATCTTAGGCATTAATGAGCTTAAATGGACTGGTATTGGTCATTTTGAATCTGACAACCACATGGTTTATGATGCTGGGAATGACAAATTGAAGAGGAATGGTGTTACATTCATTGTCAAAGAGAACATATCAAGGTCTGTCATGAGGTAAATGCTGTCTGTGATAAGATAATATTCATGCAAGGAAGACCAGTTAATACCACTGTTATTCAAATTTATGCACCAACCACTAAAGCCAATGAGGATGAAATAGAAGAATTCTACCAATTTCTTCCATCTTAAATTGATCAAACATGCAATCAAGATATATTGATAATCACTGGAGATTGGAATGCAAAGGTTGGAAACAAAGAAGAAGGATCAGTAGTTGGAAAATATGGCTTTGGTGATAGAAATGATGCTGGAGATTGAAGGATAGAATTCTGCAAAACCAATAGTTCATTTCAAATACCTTCTTTAAGCAGCCTAAGAGACAGTTATACACATGGACCTCACCAGATGCAACACACAGAAATCAAATTGACTACATCTGTGGAAAGAGATGGTGGAAAGGCTCAATATAATCAGCCAAAACAAGGCCAGAGGCAGACTGTGGAACAGACCATCAATTACTCATATGCAAATTCAGACTGAAGCTGAAGAAAATGAAAACAAGTCCATGTGGGCCAAACATGACCTTGAATATATCCCACATGAATTTAGAGATCATCTGAAGAACAGATTTGATACATTAGACACTAAAGACTGAAGACCAGAAGAGTTATGGGATAACATCAAGAACATCATGTAGAAAGAAAGCAAAAAGTCATGAAGAAGACAAGAAAGAAGGAAAAGACCAAAACGGATGTCAGAAGAGACTCTAAAACAAGCTCTCCAGCGTAGAGATGCTAGGTTCATGAGCTGAACAGAACATTTCAAAGGTCAGCTCTAAAAATCAAAGTCAAATATTACAACGAAATGTGCAAAGGTCTGGAGTCAGAAAACTTAAAAGGAAGAACACACTCAGCATTTCTCAAGCTGAGGGAACTGGAAAAAAATTCAAGCCTTGACTTTTGTTATTGAAGGATTCTCTGGACAAATTATTGAATGATACAGATATCATTAAAAAAAAGAAAAAAATGGAAGGAATACACAGAGTAACTGTATCAAAAGAAAATGGTTGATGTTCAACCATTTCAAGAGGTAGCATATGACCAAGAGCCTATGATCCTGAAGGAAGGAGTCCAAGGTGCATTGAAGGAACTGGCAAAGAACAAGTTACCTGGAATTGATAGAATACAAATTGAAATCTTTCAACAAAGTGAGGTGGCTTTGGAGGCACTCACTCATCTATACTAAGAAATTTGGAAGACAACGATCTGACAACTGATTAGAAGAGGTTACCCAATGGAATGTGGAAATCGTTGGACAATATCTCAGTAACATTTTACTAAAGGTAATACAGAAACAGCTGCAACCATACATTGACAGAATTTCCAAAGGTTCAAGTGGGATTCAGAAGAAGGCTTGGAATGAGGGATATCATTGCTGATGTCCAATGGAGCTTGGCTGAAAGCAGACAATATCAGAGAGATGTTTATCTGTGCTTTATTGACTACATAAATGCCCTCAATTGTGTGGATCATGAGAAACTATGGACAGCATTGCGAAGGATGAGTATTCCTGAACACTTAATTGTGCTCATGAGGAACCTGTACAAAGGCCAAGAGGTAGCTGTTTGAACAGAACATGGGAACACTGAATTGTTTAAAATTAGGAAAGGTGTGCAGCAGGCTTGTATTCTTTCACTGTACTTATTCAACCTGTATGCTGAGCAAATAATCTGTGAAGTTGGGTTCTATGAAGAAAAATGTGGCATCAGGATTTGAGGAAGACTCATTAACAACCTGCAATATGCAGATGATACAATCTTGCTTGTTGAAATTGAAGAGGACTTAAAATACTTACTGATGAAGATCAAAGACCATAGCCTTTGATATGGATTGCATCTCAATGTAAAGAAAACAAAAATCTTCACCACTGGACCAATAAACAACATTCTTATCAATGGAGAAAAGATTGAAGTTGTCAAGGACTTAATTTTTCTTGGATCAACCAGCAACACTCATCGAAGCAGCAGTCAAGAAATCAAACAACGTATTGCATTAGGCAAATCTGCTGCAGAAGGCCTTTTTAAAGTGTTGAAGAGCAAAAATGTCAGCATGAAGACTAAGGTACACCTGATCATGCCGTAGTATTTTCAATAACCTCATATGCATGCAAAAGTTGGAGAGTGAATAAGTAAGACCATAGAAGAGTTGATGCATTTGACTTACAATGTTGGAGAATATTGAAAATACCATGGGTTGTCAAAAGAACAAACAGATCTGTGTTGGAAGATGTACAGCCAGAGTGCTCCTTGGAGACCAGGATGGACAGATTTTTGTCTCTCATATTTCAGCCATATTGTCAGGAGGGATTAGTCACTGGAGAGGGATATCATGTTTTGTAAGGTGGAAAGTCAGAGACAAAGAAGAAGACCCCCAGTGAGATGGATTGGCAAAGTGGCAGCATCGGTGAGCTTAAGCGTGGCAACAACTGTGAGGTTAGCCTAGGACCGGGCAGTGTTTCGTTGTGTTGTGCATAAAGTTACTATGAGTTGGTACTGAGTTGATGGCACCTAATGACAAGAACAACAACAAGTCCTCGGAGAAAGACATCATGATTAGAAAAGTGGAGGGTCATCTAAAAAAGGAAGACCTCCAACAAGATGGATTGATGCAATGACAGCAGTAATAAACTCAAACATAACATAAATTCAGGATGGTGCAGAACTCTGCTATGTTTCCTTCTGTGATGTGTGGGGGGTATTATGAGTCAGAACTAACTTGGTGGCCCCTAACAACAACTTTCAAGTTCAGACAGATGACATCATTCTCTGGCTGTAAGTATGACTCTTTGTGATGTGACTAGGATGACAGACATTTGAAAAACATTGCTTTGATTTTCAATTACTTAGAAAAATCTCCTTAACGTGGCTGATATTATCATTATTGCCATGTCACAGAGAAGGCACCTGTATGTCAGGAGGATCCAAAGAATATCTCATGGTCACTGCAGTATAAGGAGACATAGTAGCGACTAAAATTCAGATCCACTCTCTCTAGTGTTAATACTGTTAAGTAGTAGGCCACATTGCCTCTCAAGCATCCATGAAGCTACCTGGGTTGGAATATATTTAGAAATGCTCAGTACTGAGTACTGAGATACAATATTTTGTGGGTCTCTCTTGTCTATGCAAGTCATTTCCAGGAAGTCTGTATAATGGGCAGGCTCTGAAGACAGAAACATGGTGTCTCTCTGAAGTAATTCTATACATGCTTACTATCTATTAAAAACAAACAAAAAAAGAATATGGGGTTCCTTAAATTCAGGATTTCTCTCCTGTAGCCCGACTCAACGTGTGTGAAAGTGTCAACTCATTCTATTAACATCGTCTCATAGGAACTGGTTCAGGAAACAATCGTAAGAAAATGCTGATACCCTGGCTACTGCTTTTTTGATATCATTATTAAAGTCCTTTTCTGAAAACAAAGCAAAATAATATAAAGTTTTCACTTAATTGGAAGCAGATCCACTTCTGCAGTGACTAATTTTTTATTACTGTTTTCGGGACACCCTTACAGGAAAAGAACATAAAATTACTTAATGCAAAATTATGTCCAGGGCCTTGGAATGGTCCCAGCAAGTGAGAGGTGTTGAAATCAAAATTCCATTCATGGTAAATCCATCTTGGTCATAATTATATTTTTGAAAGTAATAATTTTCCATTTTGATAAATGACTATAAATGACTTTTTGCTCTCCAAAGCCCATGACTATACATCAAATAGTGCCTTGTTTTTATAATAGCTCTTAATTTTTGTAATGAAGCAATTTGTGTTTTCTAGGTTAAAAAGAAAAATAGAGTTTCACTCCCAAATCAAGATCTTTTTGTAGCTCTAGTGACTTGTTTTGAGTTTGGGAGGTTTTAAAATTTGTCATCCACCCACTCTATAACCTAAGTGCTACTAAACTGATGTCTTCGTTAAATCGACTTTTAAAAATCTGTCCTAGTTACAAGAAGAGTTAAATTCTAGCAGAATTGGGTTCATACTCCTGAAAACTTGAATTAACTGAAATTGTACCATGAATACAAGTTGCAACTTGTATATCTGCTTGCTCTGTGATGTTTGACATGAGATAAAAACACATTATATGATATTTGAAATGAGATTTGAGTGCCTTCCAACCTGAGGGACTTCCAACCTGCTTTTTTCACTAAAAGCAGCAAATTATCTTCTAGGAACAGCACTAAAGATGAAAAATAATAGCTTACCCATTTTCTTGTGTAAAATCATACCTTTTTATCACAACAAAAGCTTGAAATAGTTAAAAGCCATTAACAAGTTGCATTTGTGTATTGTTCACAGAAAACAACTAGAGGTTAAACATTACAGTATATTTACTTGAACTCATAAAGTATAGAATTCAATTTAAAAAATAAAAAACGAATAGATGTTACCTACTTTTGAAATGTTACTTGATCGACTTGCAGATCGCCCTGGGGACTTGTCATTCTGAAAAATTCAATTAAAGATACAGATTAAAAGCATGACATATCCCCTGAGGAGAGGAAAACCAGCACAGCACAGTTAAACTCATGAATGTTTTCTCTAGTTTTTTCACAGTTAGATATACTAATTGCTACACAAGACAGCCTTTCTTTTGCCAAATTATATTTCTCTAGATAACAGTTTCTTTTCTGAAAATGTTTCAATTAAGATCTGGTTATTTCTTAACATTCTAGTATTTACTTACAGAAAATACTTACTTCACCAGAAACAAAGTATGTAATTTGTTTTCCAGTAAAATGAGACAATGAGGACATAGCTTGTTATTTCCCCTAATTGTTTTGCTGTCAGGAAATTCTGAGTCAAATTTGGCTTTCAATGGCAACACATTTTCTCTCCCAAGAATATGTTATGTACATTCAATACTTTTCTTTAAAAAATGCATCTTATTTGTCTTTTTCACTATTTTACATGAAGTTTTAACCATTTTTTCTGTTCTGTCAAGTATCTAATAGTTAATCATTGACAAATCAGAATTCATGGGCATACGTGTGTCGGATGTACAGGGGAAAATCACCATGAACCTCCTATTCTACTTATCAAATGTTCTTGGGAAAAGTCATTCTAGAAATTCCCAAATGTTTGTGAGGAATTTGAATTACAGTGCTACTAAAATATTTTACAAATATGCAGATTCTATTTTCCTGGCATCTAGACAAGGCATCAAAGTGACTTGAGTGGATAATTGCGGTTCTTCTTGACGGAAGTCGTTTTAGAGAACTAAGTTATTTTAGCAACTAAGTTGTTTGCCTGAAATGGCCCATGACTGCTTTAGACAATTTGAGAAACATGGCGATGGCAGATTATGGCAAACATGCTATTGTAGAAAAAACAGTAGTTCCATTCATTGCAACTTGTCACTATGTTAGGCATGGGCTTGCAAATACTTTAGGCGAACTGTATATTTTCCTTTTTATGCAACATCAATCTTATACATTCACTTATGTCACTGTGGAACATGTTATTACATATCAAGTTGATTCACAATGATTTGATTAGTTATACTTCCCAACAGTCCTGTGATCCAGCTGAAGATTAATGTATATGCTACTCCCCAACATTTTTCCTCGACTAGCTTTCTTTGATGATGAAGAGAGGCACTTTTCTACTGACATCATTACTCTTCTTATAGATACTAGCAAAATCAATTCATCTTCCTTTCTCAGTTGGAATTCACGATTTTGATAAATTATTTTACATAACAGAGGTAGTAAGCCACATTAATGTAATAGGCTTTGGGGGGCGGATTTTGCTATAATACATTATTTTGTTATGTTTTCTCTATGTATTTGTTGTTAAGAACATTATAAGGAATTATGGTTGAAAGATGCTGTAGCAGGAACCAAGAAGCACTGTGGGACATTTAATTTGGCATCAGAGTACTTCATGTTACCTCAAGCCAAATAGGACATTTTATTTTCTTATTTCAGGTAGAACAAGAAATGTCAGTTTCCCTCCACAATTGTAAACGTGTCCACCATAGTGTTATACAAGAAGATAATACTCAGGCTCTTCAACAGCCTCCCCTACAGTAATGAAGAAGCATCTGCTTACTATATCTAATACTTCAACTGATTTTTAAATTCAGAATCCATGGGCTCTATTAAAAGTCTGCCATTAAAAGAAATACATTAACATAAGCAATGGTTAAAACTTTTACCATTACTAACTTGTTTCTTGTTTCTATTACAAAACATGAAAAGGCAAGTATGGCAGGCAAGGCATTTTTTTGTGTGTGGAGCACAGTGGTGTATACTAGTGCTACGCAGACAGTGATGTGCAGGGGGAAAGTAACTTACAATTGGAGGTGGCTATCTCTGAGGAGCTCTGGTAGCATAGTGGTTATGAATTGGGCTGCTAGTCTTAAGGTCAGCAATTCAAAACTACCAGCAGTTCCATGGAAGAAAGATGAGGCTTTCTGCTCAGTAAAGATTTACAGCCTTAGAAACCCTATGAGTTTCTAAAAGTCAGAACCAACTCCATGGTACATAACCACCCCCACATCTCTGAGTCCTAGTGAGGCACTATTGGACTAGCCACAAGGCTGGTGATTCAAACCCACTAGCTCCTCCTCAGAAATCCTATACAGGGTCACTACAGTCAGAATTGAGTTGACAGCACTTAACTACAACAACAACAACTCTAGCAGGAGTATATTGTTTGATATTTCTGGATTGAGTTTCTGCACTGTAAAACCAAGGAGAGAAAGACCATGGGGATTGTTGTAAGGATCAAATGAGTTATAAATGAACATATTTGTAGATTGTAGGATTAAAATATTTCCCTTATTAAAAGGTGAAAGAATCATCAAAAAACCTTCCTTAAAAATCATGATTATCATAGGTTACTAGACTGATAATTTTAACATAAAACTGTTGGCTTCTTTATCCTGAAATTCTGCTTCTTTTGTGGGCTAAATTCTGGTGTATAACATCTAAGAATCAAAACCCAACATTTCTCTACCCACAAGGATTAAGGAAGTTTGATCTGCTTTGCCTTTGAAGCAAAGCCTCAGAATTGCTTTTCTGCCTTGGAAAACTTACAAAGCAATCTGTCAAATCTGTCTAATTAATTGGGTGGCTTGTCCCATTACTATTACAATGACATATTCTTCTTTGTAGATTAGTCAAATATGGTTGTCATATTTCATTACAATCAGTTTGTATTATTTTCACCATATATTAAATAGAAGTTGTCTCAAGAACCTAACTAACTTCTCAGTACTCAAATTATTGTGACTTTGTAGGTCAATAAAAGTTAGAACTAGTAAGAATTCATGACAAGTCTTTAAGAAAAGTATCCAAGTATCAAAAAGAAGTATTGAATCTTAACAGATTGTTGACAGTGGAAGAAACTTTAGTTTCATAAGTCTTTTAATATGGGAGTTTAAAATTGTAGTTGAATATGAATGTATCTAATAAGAGTTTTATTTTGTGATTATTATTAAGTTTTTTCAAATATATTATTATTGCCAATAAGAAAGATATGATTGTCAATTATGAAAATTGTTACTAAATTCTGTTTTAATGTATTTTTAATGTTTTATATATATATGGAAAAAGATACAGTTCTTTTTAAAGGGGATATAGGATAAGCACTGGACTTTGAACCACAAGGTCAGCAGTTTGAACTCACGAGCCACTCCGAGAGAATGGTGAGGCATTCTGCTCCTGCAAAGATTTAAAAGCCTCCGAAACCCTATAGGGTTCTATAAGTTAGAATCAACTCAATGTCACTTAACAAGAACCATCTGAGCTAGAGAATGAATACACACCTATGTCCATATGTTTATATGTCTATATGAAAATTATCTCTAGGCTAAGCACTTGACCACAAGGTCTGTTTGATCCTCAAGGCCACTGTTCAAACTCACCAGGTGCTCCTTGGAAAACCTACGCAGAGTTGCTATGATTCGGAACAGACTCGATGGTACTTACTAACAACATAAGAGATCATGCTTGAAGGAGGAAGAGGTAACTAATTTGGAGTAAGAAAACAGTATAAGAAAATCTGACATAGACCATTGATCTGATATTATTGTATCATTTTTGTTGTTGTTCTATTTTTAGGCTATAAAACAAGAATAATTATAAAGGGGGTGTTTGGAAGGTTCTCTAACAGCTATAAGTAGAAGATGAATCTATTTTACTTAAACAATTAAAGCTTAGATTAGAAGAAAGTGTTTTTTTTGTTGTTTTTTAAAGCAGTGTAGTTAATAATAAGGAAGTAAGGTTATAGGGGGATTGCTAATGTAATGTAATACAAATTGGATTTAACAGATATATTAAAAATATCTTACCCATTAAATTGCTTTTAATACAAAACACCCTTTTAATATCCATGAAACATTAAATTAATTATTTGGTCTCAAATAATACTTTAGCAAAAATTTTCAAGTAGAGATTCTACAAGGGCACTTCATCTGTCATAAAGTCATTAGAATTAGAAATAAAACTTTGGAAGGTAACTAAAATATCTTAATCACCTGGAAATTATTTAACACACATTTAGATAATGCTTATTCCAAAAAACGGAAGTGTTCTACAAAAATTATTGTAAGAAAATAAAACACTAAAACCTATCAAACATAGCAAAAGCTGTATCCAGACAAATGTTTATAACTAGAAATGCCTTTGTTGTTCAAGAGTATGATAACACAACAAAATAAAAGAATATAGCAAAAAGAAAATAATAAAATATAAGAGCTGAGCTTATTTGGTAAGTACTGTCTAATTGGTTTCAACTCATAGCAATCTTGAACTGTTGAGTTTGAACTGACTTATAGCAACACCATACTCATTTCCAAGGAGCAGCAGGTTTGAACTGCCAACCCTGTGGTACGCAGTCCAGTGCTGATTGTACAGCACCACACCGTCCTGAGCTAATTGTTGTTAAGTGCTGTTAAGTCGGTTCTGACTCATAGAGACCCAGCATAGGGTTTCTAAGTTGCTGACCTTGGGGTTCAAACTGACCTTGTGGTCCAATGCATTATCCTGCAGCACACACCAGGATTCCAGAAACAAATTAGATTGATATAAATAACAGGGAGGATAAATACATATTTCTTAATGCAGGTACTTTGAAAATAATTGCAAAATAAAATAGTTATAACTTATCAGTGAAAAGATGTTGTTGTTCTTAAGTGCCGTCGAGTTGGTACCAACGCATAGTGACCCTGTATAGAGTTTGCGAAGAGCAGCTGGTAAGCTCGAACCGCTAACACTGTGGTTCAAAGAAACCTTGCAGTCCAGCACATTAAGCAACAGAATCATACCAGGACTCCAAGGAAAAGATAGCAAGCCTATATTAGACAAGGATGAAAAGAAAGACATAACCAAAGACACAGAAAAGACTAGAACAACTATTAAAAAAAAAAATGCTGAATATAAAACTATTCAAAGACATAAGAAAGCCCAAAGCAAATGAATTATATTTTAGCAAAATAAAAGTTCCCAAAACTTATTCAAGAAGAGGAACATTGGAATAGAAAATTAACACTGAAGACATTAGAAAAGTGAATAAAGTATATAGATCCCTAAAAAGTTAACAGGACATGATGATCTTACAATTAAATTGCAACTTAATTTAAAAAATACCTAAATAAAATTCTATTAATACTATTCTTGACTATCCAGAACTAGTCTTTCAATTTCTTGTACTGTGATGGCTTCTGTGTTGCTGTGATGTTGGAATCTATGCCATCAGTATTTTAAATTTCAACAGGGTCAGACATGGTAGTTAGGTTTCAGCAAATTTTCCCTACTAAGATAGACTAGGAAGAAGGAGAAGAAAACAACTTACAAATTTTTAGCAATTGAAAATCTTACATACAGTAGTGGAACATTGTCAGATGTAGTGCTAGAAGATGAGCCCCTGGTTGGAAGGCACTCAAAATTGTTGTTGTTAGATTCCACTGAGTCTGTACTGACCCAGAGAGACCCTATGAACAACAGAATGAAACACTGCCTGGTTGCAGTGTTTTGAACCCACTGCTGCTGCCACCGTGCCAATCTATCTCACTGGGTGTTCTTCCTCTTTTTTCTCTGACTCTACACTTTACCAAACATGACATCCTTCTTTAGGGACTGATCCCTCCTAAAAATATGTCCGAAGTATGAGAAATGAAGTTTTGCGATTTTAGCTTCAAAGGAGCACTCTGGCTGTACTTCTTCCAACACAGATGTTTGTTCTTTTTGCAATCCATGGTACTTCTAATATTCTCCTCCAACACGATGATGACTCAAATGCATCAGTTATTCTACGGTCTTCCTTATTCACTGTCCAACTTTCACATGCATATGAGGTTATTGAAAATCATGGCTTTGGTCAGGTGCACGTTAGTTCTCAAACTGACGTCTTTGCTCTTGAACACTTTAAAGAGGTCTTGTGCGGCAGATTTGCCTAATGCAATACATTGTTCAATTTCTTGATTGCTGCTTACATGTGTGTTGATGGTTGATTGGAGCACAATGAAGTCTTTGACCACTTCAATCTTTTCTCCATTTACATGGATGTTGGTTATTGGTCTAGTGGTGAGGATTTCTGTTTTGAGGTGCAGCCCATACTGAATGAAGGCTGTGGTCTTTGATCTTCATCAGTAAGTATTTTAAGTACTCTTCACTTTCAGGAAGCAAGGTTGTATCACATGAATCTCATAGACTGTTAATGAGGCTTCCTCCAATCCTGATGCCACGTTTTTCTTCATCTAATCCAACTTCTCAGATTATTTTCTCAGCATACAGATTGAATAAGTAATGATGAAAGAGTGCAACCCTTGCACACACTTTCCTAATTTTAAACCTTTCAGTGTTCCCTTGTTCTGTTTGAACAACTGTATCTATCTTGATCTATGTATAGTTTCCCTATGAACACAATTAAGTTCATGATTCTTCACAATGTTGTCTATAGCCTGTCATGATTCACATAATTAAAAGCCTTTGGATAGTCAATAAAGCATAGGTAAATATCTTTCTGGTTTTCTCTGCCTTCAGCCAAGATCCATCTGACATCAGCAATGATATATCTCATTCCACATCCTCTTCTGAATATGGTTTGAACCTCTGGAAGTTCTCTGTCAATGTATAGTGGCAACTATTTTTGTATTACCTTTAGTAAAACTTTACTTGCATGAGATATCAATGATATATAGTCTGATGATTTCCTCATTCCATTAGGTCACCTCTCTTTGAAAAGGGCACGAATATAGATCTCTTACAGGCAGTTGCACTTAACAACAACAACAACAGGCAGTTGGTTAAGTAGTTATCTTCTAAGTTTCTTGGCATAGATGAGTGAGTGACTCCAGAGCCGCCTCACTTTGTTGAAAAATTACAATTTGTATTCCATCTATTTCTGGTGCCTTATTTTTTGCCAATGACTTTGATGCAACTTGGACTTCTTCCTTCAAGATCATTGGCTCTTGATCATATGCTACCTCTTGAAATGGTTGAACACTGACCTTTTCATTTTGGTACAGTGACTCTGTGTATTCCTTTCATTTTTTTGATGCTTTATGCATCATTCAATATTTGCCCATAGAATCCTTCAATACTACAAGTCGAGACTTGAATTTTTACTTCTATTCTTTCAGCTTCAGAAATGCTGAACGTGTTCTTCACTTTTTGTTTTCTAATTCCAGCTCTTTACATATTTTGTTAAAATATTTGACTTTGTCTCCTTGAGCTGACCTTTGAAGTTTTTCATTTAACTCTTGTACCTCCTCATTTCTTCCATTTGCTTTAGCATCTGTATGCTGGAGAGCAAGTTTCAGAGTCTCCTCTGGCCTCCATTTTGGTCTTTTCCATGTTTCTTGTGTTCTCAATGATATTTTGCTTTCTTGACTTAAAATACAACTGAGGAAAAGCTACCTCCTCAAAGTAGAGTTGACTATAATAACATGATTGAAATAAAGCTTTGAGGACCTTGTTTTTTTCTGATGGGGCACAACTCAAAATGAGGAGAAACATCCATTAATAATCAGAACATGGAATGTATGAAGTATATATCTAGGGAAATCAAAAGTTGCCGAAAATGAAAGGAAAAACATAAAGATCCATGTCCTAGACATTAGTGAGCTAAAATGGACTTGCATTGGCTATTTTAAATCAGACAGTCATACAGCTAATCATATTCTGAGAATGACAAATTGAAGAAGAATGGCATCATTTTCATTGTCAAAAAGAACGCTTCATGATCAATGTTGAAATACAATGCTGTCTGCGATAAGATAAAATCCATACACCTATAAGCAAAACCAGTCAACACCATTATTATTCAAGTTTACAAACCAGCCATTAAAGCTGATGATGATGAAACTTAAGAAATCTACCAACAACTTCAGTCTACATTTGATCAAACATGCAATTAGATTCATTGATAATTATTGTTGATTGAAATGTGAAGGTTGGAAACATAGAAGAAGGGTCTGGAAAATTGGACTTGGTGAATGATAATGGAGAATTCATAATAGAATTTTATAAGGCCAATGATTTATTCATTGCAAAACCTTTTTATAAACAACATATGAGTGAATTATACATATGGACCTCTACAGGTATAATGCAAATTGACTACACGTGTGGGAAGAGACAGTGGAAAAGCTCACTATCCTCAGCCAAAATAGGTCAGGGGCCCACTGTAGAGTAGACCATCAATGTTCATATTCAATTTCAGGCTGAAGCAGAACAAATTTAAATAAGTCCACGGAGCCAAACTATTACATTGAACATATTGCTCCTGAATTTGGAGATCATCTCAAGAACAGATTTGATGCATTAGACACTAAGGACTGAAGACCAGAGTGGTTGTGGAATTACCTTAAGAACATCATAAAGGAAGAAAACAAAAGGTCATTAAAAAAACAAAAAGAAAGAAAAGACCAAAATGGATGTTTGAAGAGACTTTTAAACTTGCCCTTGAGTGTAGAGAAGCTAAAGTGATTGGATGAAATGAAGAAGTAAAATAGCTGAACTGAAAATTCAAAGGGTGGTTTGAGAATACAAAGTCAAATATTATAATGAAATATGCAAAGTATCATGGAGTTAGAAAACCAAAAGGAGAAAAAAAAAAAAAAAGCTAAACATTTTTCAAGCTTAAAGAACTAAAGAAAAAGTTGAAGGATTCTATCAGCAAAATATTGAGTGATACAGAAAGCATCAAAAAAAGATAGAAAGAATATACAGAATCACTATATCAAAAAGAATGGTTGATGTTCAACTATTTTGTACTTAATAGAGGTACCCAATGTAATGTGGAAATCACCAAACAATATAATTAATATCAAATGCAAGTAAATATTGCTGAGGATAAATAAAAAACTGTAGCAACTTTACATCAACATAGGACTACAAGAAATTCAAGCCAAATTCAGAAGAGGGCATGAAACTAGGGATATCAATGCTGATGTCTGATGAATGTTAGCTGACATCAGAAAATACCAGAAAGATGTTTGCTTACACATAGGTTTTTGACTGTGTAGATCATGACAAATTAAGGCTAACATTGCAAAGAATGGGTATTCCAGAACCCTTAACTGTGTTCATCAGGAATCTGTTCATAGACCAAGAGATTGTTGTTACAGCAGAACAAGGGGATATTGAATGGTTTAAAACCATGAGAAGTGTACACCAACATTGTATACGTTCACCATATTTATTAAATATCTATGCAGTTGAATTACGGTCTTTGAAAAAAATATTGAAAGTATCATGAACTGCCAGAAGAACAAACAAATCTGTGTTGGAAGAAGTACAGACAGAATGCTCCTTAGAAGTCAGGATGGTTGGGACTTTGTCTCATACACTGTGGACATATTGTCAGAAAGAACCAGTCTCTGGAGAAGAACATCATGTGTGGTAAATTGGGAGGTTGGAAGAAAAGAGGGAGACCTCCAATGAGACTGATACAATTATAGTACCAATGACCTCAAACATAATAAGAATTGTGATGATGGCGCAGGACCTGGCAGTGTTTTATACTGTTGTGCACAGGGTTGTTGTTAAGTACCATGGAGTCGGTTCCAACTGCCCAGGGTTAGTAGGAGTTAAAAGCTACTCATAGACAACTAACAAAAATATTTTTGACTATAGAAAAAGAAATTTCCCTAATTCAAATTATTAATCCTCCATAAATGTAACTTCAAACTCAAGAAATTACAAAAAGGAGAGGAGTAAACAAGGATGATAAAGAGAAGAAAAAGAAGAAATGAAAAAATGAGGGGGAAAAAAGAAAACTATGCTATATTTTTATTTTGGTTTACAGATGCAAATTTCTTTAAGGAGACTCTGGTAAGGTACTGTTGTTATGTTGTTATGTGCCGTGGAGTCGGAACCGACTCATAGCTACCCTGTACAGGGTTTCCGAGGGTGTAAGGTACTAGATACAGAAAAAAATTATAAAAATTGTATCATGCAGGGTCTATGAAGTGGCCTAAAATGCATTCTCCCCATTTTTTGTATTATTGCATAGTATCTGTATATCTACTTTCCCAGGTATAATCATATCTCCTGAAACCATGCAATTAGAGCAAAATCCTTATGACCAAAATGGCTCTAATGAGACGTGGACAAAGATAACAAATATCAGTGTTTTGCATGTCCAATAAATTTCTCACAAAATTTCTTTATGTTCTTTTCCTTTTACTCTGTGTTAGAATGGTGACTACCACTGCAACACATGGATTGATGACAGTAGAGCTGAATCACTCTTGGTCATTGAATGACCACACCATCAAGAACTGTCTGCCAAATTTGAACACACACCCTGAATTGTTAAAAAAGAGAAACAAATCGGTATTCCTTTTGAGCCATTACATTTTTGGATTTATGCGTAGTTTAGTCTATCCTATGAAAAATCTGTGAAGGCAGGGACCAGAGTAAGGCAAACTCTCTCAGAGAAGAAAAACTCAATTATTTTCAATGAAATTAAGTGGTAGAAAGTGATGCCTGCACACTGTCACAGGTGAAAACTTGCAAGACCCATAAAAACAAAGTAGACCTGTTGAGTTTTTCTTCTCATGGGCTTAATTGCACTACAGAATCAATTGATTGCTCTCTTCTAGCAATGATTACCTAAGAATAGAATACTAAAAGCACAATAAAAATCATTTTAAGAATAAATTTAATAAGAGAAGCATAAAATTTTACTAAAAAAAAAAAACAAAAAACTTACTGAGGAGTTTAAATCATGATCTGAACAACTAAAAAACCCACCATTTTTTGAGGGGAAGATTATATCATTAAAAAAAAAATTCCACAAATTGATATAATTATAACTAAATTTCCAATACAGTGTTTGTCTTAGTTTTTGAGAGGAAAAGAGGTAAATAAAATGATATGAAACAACTTACATAGGGGAAAATTTAAAAAACAAAATACTTGAGAATAATTAAAATAATTAAAAAATAGTTATTGTTGTGAAGTGCCGTCGAGTCAGTGCCGACCCATAGCGACACTGTATAGGGTTTCCGAGGAGCAGCTGGTGAGCTTGAACCGCCCACCTTGCAGTTCAAACAGCTTTGCAGTCTGGCGACCCACCACTGTACATTTTCCTCCTCTGGGTCATTTTGGACAGCTGCTTTCCCACTGACCGAACACACACAGGCATAAGTTTAAAACAACAGATGTATGCCATAAATTACTGTTTTCACAAGGTATAACAGAAGTACTGCATCTGTAAGGATATATGTGTCCCACCAACCTGTAACAAGCTCACAGATAAATATGTATCCCATATACCAATGGGACGCCAGTGTGTCCCATAGATCAGTGACATTAGCTACTGCAATCACGTTGTTCAACCATCATGAAATCTGTTGCATTGACAAATGTTGTTTTACTGATACTTTTAAGTTAATTAAAACAACAACAAAACTGTGTTTAAGTCAGTATTTCACTTCGGTATTGACCAAAGAATCAATGAAATAGATAACGGGAAACTGAGAACTAGATCAAAGAATTTCACATATAATAAAATTGGTATTTCAAATCAGTATCAAATAGATAGTTCATATAATAATGCTGCTGGAAAACTTGCTATTAAATGTAAAGAAAAAGTTGAGCCACTTTTCACAATAGATTCAAAATGAAATAACATCTTACATGTTAGAAATAAACAATCTTCTAAGTAAATATAAATTATATATTTAATCTTTGGGTGAGGAAGACCTACCTAATGAAACTGTAACAGAAATAATTAATATAGTTAGTAATATTATTTGAAATAAATACAAAACAATAGGTGTATAGTAGAGATAGGAAAAAAAGAATATCTATAAAAGTTTAATTTCTATAATATGTCAGGACCTCAAGAAGTTCATGGAAAAATGAAATATAAATATATATATTGAAATATAAACTTTATTTTGCATCATAAGCTCCAACAAGGTCAAGACACTTTTGGAAGTGATTATACCAAATATTTAATATTTTCCTAAAGAACTGAGGATCTTTGTAATTTAAACATGTCAATGCATCCTTTTTTACATCATTAACTGAATAAAAGTAGGTACTCTATAAATTTTTTTTTAAAGATTAGGGAAAAAAAGAAGTCAGAAAGAGCCAAATCAGGACTGTAAGGTGGATGCCTATTGATTTTCCATCAAAAGTCTTGCAAAATTGCCTTTGTATGATGAGAAAGATGAGCAGGAACACTGTAAAAAACTGTAGTGAAGGTTTTCCAGGCATTTTTCTACTAAAACATTGTATAACTTTCACAAAACCCTTTCATAATGGTGGTGTTGGTGTGCTGTGGAGTCAGTTTCTGAGGCTGTTAATCTTTACAGGAGCAGAACACCTCACACTTCTCTTGCAGAACAGCTGGTAGTTTCGAACTGCTGACCTTGAGATTAGCAGCCTGACTCATAACCACTATGCTACCAGAGTTCCTATCATAATAACTAGATGGTATTGTTTTTTGCACCACTCATTTGTCATTTTGTCATACTGTGGTGACTTGTACATTGCTTTGATTCTGGAAGTTATGCTACCAGTATTTTAAATACCAATAGGGATATCCTTGGTGGACATGTTCCAGGAGAGTTTGGGACTAAGACAGACTAGGAAGAAGGAGAGGCAACCACTTTTGAATGATTAGCCATTAAAAACCTTATGAATACTAGATTGGAAGATACTCCATATATGACTGGGGAAGGGTACCTTCTCAAAGGGAAGTAGACCTTAATAACATGGATGGAGCAATGGTTTCAAGACCTTCATGTCTTGATTGGGCACAATTCAAAATGAGAAGAAAGATTTTCAAAGAGACAGTAAAAATCAGAACATGGAATGCATGAAGTATAAATCAAAGGAAATGGGAAGTCATCAAAAATGAAATGGAATGTATAAAAATGGATATCTTAGGAAGTAATGAGCTGAAATGAATAGTTATTGGCCATTTTAAATGGGACAATCATATGCCTTCTCATGCTGAGAACAAGAAATTGAATTGAAATAGTGTCTCATTTGTGATCAACAAGAACATTTCAAGATATTTCTTGAAGTGCAGTATTGATTATGATAGGACAATATCCATATGCATATAAGGAAAACTAGTCAATATTATGATTATTCAAATGTGGACACCAACCACTAAAGTCAATGTTAATGAAAGTGAATAATTCTACCAATTTCTTCAGTCTGAAGCTGATCAAACATGCATTGATCCTTGCTGGTGATTGGAATGTAAAAGTTAGAAACAAAGATGAAGGATAATTAGTTGGAAAATATGGTCTTAATTTTAGAAAAAAAATGGTGGAGATCTCATTATAGATATTGTAAGACCAACGACTGATCCATAACAAATACCATTTTTTATCTGCAACATAAACACAACTATTCATATGGACCCCCCCATAAGGAATGCACAGTTATAAAATTGACGACATCTGTTGAAAGAGATGTTGGAGAAATTCAGTATCATCAGCAAAAACAACGTAAAGGACTGATTGTGGAATAGAACATCAATTGGTCATACACAAGTTTAGGCTGAAGCTGAAGAAAATGAAAACAATTTCACAAGTGCCAAAATATGAACTTCCTATATCCCACCTGAGTTTAGAACAGATTTGATGCATTTCATACTAATAACCGAAGAGCAGAGACATTGTGGAACATAAAGAACATTATACATCATGAAAGCAAAAGATCATTAAAAAGACAGTAGAGTAAGAAAATACCAAAACGGATGTCAAAAGAGAGGTTGAAATTTGCTCTTGAACATGTTGTTATTGTTAGGAGCCATTGAGTCATTTCCAACTCAATAGCGACCCTATGCACAACAGAATGAACACTGCCAGGTCATGTGTTATCTTCATAATCATTTGTAAGCTTGAGCCCACTGCTGCTACACTGTGCCAATCCATCTTGTTGGGGGTTTTCCTCTTTGTTGACTCTTTAATCATTTCAAGAGATAGTATAGGATAGTATAGGATCAAGAATCAATGGTACTGAGGGAAAAGTTCAAGGTTCACTGAAGGCATTGGCAAAGAACAAGGCTCCAGGAATTGATAGAACACAAATTGTAATCTTTCAACAAACTGTTGTACTGAGGTACTCACTGATCTCTGTCAAGAAATTTTGAAAGACAGCTACAAGGCCAACTGATTGGACGATATCCATATTTGTGCACATTCCAAAGACAGGTGACCCAATGGAATTCAGAAATCATCTGAAAATATCATGCAGGTAGAAGTTTGCTAAAGATAATTCAAAAACTGCTACAACAATATGTTGACAGGGAACTGTCAGAGGTTCATGCTGAAATCAGACAATGATGTGGAATGAAGGATATCATTGCTGATGTCAGATAGATCTTGGCAGAAAGCAAAGAATACCAGAAGGATGTTTACCTCTGTTTTTTAACATTCAACTATTTTATTTTAAAAGAAGACATTAATGAACAATACATAGTTGGATCAATGACTTCAGCAAAATGATATTCATGGCAAGACTGAATAAGAACACCTGGAAAGGACACTTTGGCATGTTTGTTGTATAATTCAGTTATACACCACTCTAACCCAACTATCTTTATATCTAAAGTAAAATGTAACCTAATCTCTGCAGAAATCTATGAAAGTCATAATTGAACCTTGACTCAATTAAATCAAGCCCAGAACCAGGGGAAGTAGCTGTGGTTGTTAGGTGCCATTGAATCGGCCCGACTCATA
>NW_006408720.1:2019516-2019994 GCF_000296735.1 Chrysochloris asiatica | reverse complement strand
ATGGTTGCAGCTGTTTTTATATTGTTGTTGTTGTTTTTGTGTGCTGTGGAGGCAATTCCGTCTCATAGTGACCCTGTACAGGGTTTCTGAGCCTATAAATCTTTACGGGAGCAGAAAATCTCATCTTTCTCGCTCTGAACAGCTGGTAGTTTTGAACTGCTGACCCTGAGGTTAGCAGCCTGATTCATAACACTATGCTATATTATCACCTTTAGTAAATGCTTGCTTGGTATTTACAATACCATTGATATAGGTATCGATGATATTGTCCAATTATTTCTGCATTCCGTTGGGTCATCTCATTTTGGAATGGGATCTCTTACAGTCAGTTGGCCAGGTAATTGTCCTCCGAATTTCTTGGCATAGATGAGTGAGTGCCTTCAGTGCCACATCAGTTTGTTGAAATATTTCAATTTGTATACTATCAATTCCTGGTGCTTTTTACATCTTCTTTTAATGCTGTCTGCACCATTCAATA
>NW_006408720.1:2014703-2019416 GCF_000296735.1 Chrysochloris asiatica | reverse complement strand
TTCTTTCAAGTGGAAATTTCCCATCTCTGAAGATCTGGATGTGGTTCAGGTTTCTACCTATAGTCTTATGTATTGCAGAGGCTCTGCAGGAAGCCTCCTTCACTGGGCACGTTGTAGCCCCATTTTAGGTATTTTGATCAGTTATAGCCAAGCCATCATATTTTAAATCATCCCATATGCATGTGAAAGTTGGAAGAATTAATGCAGTTGAATTAAGGTGTTGGTGAAGAATATTTGAAGTACCACGGACTGCCAGAAAGAAAACAAATCTGTCTTGGAAGAAGTGCAGTCATAATGTTCCTTAGAATTGAGGATGGTGGATTTCTTTTGTGCTTGGGACATGTTGTCAGGATGTACCCATCTCTGGAGAAGAACATCATGGTTGATATAGTGGAGGGTCAGCAAAAAAGTGGAAAACTGCCAATGTGATGGATCAATATAGTGGCTGCAACAAACAGCTGAAACATAAGAACACTTGTGAAGATGGTGGGTACAGAGTAGGGCAGTGCTTTGTTATGTTGTGCACCAGGGCTCTATGAGTCAGAACTGATTGTCACTGTGTGGTAAAGCACTGGACTGCAAGGTTGGTTTGAACCATATGGCCAGCAGTTCAAACTCACCTTGGAGACCCTATACAGGGTCACTATGAGTTGGAGCCAACTCACTTAACACTCACTCTATAGCACTTAACAACAACAACAACAACAAAGCAACAACATTGTTCTTTGGTCTTTCAGAAATTCAAAAAGCAAATGCCTTTAATATCCCCCAAACTTGCTATAACCTTTTTGCTCTTTTTGTTTTTTACTTAGCCACTTACACCCCTTGGTAGCCATTGCTTTGATTAGTGTTTTGTTGTTAAAGTCCTGTTTCATCTCCTGCTACATTTTTCTCAAGAAATAGTTCAGGGTCTTGATCCCATTAATTTAAAATTTAAATTGAAAGCTTTGCTTTTGTCTGTAGCTGATCTGAGCACAACAGTTTTGGCACCTATCAATATTTAGTTAATTTTAATTTTTCAGTCAGAATTGTGTAAGCATAACCAACTGAGATGTTTATGGCATTGGATATTTTTCAACTGTTATTCATTGTTGTTGTTGTTGTTATGTGCCGTAGAGTCAGTTCCGACTCATAGCGACCCTGTATAGGGTTTCAGAGGCTGTAAATCTTTACGGGAGCAGAACGCCTCATCTTTCTCTCACAGAACAGCTGGTAGTTTTGAACTGCTGACCTTGCGGTTCACAGCCTGATTCATAACCACTACGCTACCAGAGCTCCTTAAGACTCTTTAATTAGGGCATGAACAAGATTAAATTTTTTCTTGCAAATTGAGGTGAATGGTTTGTAACTGCAGTCTTCAATACTGTCTGGTGCCTTCTTAATATGAGTTATCCATTTATAAATTTCTGATTTTTTTCGAGCATTGTCCTCCTAAAACTTTTCATAAAACATCAGTAATGTTACCATTCTTTAAGAAATCTTTATGATAAGGCCTTTTTTCAAACTAAACTGATGGCTTATTTTTTTCAGCACTTCAAACAAGATCCTGTGCAGACATTTTATAGCAAGTTAGTATGAGTTTATTTTGATATAAAAGATTTTTGAAATTCATTTGAAGTTTTTTCATAAACATACATTTTTCATAAACTTTCTGAAGATCCCTCAAATACAAAGAGATCTTGTCTATTCACACAACAGTAAAAAACAACTCAACAAAGGAGGGGGAAAACCAGAAAAGATTAGACTAGAAACTTACAAGAAAAGAAACAACAGAGGATCAATGAATATTTTAAAAGATCCTTAAATTTACAAGTCAGAAAATGCAAATTAAGGCAACAATGAGACATTGTTTCATATACATTATTCTGGAAAATTTAAGAGTGGTAAGCATTTTTGCTAGTGGTATATGAAAAAAGAACATGCTAAAATTACTAGTGGAAGTGTGAATTATTCTAAGTCTCTTTTGTAAAAATATCTGGCAACATCTGTTAAAATTGAAAATGCCATTTTATCTCGTAATCTCATCCAGGAACTCTATTCCTGAAAAATGGAAGCATTAGTATAAATATATGTGAATATTGTTGTTAGATGCTATCAAGTTGTTTCCAACCCATAGCCACCCTATGTATTACAGAATGAAACAATATTTGGCTCTGTGACATCCTTAAAATTACTGCTATACTTGAACTCATTGCTGTTGCCACTGAATCAATCCAGTATTCTTTTGTTCACAGAAATAGCCTCATTACATTCTTTGAAACACAGCACCAGTTGATTGGTCCACCTCCTGAGAGGTTTGGGCCTTAAGCCCAAAGGGCCTCTTCTTCAAGCTTAAGAGACACCAGCAAAAAGTAGCAGTTCTTCTTCCTCAGAGCTCTGAAATTCTGGTCTATGTGGACCTTCCTCCATGATGCTAATACTTCCAATATCTTTCTCTTGTTTTCCAGGTCTTTTTGTAACCCCTATTTCTGTAATACTTTGGTGTTCTTTTTTTAGACGGAAAGGATTTCCTATGACCTATTTAATATCTTTTACATCTAAGAAGTGCATTTTATATTAAATTCTCTGTATGTATTAGTTTCCTAGGGCTGTAGTAATAAACTACCACAAACCTCATGGCTTAAACCATCAGAAATTCTCTCATTGTTAAGGAAGTCAGAAGTGTGAAACAAAGAGTTTGGCAGGGCTGGTTTATTCTTGTGGTTCTTAAGAAGAATCTGTTCTATGCCTTTCTTCTAGCTTAATGGTTATTGGCAATCTGTGGCATTTCTTGGCATGTAGTGCCTAACTCCAACCTCTGTCTTGATTCTCACTTGGCCTCCTCTGTATGTATATCTCTAGGTGTTCTCTCTTCTTGTTATAATGATGGGAAAACAACAACAACAACTCACTGTCATAGAGTTGATTCCAACTCATAGTGACCCTATAGGACACAGTAGAAGTGCCTCAGAGGATTTCCAATGTTGCTATTCACACACAAGGCTGCAATCTTTACAGAATCAGACTGCCACATCCTTCTCCTGCAGAGTGGCTGGTGGGTTAGAACCACTGAACTTTCAGTTAACAGCTTCCTGAAACACTGAGCCACTGGGGCTGCTTTTCAAAACATTACACTGGGTTAAGACTCCTGCTCTGGTGCTGTAGGATCAGCACTGAACTGCTCCCAAGATTATAACCTTGGAAACCCATACAAGGTCACTGACTCCATGACACTTAACAACAACAAATAAATGCAAATTTGTGCATATATTTGTATATTCAAACATGCATTTGTATATAAATTCATATGGATATGTAGAAAGTAATGGAAAGATACACATAAGTATGTTAACACGAGTTTCTTGGAAAAGGGGGCAGGTGGGAAGATGGAGCCTTGGGGGAGGGAAAGGACAAAGAAGAGATGAGAGGACATGGGTGGAAAAACAAACAAAAATGTAGTTAAGAAGCAAAACAGCACATAAGACCCATTTATGTAAAATTATACAGGGGTGTAATATGTTTATAAAAATTAGAACACAAACATGAAGTTAGATATTTAGCTACAGGCAAGCAGTAATATATCTACAATATATTAAGAGGGGAAAAAAGGAGAATAATATGTGGTGTGTAATTCCATATTTGAGCAGAATTTTAAAGTACCATGGGCTTCCAAAACAACAAACAGATTTGTGTCGAAAGTGAAGCCAGAGTGCTCCTTGGAGGGCAGGATGGCCCAACTTTATCTTCCATACTTCAGACATTTTGTCAGGAGGCGATCAATCGCTGGAGAAAAATATCATGTTTGGTAAAGTGAAGGGTCAGAGAAAAAGAAGAAGACCCACCCCCCTCCCCCACCCCCAGCGAGATATATGGGCAAAGTGGCAGAATCAATGGGCTCAAACATGGCAACAATTTTTAGGTTGGCCCAGGAGTGGGCATTGTTTCGTTCTGTTGTGCATAAGGTCGTTATGAGTCAGTACTGACTCAATGACACTTAATAACAACAACAAGACTCAAACAGGGCCTATATATGTTTCTAAATTTTCTTGTACATTTTAGTCTGAGCAAAAAATGACTATTAACACCCCAGTCAATTGTCCCTCAGTATATGATGGAAGGAGAGCATGATATGATGGAAGGACAGCCCATGGAAGGAGAGTATGGAAAGATTCTAGGTTTTTCTTTAAACATATTTGTTTAGTATGGTTTCACTTGTTAGAAAACTCTGCCTTAGTTCTTTTTTTGTGTGTATGTGAAGAATCAAACTGAGAAAATGAAAGAAACAAAATAGTGAAATTAGTCTTACTTATCAAAGAGTACATATCAAAAAGTATATGTGTATGTGCATAATAAAATATAGCTTCAGGAAATATTTGTATTTACAAGATCATACATTGCTTGGAATAGTTGTGGTTGCCGCTAGTTGTCATCAAGCCTCTTCTGACTGATCAACCACATGTAGACAAAGTAGAACTGCTCAATAGGATTTGCAATGTCTGTAAACTTTCACAAACAAATAATCAAGTCTGTCTTCTGAGGAATCTTCAGTAAATTTGAGCCACCAATCTTTTTTCTGGTAGGTAAGTGCTTAATCATTTGCGCCTTCCAGGAACTCCTGGGATATAAATGCACTGAGTGAAGTAGGATTGGTAGAAAAATCACAGAACTGGTAAGAATAGATTGGTTAGAATTGCAACTTTAAGACTACTTGAGGAGAACAAACAAGATGGCAGA
>NW_006408720.1:2011067-2011952 GCF_000296735.1 Chrysochloris asiatica | reverse complement strand
AAGCTTGCTGGTGACCACATTGGTCTACTGGTGAGTGGAAGAGGGGGAAAGGCAGCAATGAAGAAATGGGCTGAGTTCAACCAGAGTCCACTGACTCCCACTGACCTGGAGATAAGAAAGAGAAGAAGAAGAGCTTGTTGGTCCAAAGTTTGGTGAGACCTGGAGACACTTGAGCCCTTGGACAAGGACATAGTCACGGAGGGTTAGAGCTGAGAGTGAAGCAGCCAGCTGATATGAAGTGAGGGGAGATGCACAAGAATACCCAAACTTGCAGACAGTACCTATTCCACCTAGTCTTGATGGCTTGAAATCAGAACTTGACTATAAAGGAAACAAGGGTAAATTGCTACAATTTGATGAATCTGACCTATACCTATTTAGAGGTAATAACTTTAAATACCAACGGAGAGGGAAGGAGTCATCACATGAAGTATCAATGTTATCCCCTCTGTACATAGGGTACATAGGGACAGGCAACTTAGAAACTGGCTACCTAAAATGAGGGGGCAATAAAGTCACGAAGTGACTGGCTTACAAATTTTCATGAGGGAGTTTAGTTTAAGGGGGAGAGGGGAGAAAGAGTCCCCATTGAATATTTTTTATCTTGTCTAGATGGGTCTGGTAAAAAGAGATGGGGATAAGATTCTGATGATTCAATGTTGTTTTTGTTGTCAGGTGCCATCGAGTTGGAACTGACTCATAGCGACCCTGTGCACAGCAGAACGAAACAATGTCCAATCCTGGGCCAACTTCATTACCGCTGCCGCACTTGATGCCATCAATGATGCCACCTGGCCAATCCATCTCATTGGGGGTCTACCTCTTTTCCTCTGACCCTCCATCTTACCCAGCATGACATCCTTTTCCAGCAACTGTTCCCTCCGG
>NW_006408720.1:2003312-2007642 GCF_000296735.1 Chrysochloris asiatica | reverse complement strand
TGTGCTGCCTCACTTTCTTGAAATATTTCAATTTTTATTTCACCAATTGCTGGTGCCTTGTTCTTTGCCAATTCCTTCAATGTACCTTGGACTTTCTCCTTCAGTGTCATTGGCTTCTTGATCATATGCCACCTCTTGAAACAGCTGAACATGAACCATTTCCTTTTGGTGAAGTGACTCTGTGCAGTTCTTCCATCTTATTTTGGTGTTTTCTGCACCATTCAATAATTTGCCTAGAGAATCTTTCAATAATGAAAGTTGAGGCTTGAATTTTTCTTCAGTTCCACCAACTTGAGAAATGCTGAGCATGTTCTTCCTTTTTGGTTTTCTGATTACATATCTTGGCACATTTTGCTGTAATATTTGGATACACAATGACTTAGATCAAACTGATTTAACACACATGTCAACAACATGCCCAAACTGCTTTTATGACATCGTGTAAATTGAAGTGTGCATAATTTTTCAGGGAAGAGTTGAGATATGGAAACACAATTTTCATAAGTGTATAGAACTTGATTTGATAAAGTATATATTGAGCTTAACATTGTGATGTTTTTTGTTTAGTAAAAGTTTCTGTGATTTTTGTCACAATAATTCTTGATTTGACCCTCATAAATATTAGTATTGTTAGAATTAATAAACATGAATTTAATAGAGTTAGTTAATGGTTAATGATAAGGATACTTGTAAGTACGTCATATTATTAAAATTTCCACTATACACTAAATTTTCTTTTAAAAAAAAGCTATCATTATGAAAATAACTCAAACATTTTATGAAAACATATGTTTTCATATGTTTGTCTAACATCTCTTTGTCTGATATCACCATCCCTATTGAAAGTTTAGAAATTTAGAAAAGGTACTTTTCTAAAATTTTGGGACTTTGTCTATGTGCAAGCCCAATAGATTTAAAAGTGCTAGCCTTTTAAAGATTCATACATAAAGAAAATCATCACAACCAACCATCTGAATTTAGGTATAAAATGTCTTTAAACATTTACTATTTGGCTCTGTAAGGTAAGCACTGGACTGCAAGGTCAGGTTGAACTGCAAGGTCAGCAGTTCAAACTCACCAGCTGCTCCTCAGAAACCCTGTACAGGGTTGCTCTGAGTCAGAACCGACTCGATGGCACTTAATAACCTCAACAACTATGATAATGAGTACTGCGTTGTTTGTATACAGATAGTCCAAACAATTATATGGCCAGGAAATATCAAAGAATATAAAAATCACTTAATGGAAATCTTCCTCCCCCAACAGAATGTACAAAAACATGTGCTTGCCCTGCACATACATCAAAAAAAAAAAAGACTGCCTACTGATAAATCGCATGTTGTTCTGAAAAGGTTACTAACTGCAATTCATACCATGCAAAGAATAGGAAAAGCTTTAAAAAAGAGTTTCCTCAATCCAATACCAAAAAATGTTTCAAACTGAGTCTTATTTGGGTGTAAAGAAAAATAATATAGGAAAGTGATCATTGCTTAAATTGCCAGATTACCAAAGAAAAAGCCTTGAGGGCTTAACTTTGTAGTTATGAAAGGACAGAAAATAAGGGGCATTAAATGGTTGCTAAAATGTAGGTGACAATTTCAGTTCAATTGCTTGTTTAGAAAAGTGATTCCAGCTATTTTCTTTACTGTTTATAAAGTCAGGTCAGCGTAAGTTTTCACCAGACAGCTTGTTGAACTTCTGTAAGAGTGATATTTAAGCAGTTTTGTTTCCACAATATTGTTCTATATACATAGATACAAGATGCTCTGGGATTATAAGAATATGAATGTAAATTATAAAACATCATTTTTTTCTCTTGACACATATATAAAATTATTTTTGTGATCATTTGCTTTCTCTCACAATAACATACTTAAGTTACTAAAGAAAAACAAAAATATACCTGCCATCTTTTTACTTTGTCTTTTTTTAAATGGAAATATAAAAACCTTTTTTTTTTTCCTTTTTAGTATGCATTGGATGAAGGTTTACAGAGCAGATGAGTTTTTGATTCAATAGTGCATATGCCTTTTGTTTCATGTCATTGTTGCAATTCCTACAACAGAACATCACTTGTCTCACTCCACCCTGTATTTCCTGTTTTCATTCCACTTTCTTAAGCTTTCTGAACTTTGTCCTTTGGATAATGCTGTCTTTTTTATTCCAAATGGTTGACAGTTCTAAGAAGTGTGTACCCCTGTAGTGTTATTGAGTCATGGAGGTGAAGGGTGACTAAGGGCCATCATCTCAGGGGTTCCACCATCTCTAGCTGATCAGTAAGCCTGATCCTTTTTATGATTTGGAGTTTTGTGCTACATTTTTTCTCCTACTCTATCCAAGACAGTCTAAAGCAATTACTTTCAGAGCATGGGTAGTAATAGATGGGCACCATCTAGCTTTTCTGGTCTCAGGACCATGGAGACTGATGTTTACATGGACTATTAGGCCATTGGATTAAATGTAAAACAAAACAAAAAACACCTTTTCTTATGAATTAATTTACTAATTTCCTATAAATGCTAACTTGAAACTGAGTTTTAAGTTACTTTTTTTCAGTTTAGTAATTCTGTCTCTGAAATTAAAAAAAAAAAAAAAAGAAAGAAAACATCTTGTTTAGTAGTGGAGTTTAAAATGTTATTTTTAGAGGCATGCCAGACATCTTCCATTTATCCCTCCAGATTTTTCTTTAAGTCGTTTCTACACTGCTATGTGTTGAGGAGGCACACTTTGATGAGCCTAATCACAGGTTGCTTTGCTCTGTGGTTTCCTGTTGATTTTTACACTGCAGATTCACAGCAGAAGATTATAGGGAATTAGGAAAGTGAGATCAGAAGTATCCCTCATTGAAGCACTACAACAGTTTGGCTGTTTCCCTTCACTAGAGGTTTCAGATTTTTTCAGGTAACCATCTCAACAAAATCACCTCTGGGTTCTGGAAAATACTCTTTCTCCTGGCTCCTTTATTACTGTGGATGGCAATATCCCATTGCCATTTCCACCCATGGGCTCCTGAACTATATATACTTTGTGCCTATTCATACCCTTTGTAAATAGATTATTAACCTCCCCTCAAATTATGAAATTTGGAAGTGATATCTATTTCTTCCTAGACTCTGATAGATAAAAGTCATGTTTAGTATTCTTCTTGAAGTTTAATTTTATTATATTTTCCTTTGTCTTTCCATTCCTTATGTTGTTGTTGTTAGGTGTCATCAAGTCTGTACTGACACATAGTGACACTATGCAACAGAATGAAACACTGTCTGGTCCTGGGCCAATCTTGCAATCATTGCTAAACCTGAGACCATTGCTGCTGCCACTGTGCCAGTTCCATCTCACTAGTGGTCTTCCTCTTTTTCTGTAACCCTCCATTTTTCTAAGCATGATATCCTTCTCCAGGGACTGGTCCCTCCTGGTCCAAAGTATGAGAAACCAAAGCTGGCCATCCTAGCTTTTAAGGATCGTTCTGGCTGGACTTCTTCCAACACAGATTTGTTTGTTCTTCTGCAAGTCCATGGTACTGTCAATATCATGGCTTACAAGTGATAAATTTCAAATTTTAGCCACTCAACTTCCAAGAGTTCCCCAATTTTCACTATACATGTCGAAGTCATCTTATATAAATATACAATCTAAGGAAAAATTATACCACACTTAACATGCAAACCAGCTTTTAGAGAAGTTTCTTTACTCTTAATTCTAATACTATTACTGCCTTCAAATGTCCTTTTTATAAAAAATCTGGACTCACTATCTATATAAATAGCTATTACTGCGACTATAAGAAAAAATATACAATTGGAGTCCCTGGAGTCCACAAATGATAACACATTCAACTGAAAGGGTGGAGTTTTGAACCCACACAAAGCTTCTTGGGAAACAGACCTGGAGATATGCTTCCAAAAGGCCTTGAAAATCATTGGAAAAGTTTTACTCTGCATACATGGGGTTGCCATGAGTCACAAGGGACTAAATGTCAAGTAAAAACAATAGCAACTAATAAAACTGACTTAGAAGTTTAAACTTATTATTTTACCACCATTATTTAATGAAGTATTTTGCCAAGAAAGAGCCATACTTGAATATTTGTATTTTTTTCTCTTTAAATACACTGCCTAGCACATCATAGATTTTTAATAGATAAAATGTAATTATTTAATAATTTCATATGTTTGTTTCAGAACATTATTAGCACTGAAATTCTCAAGGTTAGAAACTATACGATGACAACATATATATACTTAACTCAGGATAATGAAAAAAATATTTTTATATCATTTATAATAAAACAATCTTAAAACTACATCAGATTTTTAAATGCTAGCAAATT
>NW_006408720.1:2000535-2002367 GCF_000296735.1 Chrysochloris asiatica | reverse complement strand
AAAACCTTATGAATATCAGTGGAACACTGTCAGATAGTACCAGGATATTGAATACTGAAACATGATGAAGAGCACCAGAATATTGTCAGATATGGTGTCAAAAGATGAGCCCCTCAGATTGGAAGGTAATAAAAATACAACTGAGGAAGAGCAAACATCCTCATCAAAGGACCAATAAATACCATAGAGATAAATGAAGAAAGACTGAAGGTGGCAAAGACTTCATTTTTCTTGGATCATCCACCAACACTTAGGGAATTAGCAGTCAAAAAATCAAACAACGTATTGCAATACGCAAATCTCCTGCACAAGACCTCTCTAAAATGTTCAAGAGCAAAGATGTTAGTTTGGGGACTAAGGTGTGCCAACACAAGCCATTGTATTTTCAAAAGCCTCATATGCATGGGAAAGTTGGACAGTGAACAAGGAAGACTGCTGAAAAAACTGATGCACTTGAGTTGTGGAGTTGGAGGAGAATATTAAAATATTATGGTCTTCCAGAAGACTAAACAAATCTGTATTGGAATAAGTACAACCTGAATGCTCCTTAGAAGCCAGGATAGCCATATTTCTTCTCTCATACTTCAGACATACTATCAGGAGGCACCAGTCCATGGAAGGCATCATGCTTGGCAAAGTTGAGTGTCAGTGAAAAAGAGGAAGATCTTAACTATGTGGATTGGCTCAGTGGCAGGAGCAATAGACTCAAACATAGCAATGACTGAGAGACTGACACAACACAGGGCAGTGGGGTTTTGTTCTATTGTGCATAAGATCACTATGAGTTGATACCAACTTCTAGGCACCTAACAACAGCCTCTATGTAATAACACTGTTTCTGACTGTATCAATTGGAAGCAGTCATATGTGATTTGAACTCTTAAAAGATGCAGAAAGAAAGAATAGCAGCCTAATACCACATAGAAATGCTACTTGGCTCTTGTATGCTAAATTATACTGTTGTTTTGTTCAATGCCATCAAGTAGGTTCTGACCCATGGCGATTCTGTAAAAGGTTTCTGAAGATCAGAAAGCTGGTGAGTTTGAATCAAACTTGCAGTCCAAATGACTTTGTAGTCCAGCACATCAACCCATAGTCCCTCACCTTAATTGACTGTGTCTCAGCAAAGGCATTATCTTTTATATATTTGAGTTTGATTTATTTTATAAAGAATTTATACGATTCCAATCACTCAAATTTTGCAAAAATTTGAAGGGACTAAATTTTAATCTTAATGGAAACCACTAATATTCCAGGCTTGCACATATGTGAACAAAGAGACCATGAACTAATGATTATGTAATGAAAACATTTGAATTTCTCATAATAGATATAATCTCTAGGGATATAAAATAATAAGATAGGAGCTTATTAAACTGCTGAAAGTTCTCTACTTCAATAACAGAGGTTCAAAAGGCATTAAAACCTTTGACCACAAGCAGAGTAGAAAAATATTAATGAAATTTTCAACCACACATTACAGGTTGAATTAAAAAAAAATAACTTTCTTGATTTCCACTTATAATACAATAGTCTGGGAATAATTAAGTTTCTAAAATTTTTGACAAATATATAAGATATAAAACATAGAATTTTCATAAAGGCCCACAAGAAAATGGACATATATTGGCATCAAAATATTGGTAATCCAAAATACAGCAGTGTCAGTGATTCACACATTTATATAACTAATTTTATGTAATTCTTAAAGGAAAAACAGAATTGAACTTTTATGATGGCTTTTTACTACAGAGTAAGTTCTTAGAGACTTCTTAGATTATGGTAAGTGTGATGCAATTCATGTAATATATAAGAATTAGTCAATATATATA
>NW_006408720.1:1996983-1998401 GCF_000296735.1 Chrysochloris asiatica | reverse complement strand
AACAATCAAATAAGATAGATACAGCACTGGAAACAATTCAAAACCTACAAAAAGAGGTCCAAACGATAAATAATAGAATATCAGAAACAGACAAAACACTGAAAGGATAAAGGAGTAGAATAGAAGAGATGGAAGGCAGAACCAGTGAGCTGGAAAACAAATCTCTCAATACTACTAAGATAGATAAGCAAACAGAAAAAGAATAAAAAAAATCTGAAGAAGTTCTAAGATTCATGTTGGACAATATGAAGAGGAATAATTTAAGCGTTATCGGCATTCCAGAACAAGAGGAATCACACAAGTCCACAGGAAATAGTTGAAGAACCATTGGAAGAAAATTTCTCTAAATCCTGAAAAGTGAAAAGATAAACATTCAAGAAGCTCAACAAACCCCAGGAAGGATAGGCCCCAAAAGAAAATCACCAAGACATATCATAATCAAGCTCTCTAAAATCAAAGATAAGGAGACACTCCTGAAAGCCCCTAAGGAAAACAGAAATGTTACATACAAAGGTAAGCAAGTCAGATTAAGCTTGGCTCTCTCAGCAGAAACCATGTAAGCAAGAAGGCAATGGGGAGACATATATAAAACCCTGAAAGAAAAAAAATCAAAACTGCCAACCAAGAATCCTTTAACTAGCAAAGCAAAACAGCACACTCAACCAACTGGACCTCACAGAAGTGTACAGAGCATTCAACCCAACAACAGCACAATACACATTCTTTTCCAGTGCACATGGAACATTCCCAGAATAGACCATGTCTGAGGCCACAAAATAAATCTCCATAAATTTACAAATATCAAAATACTACAAAGCATCTTCTCAGACCACATGCTATCAAATTAGAAATCAACATTAGGAAGACCAAGGAAATAAAGTCAAATACATGGAAACTGAATAACACCTTGCTGAAAAGCAATTGGGTAGTAGAAGAAATTAGACATAAATTCATGAAATTCCTAAAAACAAATGAGAAGGAAAATACAACATACCAAAATATTTGGGACACAGTGAATGCAATGATGAGAGGACAATTTATTGTAATAAATGCATACATCCAAAAAGAAGAAAGATACAAAATTAAAACATTAACACAGAATCTACAACAATTAGAATCAGACCAACAGAGGGAACCTACAGCCACCAAAAAAAAAAAAAATAAAATAAATATTAAAGCAGAAATGAATGAGATAGAAAACATAAAAAACTATAGAAAGAATCAATTGGACAAGAAGCTGGTTCTTTTAAAGGATTAACAAAATTGACAGACCATTGGCAAACCTAACCAAAAAAAGAGGGAGAAGACACAAATAACATGCATTAGAAACCACATGGGTAATGTTACAACAGAACCAAAGGAAATCAAAAGGATAATAACAGAATACTATGAAGAGTTGTACTTCAACAAATCTGAAA
>NW_006408720.1:1993980-1994698 GCF_000296735.1 Chrysochloris asiatica | reverse complement strand
AAGAATGGATAAACAAACTGTGGTACATACACACAATTTAATATTATGCTACCTTGAAGAATAACAAGGAAGCTGCCAGCCACCGCATAATATGGGTGAACCTTGAGGACATTATGTTGAGGGAAATTAGTCAGTCACAAAAGAAGAAATACTGCATAGGACCATTACTATAAAAGACTTGAAAAGAACCCATACTAAAGAGGGCGGGTTGCTGGCTACCTGGATATAGTGGTGTGTGTGCGGAGGAAGGGGAAAGTGGAGCAGAGGGAGGGAATAGACACAGGATAGTTTGGGTGCTAGGGAGGCGGGCAATACACAAGAAGTGGGAGGAAATGGAAGAACAAAACGGATAGGAAAACAATTAGGCAGATTTTCATGGGCTAAGTGGGACAGAGATAAATAATTATGTATGCACAACCTTGGAACAACAGGGCTCTGGGAAGCAGGGATTGAGACATGGTTGGAATGGGCAAAAGGGGGAAATAATGGTAAGATGCTTAGCTGTCTTGAATCTTGATTTCCCTGGCATACCATTATGAAATAGACACTTGAGGAGGAGAGAAGGAATAGCCAGAAATATCACCATAGAAGAATTGTAAGTCCATCTTCTGCCTATAACTGATTGGAATACCTAAAATGGGGCTACAATATGCCCAGTTAGGGAGGTTTCCTGCAGAACTCTGCATTACATAAGACCATAGGTGGAATCCTGAACCGC
>NW_006408720.1:1991563-1992479 GCF_000296735.1 Chrysochloris asiatica | reverse complement strand
CCATTCCTGATAAAAACACTCAACAAAGCAGGAATTGAAGGGAAATTCCTCAACATAATCAAGAGCATATATGCAAAACCAACAACATATATCACTTTCAATGGAGAAAAACTGAAAGTCTTCGCTAGGCAAATGGGAACCAGACAAGGATATTCTTTGTCACCACTCTTATTCAATACTGTTTTGGAAGTATTAGCCAGAGCTATATGGCAAGACAGGGAAATTAAAGGCATTTGCCAAAGAGGAAATAAAACTATCTCTATTTGCAGATGATATGATCCTATACATAGAAAATCCCAAAGACTCAGTAAAAAAGCTACTGGACATCATTGGGAGATTCAGCAAAATGAAAGGGTATAAAATCAACATACAAAAATCAGTTGGATTCCTCTATAGTAACAATGACAGCACTGAAAAGGACATTAGGAAAGAAATTCCATTTATAATAGCTGCTCAAAGGATAAAATATTTAGGAATAAACATAACCAGAGAACCAAAGACCTATATAAAGAGTATTACAAGAAACCAAAAGAGACTCACAAAAGTGGAAGAAGATACCATGTTCCTGGATAGGAAACTCAACATTGAGAAACTGGGTTGTATGAAGAAAAACGTGGTATCAGGATTGGAGGAAGACGCATTAACAACCTGCGATATGCCGATGATACAACCTTGCTTGCTGAAAGTTAAGAGGACTTAAAACATTTACTAATGAAGATCAAAGAGCATAGCCTTAGTTATGGATTGCATCTCAAGTAAAGAAAACAAAAATCCTCACCACTGGACCAATAAACAGCATTCTTATCAACAGAGAAAAGATTAAAGCTGTCAAGGACCTCATTCTTCTGGGATCGACTAGCAACACCCATGGAAACAGCAGTCAAGAAATCAAAGGACGTATTGCATTAGGAAAATC
>NW_006408720.1:1988251-1990104 GCF_000296735.1 Chrysochloris asiatica | reverse complement strand
TGTGCCGTCTCACTTTCTTGAAAGATTTCAATTTTGATTCCATCAATTCCTGGTGCCTTGTTCTTTGCAAATTCTTTCAATGCACCTTGGATTTCCTCCTTCAGTATCACTGGCTCTTGATCATATACTACCTTTTGAGACAGTTGAACATTAACCATTTTCTTTTGGTAAAGTGACTCTGTGTATTCTTTCCATCTTTTCTTGATGCTTTCTGCATCATTCAATAATTTGCCCAGAGAATCTTTCAATAACGAAAGTTGAGGCTTGAATTTTTTTCTTTAGTTCCCCCAGCTTGCGAAATGCTGAGCATGTTCTTCCTTTTTGGTTTTCTGATTCCAGATCTTTACACATTTTGTTGTAATATTTGGCTTTATCTTCTTGAGCTGATCTTTGAGATTTTCTGTTCAGCTCTTTGACTTCCTCATTTCTTCCATTTGCTTTAGCATCTCTACACTGGAGACCAAGTTTCAGTGTCTTTTTTGACATCCATTTTAAGCTTTTCCTTCTTTCTTGTTCTCTCAATGACTTTGTGTTTTCTTCATTTATGATGTTCTTGATGTTATCCCACAACTCTTCTGGTCTTCAGTCTTTAGTGTTTAATGTATCAAATCTGTTTTTCAGATAATATCAAAATTCATGTGGGTTGTATTCAAGGTCATATTTTGGCTCTCGTGGACTTGTTTTAATTTTCTTCAGCTTCTGTTTGAATTTGTATATGAGTAATTGATTGTCTGTTCCCCAGCCTGCCCCTGGCCTTGTTTTTACTGGTAATATGGAGTTTTTCCATCTTCTCTTTCTGCAGATGTAATCAATTTATGTGTTCCATCTGGTGAGGTCGAGATGCATAGTCGTCTGTTATGCTGTCTAAAGAAGGTATTTGAAATGAACAAATCATTGGTGTTGCACAAGTCTATCATGCATTCTCCAACATCATTTCTATTACCAAGGCAATATTTTCCAACCACTGATCCTTCCTCTTTGCTCCCAACCTTTGTATTCCAATCACCAGTAATGATCTTGATTGCATGTTTGATCAATTTCAGATTGAAGACCTTGGTAGAATTCTTCTATTTAATCCTCTGGTTTTAGTGGTTGGTGCATAAATTTAAATAATAGTGGTATTAACTGGACTTCACTGTAGGCGCATGGATTGTGTTCTATCACAGACAATGTTGTACCTTATGACTGATCTGGATATATTATTTTTGACAATGAATGCAACACTATTCCTCTTCAATTTGTCATTGCCTGCATAGTAAACCATGTGGTCATCAGATTCAAAATGGCCAATACCAGTTCACTTCAGCTCATTAATTCCTAAGATATCGATGTTTATACGTTTCATTTTATTTATAACAACTTCCAATTTTTCCAGATTCATACTTCGTATAATCCATGTTCCAATTTTCAATGGATGTTTACAGCTGTTTGTCTTCATTTTGAGTTGTGCTCCATCAGCAAATGAAGGTCCCGCTGGCTTTTTCCCTTGGGCTTTACTCCATTCGCATTATCACAGTCAACTTTACTGAGAGGCGGCATCTCTTCCCAGTTGCATTTTGAGTGCCTTCCATCCTGAGGGGCTCATTTTCTGGCCTTGTATCCAGCAGTGTTTCTTCTCTGTTATTCATAAGGTTTTCAATGACTAAATACTCAGAAGCAGTTCATCACTCTTTCTTCCTTGTCTGTCTTTGTTTGGAAGCTCATCTGAAACCTGTCCACCATGGGTGACCCTGCTGGTATTTAAAATACTGGTGGCATAGTCCTGAGAGTCACAGCAACTCACAAGCCACCTCTGACAGATGATTGGTGGCCGTTTGGTTTTAAATAGAAACTGTCACTTTAAATTTGGAGGA
>NW_006408720.1:1957697-1987120 GCF_000296735.1 Chrysochloris asiatica | reverse complement strand
ATACACACAATGGAATACTATGCTACCTTGAAGAACAACAAGGAAACTGCAAGGTACTGCATAACATGGATGAACCTTGAGGACATTATATTGAGTGAAATTAGTCAGTCACAAAAGGAGAAATACTGCATAGGACCACTACTGTAAAAGACTAAGAAAAAGAATTCACACTAAAAAGGGGAAATATATATATATATTTGCTGATCTCCAGGGATGAGATGAGGGGAGGGAGGGAGGGGAAGATAGGGTAACGAATAGACACAGTATATCTTGGGTGATGGGGAGAGGAGAGTAATACACAAGAATTTGGAGGGGAATGGAAGAACAAGGCTGATAGGAAAACAGTTAGGCAGGTTTGCATGGGATAAGTGGGGCAGAGGTAAATGATGATGTATGCACAACCTTGGAACAACAGGGCTCCGGGATACAAGGATTGAGGCACGGTTTGAAGGGGTAAAAGAGGGGAATAGTGTTAAGATGCTTAGCTGTCTTTTAAATCTTGGTTTCCCTGGTATACCATTATAAAATAGACACTTTAGGGGGAGAGATAGAAATAGCCAGAAATATCACCATAGAATATATTCAGCCTATAACTGATTGGAAGACCTTAAAGGGGGGGGGGCGGCTAGAAATTGCCCAGTGAAAGAGGCTTCCTGTGGAGCCTTTACATTGAACAAGACCATAGGTGGAGTCCAGAAACCCATCCAGAACCAACTGAGGTAGTAAATTTCCACTGGAAAGGATGAGTAGACCAGCATCAAGAGGCTCGAAGAACAGAAGATACTTCGTGAAAGAAAAATTGTCAGGAAAAATCCGAAACAATGATGACAGTCTGACTGATCACTACAAGAACAAGTAAGCTGTTCGCCCGGTAGCCATGAAGCCAAGTGGTTGGGACCCCTCAGAGCAAACCCCCTTCCAAGACTGAGATTCAAGGGGGACACATGAGCAGGCATGTGGTCTGGCTGATGACCACGTTGGTCACCCACCAATAAGGGAAGAGAGTGAAAAATAGCAATGAAGTTGTGAGCTAAGCCCGACCACATTCAATAGACCTCCATGAACCCATGTGGAGACCTGGATTGCCAGCAATACAGCAAGACCTGGGGACTTCTGGGCCCAGAGGCAGTGACATGGCCACAGAGGACTAGAGTAGAGAGTGATAGTAAGTGTCCAGCTGATATTAAGTGAGGGAAGATGCACAAGAACACCCATACTTGCAGATAGTACTCACTTGACCTGGCTTCAATGGCTGGATGATCAGAACTCAACTAGAAGAAGAGAGAATAGAAAAAAAAAAAAAAAAGTGGGGGGGATCTGCTACAATTTGATGAACTTTGTCTATACTTATGGATGTAGTAGCTCAAAAAAGGGAACACAACTTTACAGTGAGGATCACTCCCACCCCATTGGTACACAGGGTTGACAGGGATGGGCAACTTAGACATTGGCTACCCAAAATAGAGGGATCTATAAAGGCAAGAAGTGACTGGCTTACAAGCTTTCAAGAGGTAGCCTAGTTCCAGACAGGGTGGAGGAATGTAGAATCACCACGGAATGATTTCCAATCTGTTGGAACCGGGCTGGCAAAAGGAAATGGTGATAAGACTCTTGTGGTACAAGAGTGAATAATTGCCATCAGGACTGACTGTGAGGATATGAAATATAGAGGTAGATGTTTTTTGACAAAAGGAGGGGAGTGATTGATTTTGCAGCTCAGGAGTGAAGGTCCCTGGGATCATCAAGTGAGAAGAATGAAGAGGGGACCCTACCCAGAGAAGCAATAACACCAGGGATGGAGACAGAGGTGACGTGGACAGATAGAGCCGCTGTGGACACTGGACTCAGGGAGGGAGAAGGGCTGTGTGCTGGTGGCTAGAGGGGAGGCAGGCCTGTGTGGTATATCCTTTGGGGTTATTTGATGATACATGGAGGGGGTGGTAATCATTGCAATGAAATGAAATATGATAGGATAAGTGTAAAGCTGATGTTCTCCCATGTAAACCTCACATTAAAAACTTAAAAAAAAAAGAAAAAAGAAAGAAATCAAACGACGTATTGCATTAGGCAAATCTGCTGTACAAGATCTTTTTAACAAGTTGAAGAGTGAAGATGTGAAGACTAAGGTGCGCCTGACCCAAGCCATGGTATTTTTAATAATCAAATATGTATGTGAAAGCTGGACAGTGAATAAGTAAGACCATAGAAGAATTGATGCTTTTGAGTTATGGTATTGGAGGGGACTATTTAAAGTACCATGGGCAGCCAAAAGGACAAACAGATCTGTGTTGGAAGAAGTGCAGCCAGAGTGCTCCTTGGAGGCCAGGATGGCCAAACTTGTTCTCTTCTGCTTCGGACATTTTGTCAGGAGGGACCAGTTGCTGGAGAAGGATATCATGTTTGGTAAGGTGGATAGTCAGAGAAAAAGAGAAAGACACCCAGCAAGATGGATTGGCATCATGGCAGCATCAATGTGCTCAAGTGTGGCAACAATTGTGAGGTTGGCCCAGGACTATGCAGTATTTCAGTCTACTGTGCATAGGATAGCTAGGAGTCGGTACTGACTGGATGGCACCTAACAACAACAACAATTATAATTAGTATATAATTATTATGGTATTATTAATATTATGTTAATATTTATGAAATATGTTAATAATCCTATAGGAATGTTATTCATCATACTTGTTGTTAAGTGCCGTCGAGTTGATACTGGATTGTATGCATAAAAATTGTTGAATTGGCAAATCTTTTATTAAATATAAGAGGATAAGCTAAAAAAAAAAATACACATCATGTATTCCAAATCAAACATGTTTAAACATGTACTTGTGATCAGTGGATGGCTGCTCAGTAATACACGTGTCTTAAGCTCATTATAGTGCCTTCAAAAATAAAATAAAATAAAGGTCCAACTAAAACAGTTGCTTCTGAGAGGATCTACCAGATGAATCAAATTCAAGACACAGTGATCAGCTCAGAAGGTTATGGCAACTGTGTTTTGGGACTCCAATGTAATAATCTTGATAATTGTTTTTGAAGAACATAGGACAGGTGAGAAAAAGACCAGGAAAATTGCACCAAAGAATGTTTTTCCATCATGGCAATGCACCTGCTCATTCTTCAAGGGTAGCAGGATCTATACTGTTAGATGTTATTGGGAAAACTTATCCCATCCACCCTCGAGCCATGTTCTTGCCCTGTCAGATGTCTCTTTGTTCTCCAAACTCAAAGACCATTTAAAATAACACAGTGTGAGTCCCCCAAGGATGTCAAAATTGCCATTCTGATGTGGTGTAAATCAGAGTGCATAATTATTCAGGGAAGGGTTAAGGAAATAGAAAGACTGCATTCAGAAGTACATAAACTTATGTAAAGCGTATGTCGGAAACAATAGCATTATATTTTGATATTTTATTTAAAAAGATTTATATTATTATATGGAGTCCTAGTGTGGTGCTATGGGGTAATGCTCTGGACTGCAAAGTCTATTTGAACCTCAACGTCAGTGGTTCAAGCTCACCAGTTGCTCCTTGGAAACCCTATATATACATTGGGTCTCTATAGGTCAGAACCACTCGATGGCACTTAACAATAACACCATTATTACATAACCTATACGCTATCATTTTTCTTTAGTTTTAAGATATCACTACATTCCATTGTATAGAACTACACATTTAATTAAATCAAACCTACAAGGAGGACAATATTAGCATAAGAAATCAATGTATCAAATGCCAGCTATAAGAGGTACATTTAGAACTTTCTAGCCCAATACCTTTAGAGATGAAACTGAGATCTGGAGCTGTAAGGTGATTCAAGAAAAGCCCCAGTTAATTTGTGATATATTTTTAATTCTGCCCAAAATCTAATGGTGTTTTTTTTTCTTTTTCTCTTTTTTTCTTTCAGCTGAATTTACTTAATCTTAGTTATTAAATTTATTATTCATTCAGCCAACATTTATTGAAAATCTACTATGTACCAGACACTCAGTTCTCTGTAGGTTAGTGTTGAAAATTCAGTAAGAGAAAACACAATTTTAAGGGTATATAAAAGTAATTAAAATTTTAATACATATAAATGTTACAGATGCTAAAAATGTTTACTCAATAGCGTTAGTAATTTTGAACCTTATAGAAATAGTAAATAATGATAACTGTTTTAAAGACAATGTAAAATATTTTCTATGTAATTGTCATATAGAAAATACATTACACAATAAAGCAATATCTGCATTTGAACTAATTCTAACCACCTTGCTACTTTATAGCAACCACAGTGCATCTCTTTTTGGACCTTAGAACATAACTTCCCTTCACTTTAGCCTCTACTACTGTAGGAAAACCCCCAACGAGATGGATCAGCCAGGTGGCATCATTGATGGTGTCAAGTGTGGCAGCAGTGGTGGGGTTGGCCCAGGATCGGACATTGTTTCGTTCTGCTGTGCATGAGGCCACTATGGGTCGGTTCCAACTCGATGGCACCTGACAACAACAACAACTATAGGAACAGCACTGGACTGTGAACCACAGAGTTGACACTTTAACTCAGAATCCCTATACAGTATCTCTATGTGTCAGAACCAACTCAATAGCACTTAATAACAACAACAGGGGAATCATCCACCACTTGTCTGTAAATTTGCCATACTATTGTGGTTTGCGTGTTGCTGCAGTTCTGGAAACTACATCATCAGTCTTTTAAAAAACAGGAGGGTCACCAACGGTGGACAGATTTCAAGCTTCCAAACTAAGGAAGAATCTAAAGAAGGAAAGATGGAATACTTCTGAATATTCACTCACTGAAAACTTTCTGAATAGCAGTGGAACACTGTCAGATAGCATCAGAATATTGAATATTGAAACAGATGAAGAGCACCAGAATATTGTCAGATGTAGTACTGGAAAATGAATCTCTCATGTTGGAAAGCTGACTCATCAAAGTAGAGTTGACCGTGATGATGAGAATGGAGTAAAGCTTTCAAGACCATCATTTCCTGATGGGGCACAACTCAAAATGAGGAGAAATAGCTGTAACTATCCATTAATAATTGGGACGTTGAATGTACTACATATGAATATAGGAAAATTGGAAGTTGTCAAAAATGAAATGAAATTCATAAACCTTGATATTCTAGACATTAGTGAACTAAAATGGACTGGTATTGTTAATTTTGAATCTGACAACCATGTGGTTTACTATGCAGGACACAAAAATTTTAAGAGGAATGGTGTCACATTCATCATCGAAAATAACATTTTAAGATCTATCTTGAGGTACAATTCTGTCTGTGATAGGATACTATCCATATGTCTACAATGAAGACCAGCTAATATAACTATTATTCAAATTTGTGCACCAACCACTAAAGTCAGTGATGATGAAATTTGATTCAAACATGCAATCAAGATGTGTTGATAATTACTGATGATTGGAGCGCAAAGGTTGGAAAGAGAGGAAGGATCAGTCATTGGAAAATGTGGCATTGGTGATAGAAATGACGGAGATCACATGATCGAATTTTGCAAGACCTGGTGTGGTGCTGTGGGTTAACACAATGGACTGCAATGTTGTTTGAACTGAAAGGTTGGTGGTTCAAGCTCACCAACTGTTAATCAGAAACGCTATACAGGGTTGCTATGGGTTGGAACCGAATCGATAGCAATTAACAACAACAACAATGACTTCTTCATTACAAATAACTTTTTCAAACAACATAAAAGATGACTATATACATGTACCTCACTAGATGGAACAAAATAAATTAAAATGGAGCTCTGGTAGCGTAGTGGTTACGAATCGGGCTGTGAACCTTAAGGTCAGCGGTTCGAAACTACCAGCCGCTCCGCGGGAGAAAGATGAGGCTTTCTACTCCCGTAAAGATTTACACCCTCGGAAACCCTGTACAGGGTCGCTATGGGTCGGACCCGACTCGATGGCACTTAACAACAACAACAACAACTCTGTATAGAGATGGTGGAAATGCTCCATTTCATCAATTAAAACAAGGCCAGGCATAGACTGTGTAACAGACCATCAGTTGCTCATAAACAAGTTCAGGCTGAAGAGGAAGAATATGAAAACAAGTCCATGAAAGCCAATATATATCTTGTATATATTCTTGAATTTAGAAATCATCTCAATAACAGATTTGATGAGTTAGATATTAATGACCAAGGACCAGAAGAGTTGTGGGATGACACCAAGAATATTATACAGGAAGAAAGCAAAGGTCATTAAGAAGACAAGAAAGAAGGAAAAAACCAAAATGGATATCAGAAGAGACTCTGAAACTTGCTCTCCAAGGTAGAGATGCTAAAGCAAATGGAAAGAATGAGGCAGTAAAAGCTGAATAGAAAGAACTCATTGCACAATATCATTAATATTTCATGTAAGTAAAATTTTGCTAAAGGTAATTCAAAAACAGCTGTAACAGTACACTCTGAGGGAACTGCCAGAGGTTCAAGCTGGAGTCAGATGTGTGTGCAGAATAAGGGATATCATTGCTGACATCAGATATATTTTGGCTGAAAGCTGAGAATACCAAAAAATGTTTATCTGTGTTTTATTGATTATGCAAAGACTTTCGATTATGTGGATCATGACAAGCTATGGACAACATTAAAGAAAATGAGTATTCTAGAACACTTAATAGTGTTCATGAGGAAATTGTACATAGACCAAGAATCAGGTGTTTGAGCAGAAAAAGTTTAAACTTAGGAAAGATATGCATCAGGATTATATTCTTTCACCATACTCATTCATTCTGTATGCTGAGCAAATAATTTGAGAAGCTGAATTACATGAAGAAAAACAGCGTCAGACTAGAGGAAGACTTATTAATAACCTATCATATGCAGATGTTGCAGCCTTGCTTTCTGAAATTCTTACTGATGAAGATCAAAGACCACAACCTTTTGTTATGGGCTTCACCTCAATATACATTAAACAAAAATCCTCACCACTGAACCAGTAAATAACGTCAGGATAAATGGAAAAAAATCTTGAAGTTCTCATATACTTCATTTTTTCTTGGATCAACCATCAGTATTCATGGAATCAACAGTCAAGAAATCAAGCGACATATAGTATTAGGCAAATCTACTGCACAAGACCTCATTAAAATGTTCAAGAGCAAAGATATCAGTCAGTTTAAAGACTTAAGTGTGCCATCCAAGCCATGGTAATTTCAATAACCTTATATGCATGTGAAAGTTGAACCATGAATAAATAATACCTTTTGTTATTGATTCATTTGCATTATGGTAGTATAGAAGAATGTTAAAAGTACCATGGGCCACCAAAAGAAAAATAAATCTGTTTGGAAGAAGTGTAGCCAGGATGCTCCTAAGAAGTCTCACATACTTCAAACAGATTATCAGGAGGGATCAGTCCCTAAATAAGGTAAAGGAGAGGGTCAGCCAAAAAAGGAAGACCCCAATGAGATGAATTGGCACAGTGACAGCAGTAATAGGCTCAAATGTAGTAATGATAGTTAGATTGGTGCAGGACCAGACAGTGTTTCATTCTGTTTTGCATAAGGTCTCTGAGTTGGTACTGGCTCGATGGCACCTAAAACAAGGTGAATCATGAGGTATTCAAGATCATGAGGTATCCAAGACAACCATAACTCAGTCCTGAGCCATCCTCACAATTGTTACCATGTTTGAGTCATTGCTGCTGTCCTTATGTCAGTCCATCTTATTGGGTAGCTTCCTCTTTTTCGCTGATCATCCATTTTACCAAGCTCATGCCCGTCTCCAGGAACTGGTCCTTCCAGATAACATGTCCAATGTATCTGAGATGAAGTCTCGCTACCCATACTCTCCAGGAGCATTATTCTCACACAGATATTTTTTTGGTCTTTTGGCAGTCCACAGTATTTCCAATGTTTTCCTCCAGCACAATAATTCAAATGCATCAATTTTACAGTCTTCTTTATTCATGTATCTGAGGAGTCTGAAAATACCCTGCCTTGGGTCAAGCACACCTTAGTCTTAAAGTGACATCTTTGCTCTTTAACACTTCCAAAGAGGTCTTCTGCAGCAGATTTGCCTAATGCAATATATTGTTTGATTTATTGATTGCTGCTTCCATGAGTGCTGATTGTGTATCCAAGCAAACTGAAGCCTTTGGCAACTTCTATCTTTTCTCCCTTTATCATGATGTAATTTATTGGTCCATTTGTGAGTATTTTAATTTTCTTTACATTTAGGAGCAATTCATACTGAAGGTTGCATTCTTTGATCTTCATCAGCAAGTATTTAATACATATTTAAGATTTTTTTCTGAGTAGAAAAGCAGAGGGTCAGTGAAAATGAGTAATACCTTCAATGAAAATGAATGACAAAATGGACTTGAATAACCATAAATATGATGAAAGACTAGACAATATTTTGCTCTGTTATACACAAGTTTGACAAGAATACAGAACATGAGTCTGAACACATGCACATGAGTCAAAATAGACTCAGGGACAACTAACACCAATTTTCAAGTAAATGGAAAACAACATCAAATGGAAATCTAGATCAACTCAAAATAATGAAGAACACTGGTAACTAATCTTTAAAAAATGATCTTCAATCCATATTTCATTCCTTGTTGAAAATTAAGTCAAAATGGCTCATAGACATAAATGTAAAACTGATAACTATAAATCTTCTATATTAAAACAGGAGAAATTTTAGTAATCTTATGCTAGGCAAAGATACAATGTAAAGATGTATACATTATAGAGGAAAGAAATACTGATAATCTGTATTTCATCAAAATAAAAATATTTTGATCTTCAAAAGACACTAAAAATATGAAAACATTGGGTAAACACATTTGCCAATGACATATCAGATCAAGAACTTTTATCCAGAATACATAAAGAACTTTCAAAACTCAGCAATAAAAATAAACAACATAAGTGAAATCACACAAAATATTTAAAAGACACATTATAAAAAAATCAAACACCAAAAAAACTTATGGATGGCAAAAAAAAAAAAAAAAAACACATTAAAAGATAACCAACATCATTAGTAACTAATAAATGCATTAAGAAAATTATTAGATATCACCACACATTCATCTGAGTGACATTAAAAGTAAAAAATAAAAATAGCTAGACATAAATGTTTGTATAATGATTAAAAATGAATTTGAAGTAGTTTGGAAATATCTTTAAAAGTTAAGTATGCATCCATATGTGGTCCAGTATTATAGGTATTTATCTAAGAGAAAGTAGAACATATATCTATGTAACAAAAAAACATGTAAAGACTTCAATAAGAATTTCCATAGATGCTTTATTTATAGCAACCAAGACATATGGTGTGGCGCTGTAGGATCAGCACCGGACTGTGAACCACAAGGTTGGCAGTTCAAACCCATGAGTTGATCCTTAGAAACCGTACAGAGGGTCACTATGAGTTGGAACCAACTTGACAACACTTAACAACAACAAGATACTAAAAGCAACCCAAATGTCCTTCAACAGATGAATGGACAACTAAATTAAGGGATAGACATACAATGGAGTAATGCTGTTGTTTATAGGTGCCGTTCAGTTGATTCTAACTCAAAGTGACCCTGTATAGGGTTTCCAAGGTGGTAAATGTTCACAGGGGTGCCCTTGTATGAGCTATAGGATAAGTCTAGAATGCTAGCCACAAGGTCCACAGTTCAAACCCACTAATCACTCTTCAGAAACCCTGTATGGTGTCACTAACAGCAACCTCAATCCTACAGTGCCACAAATGCTCACAACGGAAGTGCTGTTAAGTACTGCTGAATCTCATAGCAACCCTGTATAGGGTTTCCAGGACATGGTGGATTTGAACTGTGGACCTTGAGGTTAACTGTCCAGTGCTTATCCTCAAGCACCACACCAGGAATCCACACAGTAGAATACTGTTGTTGTTATGTGCCGTGGAGTTGGTTCCAACTCATAGCAACCCCATACAGGGTTTCCGAGCCTGTAAATCTTTATGGGCGCAGAAAGCCTCATCTTTCTCCTGCGGAACAGCTGGTAGTTTCGAACTGCTGAGCTGAGGTTAGTAGCCCGGTTCATAACCACTATGCCAGGCAGTAAGCTACTGGAGTACTGTTGTGGTGCTGCATGATAATGCGCTGGACTGCAAGGTGAGTTTGAACAGCAAATTAGGAGGTTCATACCCACCAGTTGTTCCTTGGAAACCTTATACATAATTTTCATGATACAGAACCGACTACACGGCACTGAACACCAACAAAACTATGCTATATAAAACAATATATATGAATGTCAATAAGCAAATAAGCTAGGCCAAATAAAGGTGTTGTTGTTAGGTGCACTTAAGTGATTCATTGCCACCCTATGTACAACTATAGAGGACATTGCCTACATCCTCACAAATGTTACATTTGAGCCCATTGCTGTAGCCAGTGTCAATCCATATTGATGAGGGTCTTATTCCTTTTACATCCCCTATGTTTTGTCAAGCATGATGTACTCCAGAGACTAGTCACTTCAGATAACATGTCCATAGTACGTGAGAAGGACTTTGCTGTATTCATTTCTAGGTCATATTCTAGCTGTACATTCATGGTCCAGTTTTTCCATGCATATGAAGTTTATTGAAAAGATCATGGCTTAGGTCAGTCACAACTTAGCCCTTAAAATGACATCTTTGCTTTGTTGTTGTTGTTGTTGTCAGGTGCCATCGAGTCGGAACCGATTCATAGCGACCCCATGCACAGCAGAACGAAACAATGTCTGATCCTGGGCCAACCTCACTACCGCTGTCACACTTGACACCATCAGTGATGCCACCTGGCTGATCCATCTCGTTGGGGGTTTTCCTCTTTTTCTCTGACCCTCCATCTTACCCAGCATGACATCCTTCTCCAACGATTGTTTCCTCCTGACAATATGTCCAAAGTATGAGAGATGAAGCTTAGCCATCCTGGCCTCCAAGGAGCACTCTGGCTGCACTTCTTCCAAAATAGAATTATTGGTTCTTTTGGCAGTCCATGGCACTTTTAGTAGTCTCCTCCAACACCACAACTCAAAGGCATCAATTCTTCTACGGTCTTCCTTATTCTCTGTCCAGCTTTCTCATCCATATGAGGTTATTGAAAATACTATGGCTTGGGTCAAGTGTACCTTAGTCCTCAAGCTGACATGTCTGCTTTTCAACACTTTAAAAAGTTCCTGAGCAGCAGATTTGCCCAATGCAATATGTCGTCTGATGTCTTGACTGCTGCTTCCACGAGTGTTGACAGTTGATCCAAGAAGAATGAAGTCCTTGACAACTTCAATCTTTTCTCCGTTGATAAGAATATTGTTTATTGGTCCAGTGGTAAGGATTTTTGTTTTTCTGACATTGAGATGCAACCCATACCAAAGGCTGTGTTCTTTGGTCTTCATCAATAAATGTTTCAAGTCCTCTTCACTTTCAGCAAGCAAGGTTGTATCATCTGCATATCGCAGGTTGTTAATGAGTCTTCCTCCAATCCTGATGCCAAGTTTTTCTTCATAGAACCCAGCTTCTCGTATTATTTGCTCAGCATACAGGTTGAATAAGTATGGTGAAAGAATACAGCCTTGTCGCACACCTTTCCCAATTTTAAAACATTCAGTGTTCCCATGCTCTGTTCAAACAACTGCTTCTTGGTCCAGGTACAGATTCCTCAAAAGTACAATCAAGTGTTCTGGAATACTCATACTTCTCAATGTTGTCTATAGCTTGTCATGATCCACTTTGCTTTACAACAGTTTAAAGACATCTTTTGTAGCAGCTTCAGACAATAGAACATACCTTATGACTTCTTGATTGCTGTTTTCATGGATGTTGGTTTTAGATTAAAGGAAATCCTTGACAACTTTGAACTTTTCTCCATTTCTTGTGGTGTTGCTTATTAGTCTAGTTGTGAGGATTTTTGTTTTCTTTATGTTGTCGTCTTTGATTTTCATCAGCAAATGCTTCAAGTCCTCTTCGCTTTCAGTAAAAAAAGGTTTCATCATCTCCATATCACAGGGAGTTAAAGAGTCTTCCTCCAGTTCAAATGGTAAATTCTTCTTCATGGTTCTTCTTCATGCTTCTTGGATTATTTGCTCAGTATACAGGTTGAATACATATAGAGAAAAGATAAAACCCTGACACAGGCTTTTCTGATTTTAAACCATGCAGTATCCCCTTGTTCTGTTGGAATATCTGTCTCCTTGTCTAAGTACAGTTTCCCTGTTAGCACAACAAAGTGTTCTGGAATGTTATCCATGATTTGTTATGATCCACAGAGTCAAATGAATTTCTATATTCACTGAAAAACAAATAATCTTTCTGATATTCTCTGCTTTCAGTCAAGATCCATTTGACTTCTACAGTGATCTTCCTTATTTCATGTCCTCTTCTGCATCTGGCTTGAACTTTTAGTAGTTCCTTGTCAGTGCACTGCTGGACCTATTTCTGAATTTTCACTTTAGAAAATTTTACTTGCATATGATATTAATGCTCTCTCTTGATAATTTCCATATTCTCTTGGTTCATATTTCTTTGAAGTGAGCAAAAATATGAGTCTCTTTCAGTTGGTTGGCCAGGTGTTCCAAATTTCATGGCATAGATTAGTGAGTGCTTTCAACATTCATTTGTTTGGTGAAATATTCATTTGTTTGGTGAAATTCTGTCAGTTCCTGGAGCCTTGATGTTTGTGCTAATGGTTTCAGTACATCTTGGACTTCTTCATTCATATACTACCTCCTAAAATGGTTGGATAGCAACTAATTCTTTTTGGTACAGTGACTGTATGTATTCCTTCTATCTTACTATTTATTTACTTATCACCCAACTTCTTTTGAGGCTTCCTATGTTATTCAAATGTGTATACCAACAAAACCAAAAAACCAAACCCACTATTGTTAAGTTGATTGTGACGATAGCAACCATATAGAACAACCATATAGAGTAGAACTGCTACATAGAGTTTCCAAGGTTGTAAATCTTTACAGAAGCAGATGGTCTCATCTTCAAACCACGGAATGACTGGTGAGTTTTAACCAGCAACCTTTCAGTTAGCAGTCCAATGCTTAATCCAACATGCCACTAAAGCTCCTTATTTTAGCTCTAGAATTCTTCAGTGTTGCAACTCATTGCTTGGACTTTTTCTTCAGTTTTTTAAAGACATCCCAAGTGCATTTTTCATTTTGGTTTTTTAACTCCAGGTTTGGTTTTTTAACTCTTTAGTTTGTCTTCTTAGGCCAGCCTATATAATCTGTTCAACTATTTTGCATCATCAACTTTTTCATCTGCTTTGGTTACTCTATGTGCTTTTGAACATAACAAATTTCAGAGTCTCTTCTGACATCCATTTTGGTCTTCCCTTTCTTTCCTGTTTTTGTTTGTTTATTTTAAATTTCCTTCTGCTTTCTCCTTTCATATCCTTGATGTTATCCCACATTTTTTTCATTAGTGTCCAATGCATCAAATTTAGTATTGACTTGGTCTCTAAAGTGTGGCATTGTGGGTTAATGCACTGGATTGCAAAGTTGGCTTGAACCACCAACCTTGCTGCACTGAGTTGACTGAGACACATGTAGACCTTCTACAGGTTTTCTGAAGCTGTATATCTTTAAAATAAGGAGAAGATAACCTTGTTTTCCTCATGTGGAGAGGCTGGTGGGTTTGAACTGCCAACTATGCAGTTAGTAGTCCAGTTGTTATTCTAAAGTGCCACCAGGGCTACTTGTTTTGTGATGCAGTGCAATGATATATGTGTTAAGATTAAAATCTTACAAAAATTACAGATATTGCTCTCAATCTAATCTTTTTTAGAGTGCAAAGAATTATGCAGACAGAAGTATGTAGTTATGTCTAAATGAAGTAATTATATCTAAAACATAGAATATTGCTATGCCTAAAGTTTGTGGGTTAAATAAACAAAAGGATATTTGTAAGAAATCAGGATAAATAATCAATAATAAATGACATTAAATTATTTTACATGCAATTACATAATAAATATCTCCTAAGTATTCACCTTGAATACTTTTATTCTATTAGTCACCAAATAGATATTATACACCAATGAGGCAGAAACTGTTTTTTAAATAAAAATGTAAGTCTTGCATAAAAATTAGTGCATTTTGTTTACATTTTTTAACCCCACATTCTTTTTCAGTTTTCTCCCCTAGTTCACAATTTGAAAGGTCTAATGAATTCATGATGTATCTAAAAATTTGGCATGTAAACAATTCGTATCTAGTGTACATGAAAATAGATATAGAAGTCTAGATTTGTGCCTAAGTTATTGAAACCACATCCTTGTAGTCTGGGCAAGAGGCAGAGCTATCTGCATTCATGAAGAGGAAAGCCAGACACAGTCAAGGAAGAATACAGTCAAGGAAGAATGAATTTGTTTGCCAAAACCAGAAGTATCTGGTGTCTAAGTGTCCTTACTAAGATGACTCTCATGATTTTTCCCATTCTTTCAAGTTTTCTTCCAGAAACTCATGGCTTTCTTCAATTGTTTCTCAAAGCAGTTTCTGGCTTCTTGGTAGTATTCATGGCATATGTGTTTAATAGGACATGGTAAGCTTATATGATCATCTGGAATCAGCATGGAGGTTCACTCTGTAGAACTAGCAGTGAATATTTAGAATACTCACCAAGAGGTTCAGTTCTGATTCTTGTTGTTTTGGAAAATGCCTGAAGAGATCCATGTCTTTTTTCAAGTTGGCTTCAGTTAGAATATTCAACAGAAAAATATTTAGGACTCACTTAATCTGATTTCAGACTCCTGAAGCAAAAATGAGTTCTTCTGAATTGATGGTAGAAATTTTCATCAGAGAATGAAGTTCGTCTTTAGGCAATTTAAACTACTTGGAAGAATAAAACTGGATAGTTATGGTTGTAGGATTCTCTTTCACTCATACTTTATCAGATTTCAAAATATATTTAGCATCAGGAAACCTCTGCATATTTTTGTAATAATATTTTCATCCAATTTTATTGCCTCTTAGGCAATATGACACATGATAGTTTACATTTTTTTGAACTAAAAATTTCCTCAATTTGAAGAGTAATATATTAACAGCCATCTGGTACATTCTTATTAGACACTAAAAAATGCCCTGACTATCTTTGTGTGCCTAATAAAGGACTTTTTTTTTTTTTTTTGCAAATGATATTTTAAAGAGTGCTTTATTCCAATTGATGAACACTCTCCAAAACAGCCAATTCTCACAAATGCAAAGCAGAAGAGAGGTCTCATTCTTCTGTTCAGGATTTAGCCCAAGTGAAAATGTTTCACTGACAATGAAATATTTGGTTTCAAAGGTAAAATCACAGCTGAATGAAAGGAAAAAAAAAAAAAAAAAGCACTCATTAAAATGTTAAAACATGAAGCATATTTTAAGCTACAAATTACTTCAAATGTCACACAGATTCCTAATTATCAGATACATTAACTAAACTTTACCTCCTTCCCACTTAGTTTCCAACTGAAATGACAGTTGTTGCTGATAAAACCACAATGAAGAAAGAAGAAAAAAAATTCTGAAGTTTATTGTTAAAGTTTCAGAAGACTACTTTTTGTCAAATTCATTTTTGTGAAGTTAGTAATATTTCCCCATCGAAGAAAATGTGTCAGAGAAATCAATCCTTAGTGCTAAATTGCACAAATACATTTTGTAGAATTTTGGTTTTCATTTAATTTGTTTGAAGGTGTTTACACTCAGAAAAAAAGTCCCGTCCCATCTCGGCAATATCTCACAGATCTTTACAATATATTGAATGGCAATACATTTCACTCAGCCTTCAAGTAAATACTTAACAAAAGACCATTCGTATGAATGTCATTGAATTCGATTCCACCACAATGAAATACAAGGACAACTGGAAAAATCATAAAAGGACACAATATAAACTAGTTCAATGCAATCATAGGACAAATGATTCTTCACAAATTATGGAAGTTGATTCTTGTATATGAGAAAAAGGAGTATGATGAAAAGGACATTACTACTTCTGACATTTATGCTGGGCAGAACGGAAAAAATGTGTGGTAAGGACATTAGAACAGCACTTTCAAAGTACACCATATCCTTAGTTAAAGAACACTAAAATTAAATGTCATGAACTAAAAAATCTCTCCTCTTTGAAATCTTAAAAAAAAAAAAAAAACACTCTTCAGTATTTAAAAATGAACATAGCATAGAAGATAATTGTGTAACATTTTTTAACATGATATTCAGAATAAATTCTCAGGAGGAAATAATCTTTGCTTAGAAAAAGTTTTCAGTTATTTTAAATCTCTAAAACTTCTTTTATGTGCTAATTTCCAACGATGATTTTGACTTTATACTTTCAGATTAAGATTAAAATGTTGTTGTTGTTAGGTGCCATTGAGTTGGTTCTGACTCATAGGGACCCCATTCACAACAGAACAAAACATGACCTGGTCCTCTGCCATCCTCACAATTGTTGTTACACTTGAGTCCATTACCGCTGCCTTACTCTTGTTTGCTAACCTTCCACTTTACCAAGCATGATGCATTTCTCCAGGGACTGGTCCCTCCTGATAGTATGTCCAAAGTATGAGAGATGAAGTCTGGTCATCCAGGCTTCTAAGGAGCACTCTGGCTATACTTCTTCCAGCACAGATTTGTTTGTTCTTCTGGTTGTCCGTGGTACTTTAAATATTTTTCTCCAACACCATAACTCAAATGCATCTATTCTTCTACAGTCTTTCATATTCATTATCCAACTTTCACATGCATGTGAGGCTGTTGAAAACACCATGGTTTGGCTAAAGTACATATTTAGTCCTAAAAATTACATCTCTTCTCTTGAACACTTTAAAGAGGACTTATGCAGTAGATATGCCTAATACAATGCATCATTTCATTTCTTCAATAATTGTTGACAGTGGATCAAAGCAAAATGTAGTCCTTAACAACGTCAATATTTTCTTCATTTGTCATTATGATATTTATTGGTCCAGTAGTGAGGATTTTTGTTTCTTTACATTGAGGTGTAACCCAGGCTGAAAGTTGTGGTCTTTGATCTTCGTCAGTGAATAATTTGCTTCCAGCATTCAAGGTTGTATCATTTGCATATCACAAATTGATAATGAGCTATCCTCAAATCCTGATGTCATGCTCTTCAAATAATCTAGCTTCTCCTGTACATATTCAAGCATATGGATTGAATATGTACAGTGAAAGATAACAACTCTGGTGTGCACCTTTCCTGATTTTAAACCATTCAATGTTCCTTTATTCTCTTCAGACAACTGCCTCATAAGCTCAAGTAGTGTTCTGGTATACCCATTCTTCACTATACCTAGCTTGTCATGATCCACATAGTTGAAAGTTTTTGCATAGTGAATGAAACACAGGTAAACATCCATCTGGTATTTTTTGCTTTCAGCCAAAATCCATATGATATTAGCACTGATATCTCTCATTCCAGTACCTTGTCTGAATCTGGCTTGAAATTCTGTCAGTTTGTTGTCATTTTAAAATTATCTTTAGCAAAATTTTACTTGTGTGTGACATTAATGATATTGTCTGATGATTTCTGCATTCTATTAGGTCACTTCTCTTTGGCATGGACACAAATATAGAATTTTTCCAGAATTAGTTGGTCATGTAGCTATCTTCCAAATTTATTGGCATAGATTTCAACCTCTTGAAATGGTTGAGCATTAACCATTTCTTTTTGGTACAGTGACTCTGTGTATTCATTCCATCTTCTTTGATGCTTTCTGCATTGTTCAATATTTTTCCCATAGATTAAAATACATTCTCTTTAAAATATGACTTAGCCCATCATTATTTTAAGACTACATCACAGAAACTTGTTCTACTGTTCAAAACTCATTTATGTCATTACACATCTTACAGTGGAGTCTATTTCCCTTTGATATGGCATTCCTGCTTATAAGTTAGAACACCTAAATGATAATAAGAGAAGTAATATATTGTGATTCACTATTTGCTTGTTCCACACACTATTTTTGTCATTTTCTTTGTTGTTGTTGTTAGGTGCCATTGAGTCGGAACCAACTCATAGCGACCCCATGAACAGCAGAATGAAACAATGTCTGATCCTGGGCCAACCTCACTACCGCTGCCACACTTGAGTCCATCAATGCTGCCACCTGGCTGATCCATCTCATTGGAGGTCTTCCTCTTTTTCTCCGAACCTCCATCTTACCAAACATGATATCCTTCTCCAACAACTTTTCCCTCCTGACAATATGTCCAAAGAATGAGAGACGAAGTTTGGCCATCTTGGCCTCTAAGGAGCACTCTGGCTGCACTTCTTCCAAAACAAATCTATTGGTTCTTTTGGCAGTCCATGGCACTTTTAGTAGTCTCCTCCAACACCATAATTCAAAGGCATTAATTCTTCTATGATGTTCCTTATTCATTGTCCAGCTTTAGCATCCATATGAGGTTATTGAAAATACCCTGGCTTGGGTCAGGCACACCTTAGTTCTCAAGCTGACATCTTTGCTCTTCAACTCTTGAAAAAGTTCCTGTGCAGCAGATTTGCCTAATGCAATATGTCATCTGATTTCTTGACTGCTGTTTCCGAGAATGTTGATAGTTGATCCAAGAAGAAAGAAGTCCTTGACCACTTCAATCTTTTATCCATTGATAAGAATGTTGTTTATTGGTCCAGTAGTGAACATTTTTGTTTTCTTGACATTGAAATGTAATCCATAAGGAAGGCAGTGCTCTTTGATCTTCATCAGTAAATGTTTCAAGTCGTCTTCACTTTCAGCAAGCAAGTTTGTATCATCTGCATATCGCAGGTTGTTAATGAGTCTTCCTCCAATCCTGATGACACGTTTTTCTTCATAGAACCCAGCTTCTTGTATTATTTGCTCAGCATACAGGTTGAATAAGTATGGTGAAAGAATACAACCTTGTCACACACATTTCTTAATTTTAAAACATTCAGTGTTCCCATGCTCTCTTCGAACAACTGCTTCTTGGTCCAGGTACAGATTTCTCATGAGTACAAATAATTGTTCTGGAATACACATACTTAGTAATTTTGTCCATAGCTTGTCATGATCTACACAATCTAAAGCCTTTGAGTAGTTAAAAAAGCATGGGCAAACATCTTTCTGATATTCTCTGCTTTTAGCCAAGATCCATTGAACATCAGCAATGATATCTCTCATTCCATGACCTCTTCTGAATCCAGCTTGAACCTCTGGAAGTTCTCTGTCAGTGTATGATTGTAGCCGTTTCTGTATTACCTTTAGCAAAACTTTACTCACTTGAGATATCAAAGAGATTGTTTTATGATTTCCGCATTCCGTTGGGTCACCTCTCTTTGGAATGGGCACAAATATGGATCTCTTCCAATCAGTTGGCCAGATAGTTGTCTTCCCAAATTTCTTGGCAGAGATGACTGAGTGCCTCCTGTGTTGCCTCACTTTCTTGAAATATTTCAATTTTTATTCCATCAATTCCTGGTGCCTTGTTCCCTGCCAATTCCTTTAATGAACTTTGGACTTCCTCCCTGAGTATCATTGGCTCTTGATCATATGGTTCCTCTTGAAATGGTTGAACATTAACCATTTCCTTTTGGTATAATGACTCTGTGTATTCTTTCCATCTTCTCTTGATGCATTCTGCAACATTCAATAATTTGCCCAGATAATCTTTCAATAATGAAAGTTGAGGCTTGAATTTTTTCTTCAGTTCCCCCAGATTGAGAAATGCTGACTGTGTTCTTCCTTTTTGGTAGATGACGATGGGAAAAAATATGTTCTCTGTTAGAAATAACAAACAGCAAAGTCTCCAAATGAAGACTGCTTCCAAACAAAACATTCTTCTAGGAGTTCATAGATGTATATACACTGCCTTCAATGATAAAACTAGTTAGTATTTAGTCGATTCTCACTCTTCTATACCCCATGTGTGTCATAGTTATAATTGCCTTCTCAGGGTTTATAATGTCTGAGCTTTCAAAGTAGATGGCCAGACTTTATTTCCAAAGAGGATTGGAGGGAACTTGAATCTCCAGTCTTTTAGTTAGCAGATGAAAGAGCTGTTTGTACCACCCTAGATCCACTGCTGTGTACCCAGATTTGATGTCTAGAACTTAGGGAGATACAGAAGACCATAAGTAAAAACAAAAAGAACAATTTTTCTTATTGGAATGCAGACATGTTTTTAAGTCTTCATGTTATAGAGACAAAGGACCAACCACTAGGGCAGACCCAACAGAAGAAATAGAAAAAGCCTAGATCACTACAATATGGAGTAGTCACTGGACTGTCTATGTTCGAAATGTCATATGAGAAAAATGGAATCTTATTGGTTTGTTGTTGTTTTAGGCACCATCAAGACAGTTCCAACTCATAGCAACTCTATGCACAACAGAGTGAAATATTATCTGGCCCTGCACAATCATTGTTACATTTAAGCCCATTGTTGATGGCACTGTATAAATCATCTTGTTGGGGGTCTTTCTGTTTTTCACTGACCTTCCACTTTACCAAGCATAATGTCCTTCTCCAAGGACTGGTCCCTACTGATAATATGTTCAAAGTATGAGAGATGAAGTGTTGCCAACTTCACTTCCAAGGAGCATTCCAGCTGTACTTCTTCCCACACAGATCTATTTGCTCTTCTGGCAGTCTATGGTACCTTTAATATTCTCTTCCAATACAACAACTCATATACATCAATTTTTCTACAGTCTTCCTTGATCATTGTCCAACTTTCAAGTGCATATGAGGCAGCTGGAAATACCATGGCTTGGATCAGGCACACCCCATTTGTTAAAACTTCTATTATTTTTGGAAACTTGTTAGTTCAGTTGAATGCATTATCCCAACTAATACAAAATAAGACATTTAAATAAAAGTACAGCAGATTAACACTATACTAAAGATCAGCTGTCTTAATCTTTATATTTTCTAACTTTGAAGAACTTTAATTATCAATTCAAGAAAATGAACAATGTAAAATACCTAATTTTGAGGTATTGAGTGTATTTTAAAGTTTTTATACTAAAGGTGTACAGCTACTTTTTTTTTTTCAGTACAGGGAGCCCTGTTAAGTGATCATTTGCTACCTACATTTTCTGTCAAATAACAGAATTGTTCTCTCTCTCTAATCTTAGGAGACTTTATGCATTTTTTTAATTTAGAGACCTCAGCAGATAATAATAAAGTCAATTGCTGATGGTTATGTTTTTCAGCTAATATCAAAGGTTTTTCAGGATAGGGAATTCAGATTATCCATCACTATATGCTTTGGTCACATTACAGGTCCTAGCACATATAATCTAGACTCTCGATATATATAGTCAAAAATACAAAGGTTCTGAAATTTTACCTTTTTTTCAAAAGCTATTAAGTCAGTTTACCACTGTTTCATCAATATAGGCAAAAGACACAACATGAGATACAGAGAGTTTATAACTCAAATAACTAGTAATAGCAAGATTACTAACATTTGTGCTAGTTGTCCATAACCACCACCTGTCTATCAACTTGTTACACTGTGGTTGCTTCTGTGTTGCTATGATGCATGAGGCTATACCACCCAGTATTTCAAACACCAGCAGGGTAACACGTGATAGACAAATTTCTAGAATAAGACAGACTAGGAAGAAATGCCTGGCAATCTACTTCCAAATATTACTCAATGAAAATGTTGTAGAACTTTTTCAACAACAGAAATATAAGGTAAAAAAAAAAAAAAATACATGGAAACAAATACATGAAAAAAAAATACATGGAAACAAATACATAAAAAAAAAAAAAGTTTTTAAGCAGGAAACATCCTGCTTAAAAACTACTGGGTGTTTGCAGAAATAAAAAGGGAGAAAAAAAATCCTTGAATCAAATGACAATGAACACATCACTTTCCCAAATCTTTGGGACACAACAAAAGCAGTGCTCAGAGGGCAATTTGCAGCAATTAACACACACAACCCCAAAGAAAAAAAGAACCAAAATCAACACTTTATCCCTATATTGCCTATAATTAGAAAAAGAGCAGCAGAGTAAGTGTATACCTTCAAGAAGAAAAGAAGTAATAAACAGGAAAACAATAAGACAAGAAGTTGGTTCTTTGAAAGGGTTAATAAAATCAACAAACAATGGGCAAATCGAACAAACGAAAAGAATAAGATGCAAATAATGCAAATAAGGAATAAAATGCATGACATCATAAAAGAATCAAAGGAAATTTAAAGGATAATAACAGAATACTATGAAGAGCTGTTGGAGTCTTGGTATGGTGCTGCAAGGTTAATTTGCTGGACTGCAAGGTCAGTTTGAACTCCAAGGTCAGTGGTTCAAATCTACAAGCTGTTCCTTGGAAACCCTATACATGTCACTATGGATAAGAACTGACCTGATGGCACTTAACAACAAAAATATGAAGAACTGTACTCCAATAAATTTAAAAATCTAGAATGAAATGGACAAATTTCTAGAAACACAGTACCTACCTAAACTAACACAGACTGAAGTAGAAAATTTGAACAGATCATAACAAAAGAAAAAAAACTGATAAAGTCATTAAAAAAAACTCACAACAACTAAAAAAAGGCCAAGGCCAGAGAGCGTCACTGGTGTATTCTACTAAACAGTCAGAGGAAAAATGACACCAATTCTACATGCAAAACATCTTATAACATGGATGAACCTAGATATCATCATGTTGTGGTAAATGTCAGTCAGAAAAGGACAAATATTGTGTAAGACCACTACTGTAAAATAAAAACAAAAAAGACAGGTTTTCACACTGAAAAAGGCATTATTTGATGGTTATTAGAGGTTGAAGGGGAGGGAATGTAAATCTCTGGGTGAAGAGAAAAATAATTTTAAAAAAGAAAAGAAAACCTTGTGGATCATGGCAAAATATTTTCTGACTTGTTTGCTTTGGACACACAATCAGGAGGTACCAAAGACTGGAGGAAGACATCTTGTTTAGCAAAGTAGAAGGCCAATAAGGGTGAAGGAGACCCTCAGTGATACAGATTGAAGCAATAGCCTCAAAAATGGACTCGGACTTGCTGGCATTTTTGAGGAGGACACCAGACTGAATAACATTGTATCATATTGTACATAAGGACAAAAGTGCTCTGGATTATGAGTTGGACTGTAATCTGCAAGGTTAGCAGTTCAAATCTACTAGCTGCTCCATGGAAAAAAGACGAGGCTTTCTGCTTTCATAAAGAATTACAGCCTCCGAAACCCTATACAAGGTCGCTATGAATTGCAATTGACTTCAGGCACATAACCATCACCACATTAGGACAGAATGAGTTTAGTAGATTGGACTGCAACTATCTACCTAATGTAAAGAGAGCTAAGTGATGTCACTTAATGGGTTGTGTAACAGTAGAAAAAGTCTTAATTTAGGGAACCCAAGTCTTTTATGGAGTCCTGGCTTGGCGCCGTGGGCTAATGCGCCAGACTGCAAAGCCGTTTGAACTGCGAAGTTGATGGTTCAAACTCACCAGCTACTTGTCGGAAACCCTATACAGGGTCGCTATGGGTTGGAACCGACTCGGCAGCACTAAAACAAGTCTTTTATAGGAGTCCTGGTGTGGCGCTGTGGGTTAATGCGCCAGACTGCAAAGCCGTTTGAACTTTGAGGTTGATGGTTCAAGCTCACCAGCTGCTCCTCGGAAACCCTATACAGGGTCGCTATGGGTCAAAACCGACTCGACGGCAATTAACAACAACAACACATCTTTCATAATAGTAAGCGCACATATTCTTTACACCAGAGGGAGACATCTGTATCTTCCAAGACTGTAAACGCAAATATCCTTTGCTCCGGTACTTTAGGTAGCCGTATTCCAGTCTTCACTTTACAACCATCTTTGAAAACAGAGAACAGACAGACCATGCCTTCCTTAGCTTATGCAGAAATATGAGACATCGTAAATTGTATTCCAAAATGAATGAAACTTCATGAAATGCATTTCAGTTCTCTTCAACGAATAGGTGAATAATGGAATGAAGAAACCACTAAAACAAGTAGTGTACACAAAGCTATGCACTTTGGCTCAAGAACTACCAGAGGGCACACGGCAGGAACTAGAGAAAAGGAGATTTCCGTGTCAAAAGATTTCCTTGTCATTTCTAGGAAATAACACCTGTCAGTATGACCGTCTCTTCCACTTGAACCCTTCAGGCTGTGTTGTCCTTTGTTGAACCTTCCTTTCTACTGGCTATTTCTTATCTATGCTGTTGTTTAATCTACGGTTCTTCATAGGGTAGAAGGTGTGGTATCTACTGTAAAAAACACACTGTCGTCCCTAGAATTTAGGAAACTTTGGCTCTAAAATCAATTCTTCTACACACTACCCAGGGGTCCTGGTGTGGTGCCATGGTCTAATGCGTCAGACTGCAAAGTTGTTTGAACTGCAAGGTTGGTGGTTCAAGCCCACCAGGCCACATTTCCCATTTGGCCGTGGGGGAAATCATTCAAAATCCCTGAGTGTCATTTTTCTTGTACGCAAAATGAAAACTCAATTTCATGGCTATGTTCAGTTAGTTATTCTATTAATCCTTTTACTAGTGATTCATGACTTAATTGTTCAGGATTGGTATTAGTGCATGTATGAATGTGTAAAAGTATGAAAGAAATAAAGTGATGTTTGAAGGAGACAGCAAGAGAAGGGAGAAGATGATAAAAATAAAAAGGAGGAGGGAGAAGTAGATAAAGATTTTGCCAGAGCAGAAAGTCTCATCTTTTTCCTGTGGAGCAGCTAATGGGCTCGAACCACAGGCCTGGTGCTTCACAGTCCAGTGTTTATCCTCTAGAGCCACTGCACACTCATAATTTGTTGTTGTTGTTAAGTACTTTGAGTATGCCAACATATAATGCCCCTGCTTCTGAGGAGCTGCTGGTGGTTCTGAACTGCTGAACTTGTCTAGGGGCTGATCTAAAGTGCCACATGAGAAGTATTCAAATCAATAGTCAGTAATTGACAGTACAGGAAAGTTTTCTCCCTCTGTTGGCTGTGGGGAGAAATTCTTGTTCCTTTCAGTTTCTTTTCCTCAGTTCCTTAAACATCTTCACGTGGCACCAATTTTCCCCCATTTTGTGCTTCCGTATTTCTGTCTCTAATTTGCTCCTTTTGTATCTGAGAAGTGATTGGTTTAAAGTGTACCCTACATTAATATATCCTTGTTAACAGAACAAAGGCAAACATATTTTCAAACAGGATAACATCCACAGATATGTTGTTGCTGTTGTTGTTAAGTGATTTCAAGTCGTTTCTGATTCATAGAGACTCTGTATAGGGTTTTGAACTGCCGGTCTTGTGCAAACCCAACTTTCAGTCCAGTGCTTGTCCTACAGAGTCACACGCCCTCAAATTAGTTCTGATTCAGTGCCACTATCATCAACAGAAGGAAAGACTGCCTGGTTCTGCATGATCATTGCTATGTTTGAGCCCATTGTTGTAACCACTGTGTCAATCCACCTTCCTGAGGACTTTCTTCTTTTTCTTTCACTTTCTACTTTATCAATCGAGTCCTAGTGTGGTAATGTAGGTTAATGTGCTGGACTGAAAAGCCGGTTTGAACTGCAAAGTTTGTGGTTCAAGCTCACCAGTCACTCCTCGGAAACCCTATATAGGGTTGCCCTGGGTTAGAACCTACTCAACGGCACTTAACAACTACTTTACCAAACATGCTGTCCTTCTCTGGGGACTGATCTATCCTGATCACATGTCCAAAGTTTGTGAGACAAATTCTCTCCAATCTCACTTCTAAGGAACATTCTGGCTGTACTTTTTTCAAGACAGATTTGTTCATTTTTCTGGCAGTTCATGGTACTTTCAATATTCTTCACCCAATAATTCAAATGCATCGATTCTTCTTCACTCTTCCTTAGCAAATGTCCATGTTTCACACACACATGGTATGGTTGAAAATATCATGTCTTGGGTCAGGCACACCTTAGTTCTCAAAGTGCTATCTTGGCTCTTTAACACATTAAAGAGGTCTTTTGCAGGAGATATGCCTAATGCAATATATCCTATGATTTATTAACTGCTGCTTCCACAGACATTGATTGTGGAGCCAAGTGAAAATTCTTGACAACTTCAACCTTTTTTCTGTTCATCATGATGTTGCTCATTGGACCAATTGTGAGGATTCTTGTTTTCTTAATGTTGAGGTGTAGTCCATACTAAGCATTGTAGACTTTGATCTTCATTAATAAGATCTTCATTAGCTTCCAGCAACCAAAGTTGTTACATCTGTGTTGAAGGTTGTTAATGATCCTTTCCCCAATCCTGACGCTGCATTCTTCTTCATAGAGTGCATATCAGATTATTTGTTCAGTGCACAGGTTTAAAAAGTCTGATAAAGAGTTACAACCTTGACATACATCTTTCCTGATTTTAAGCCACAAACTACCTTCTTATTCTATTTAAATAACTTCGTCTTAGTCTGTGTATGGTTTATACATGAGTACAATTAAGTGTTTGGTAATTCTCATTCTTTGCAATGTTATCCATGATTTGTAATGGTCCACACAGTCAAGTAGCTTTACATAGTCACACACACACACAAATATATATATAGATATAGATAGATAGATATAGATAGATAGATATAAATATAGATATAGATAGATAGATAGATAGATAGATAGATAGATAGATAGATAGATAGATAGATAGATAGATATCTTACTGGTATCCTATATTTTTAGTTAAGATCCATCTAAACGTTGACAATGATGTCCTTGTTCCATGTTCTTGTCTGAATCTGGCTTGATATTTTTTGTTGTTCCCTGTCAATGTATTGCTTCACAACCGTGTTTTAATTATCTTCAAAAAAATCTTACTTCCACGTGATATTAATAATATTGTTTGATGATTTCTGTTGGATCATCTTTCTTTGGAATATTCACAAATACAGATTTTTTTCCTATAAGTTGGCTTTTTAAATGTCTTGGCATTGAAGAGTGAGCATCTCCAGTGCTGCATTTGTAGAATCCTTTCAACTGATATTCCAATATTTTCTAGATCCTTATTTTGCACCAATCCTGTCATTGAAACTTATACTTCTTCCTTCAATAACATCACATCTTGATCATATTCTACCTCTTGAAATGACTGAAAATTGTCTGACTCTTTTTTAGTACAGTGGCTGTGTATGTCTTCCATCTTTTTTTTGCTTTTTATGTGGTTCTATAATTTGCCAAATAATTCTTCAGTATTTCAGTTGGTGCCTTGAATTTTTTCTTCCACTTGAGGAGAATTCAGCTTGAGAAATGCTGAACATATTTTTCCCTTTTGGTTTCCTAACTCCAGGTCTTTGCACATTTCAATATAACACTTTATTTTGTCTTCTTGAGACACCCTTTAGAGTCTGGTTTAGCTCTTTTACTTCATCATTTCTTTCATTTGCTTAATACTCTACATTCTAGAGGAAATTTTAAGGTCTCTTTAGTCATCCTTTTTGACCTTTTCTTTTAATTTTTGTCTTTTTAATGATCTTTTACTTTCTTTATGTATGATGGATGCCTTTGATGCTATCTCACAGCTCAGTCTTTGACTACTAATATTCAATGCATCAAATATATTTTTGAGGTGATCTCTAAATTCAGATGGGCTGTATTAAAGATCATACTTTGGCTTTGTGGACTTGTTTTAATTTTTTCTCAACTTGAACATGAAGTTGCATATGAGCAATTTATGGTCTATTTCACAGTCAATCCATTGGCCCTGTTCTGACTGATGATCTTCACCTTCTCCACTGTCTCTTTCCAAAGATATTCAATTTGATCCCTGTGCTTTCCATCTGACAAGGTTCACACATGTAGGTGCCATTTGTATTGTTGAAAAAGTATTTCTAATGAATAGGTCATTGGTCTTGCGAAGTTCTATTATGCAATCTGCAGTGCCCTTTCTGTCACTAAGACTACAGGTATAGGGGCTAAAAATTTACAACACACATATTAGAGGGGCATGCAATTTAAGCAATAATAGTGGATTATGGTAGGCTTTAAATCTAGTGTGACTGGTATCCTTATAAGAAAAGGCACATAGGCACAGAAGGTATAAGGCCCTGTGATGAAAGAGAATAAGCCTGGAGTGATGCATGTACACACTAAGGAATGCCAAGGTTGATGAATACACCAGAAGCTTGTTGTTGTTGTTGTTAAGTGCCATCCAGAAGCTAGGAGGCAGTAAAAAAAGGATATCTTGATTTCAGACTTTTAGTCTTCAGAACTGTGATAGAGTGAATTTCTGTTGTTTAAAGCCATCCATTTTTGTGCTACCTTTTTATGGTATCCCTGCAAACTACACCCCTTCAATTAAAAATAAATTAGAATGTGCAAAGTCAATATGTTCCTGTGACTTGTCCAGTGCCACATAGTTGATAATATGTGTTGGCTTTCCTCCAAAGTTGTAAACATTTCTCAATGCCAGGCTGTCTCCCAGGAGATCTGGCATTTAATAGTGAGAATAAGGAAAGAGGTATGCTCATGCTTTATTTAAACCATCTGTGATCTTTATCCATGAAGCCATCCCCAAGTTACACCATGTTTTGTGGACTGATGTTTCAAAATATTATTTCAAATTATTTTTTATTTCATCCATTTAAGTGTTATTTTTACATACAAATATACAGGAGGAGTCCTCAAGTGGCACTTTGGGTTAATGCGCCAGACTTCAAAGCTGTTTGAACTGCAAGGTCTGCAGTTCAAGCTCACCAGCTGCTTCTCAGAAACCTTGTACAGAGTCACTACGGGTCAGAACCAACTCGACAGCACTTAGCAACAACAATAACATACACTGTATATAATAAACTAGTACATTAGTATATGCATATTTATAGTATTATTTAAACATATAGGCAATGTGGGACTGTAATTATAAATTTTAATGATGGAGCACATGACCAAAAGTCATGGAGACTGCTGGTTAAGAGAAACACACTGATTTTTCACTAAAACCACCAATTGGTCTGCATTACTATTATACTCTTTTTCTTCTCATTCCTTTTCCATAAGCTTGCTGTAAAGACTGAATGAAGTCAAACAAACATGACAGTCAATTGACCAGTTCTAAAAGTTTCTGTATCTGAAAGATTAGGAACTGCCACCTACATAGGAAGGTTAAGACAGAGAAAATCAGCACTGCAATTTAAGCTACAATTCAATTACACCTATTCCAGCCAAGCAATGCCTTGCAAATGGGATCAGAAGGGAAAGGAAAAGAATGAACTAGCAAAAAGAGAAGATGTACATGTATTCTGTTGGTGTTAAATGCCCTTGAGTCAGTTTCAGTTCATAGCAGCCCTGTACAGGGTTTCCAAGGAGTGGTTTACAGTTAGCAGTACAGTGCTTATCCTATAGTGCCACACCAGGATTCCTACTTACATGGAACTGTGTGGTTTACTTCCACTTAGAGCTCTTTGGAGGCCAGGAT
>NW_006408720.1:1951199-1957567 GCF_000296735.1 Chrysochloris asiatica | reverse complement strand
TGGGCTCAAGCGTGGCAACAATTGTGAGGTTGGCCCAGGATCGGGCAGTGTTTCATTCTGTTGAGCATAGGGTTGCTATGAGTCAGTACTGACTCAATGGCACCTAACAACAACAGTATATTATTTATATTATATTCAAAATAGCTTATTTAAAAAATGAATGCATTCAAGTCAAAGAGGACAAGTAATTTGGTGATATCTAGGCAATTATTAAGTGCCAGAGGAGAGACCAGAATCACAGACAATTACTACTCTTCTGAATAGAGTCTAGCTATGTTTCCTCCACTTAACAGCTGTAGCTAAGAGGGAGATTCTTGACGGAATCACAGGGGGCAGATGGTTGGTGAGACTAAGCTACTCTTTGGCAAACAGGGAAGTAACACGGTGAATCTTAAATTCAGAATCAGAATCATCTGGATTCACGTATTTTTTAAAAACACATAATTCTAGGGCAGTAATGCTAAAGATCTGAATCTATGAAAATAACCTAGAAAACTGCATTTTCAAAATTTCCTGAGTTATTTTGTTAAAACCTAGTTCTAGATTGGATTTTAGAGAAAATAAAAATGTAGATGGAAAAAAATGTAATTTTAAAGCTGCCAAGATTTATTACCTATTGGCTAGAATTACACTTTTTTAATCGTTGAAACAGAAAATTGTCTTTTGGGGGATTAAAGCATTTCCTGAATCTTAAGCTTAAAGTTAATAAATTTTTAAAGTGCAGTGAATATTAGAAAAATACATATTTATTGTAAGCAAACTATTTATGGACTTGGGAAATTATAAAAATTTACATGTCTTAGATTTTTGTTATATACTCTACTAAGTAATTTAAACTATGTCTTTACACCAGAATGAGTTCTAAAATTGAATTATGCTTGGTCTCTATAGAGATATTTATTGGACTCTTATGATCCACTTTTTAGTTTGAATAATTTAGATATTAAAACATGCATTGTTGACTCTATTAACCCAGTTTATTTTGAGCTGATTCCAACATGGCAATCTCATGTGTGTCAAAATACAAATGTGCTCGAGAGTGTTTTCAATGACTATGATCTTTCAGAAGCAGATTGCTAAACCTTTCCTCAGGGTAGACTAGAACATACAAACTTTCTGTTAGCAGCTAAGTGCTTTAACCATTTGTACCACCCTGAGAATCCCAACTATTTTTTACTCCAATGACTGCCTTTCCTAGACTTAGGAGAAAAACAGAATACTCCACAAAAGAGGGAATGAGAGATGGGGTAAGAATGTGGGCTTCTCCTAGGATAAATGGATGTTCTTTCCACCTATTATACTGCGACAGAAATTACTGGACTTTGTTATATGGTGGTGTTAGGAAGGAGTTTGGCCCTGTATCCAGAGAAGATAGAACAAGTTCAAGAAGGATTCCAATTAATGAGAGAAAAATGGGCTCTTGATATATAGTCTTAGAGAGAGGCAATAGTGATAGATGGCCTCACCTTTGGTAATATTTATGGCCAGTCAAAAATGTAAAATATTGGCAATTTTCTAGGAAGGAAATTTTTTCTAGAAAACATGTGCAATCTTCATTTTAATATTGCATTTTTCTTTGCTACTCTTATAATTTGTATGCCTAAGCTTTTAGTAATAAATGCCACAGCCTAGTGATTGTTCTGCTTTATGAAAATAAGGGTTCACTTTCCTTTGTGTTAAAGCAGACTGAAAATAATTTCAGCCTGATCATGAGCCAGGGAACATCTTCAGTCTCATGCCTTTTCTGTCACTTTTCTCCACAACCCCATTATCCTACTAACATTTCCTGTAACATCTTTGGGACTGGTAATGTAGTCATTAGCACCATGGGAATTCCTTATGAGAAATGCTCAATTACTCCATTATGCTGGTTGAGCAATTGCACTGTACTAAGAGAAACAGATGGGAATTGTTTGTATTGGATAGCTTAACTAGTAAAATTCAGGACTAATGAAGTCAAGGTCAGAAGATTGTTCTCTATGGTGATCAGGGAGAAATTAACTTAGAAAGAGAAATTATTTTCCAAGGCAACAATTAAAAGTGTACCTTAGCAAATGACTGCTGCCAACATGAAGCCCAGGTGAGAGAAGGGGGTGCTTAATTGTCCATCAGCAGTCCCTCTAGTCCAAAGTGACACATTAATGCTTGTGGCTGCCTTTAACAGTCCTATACAGGTGAAAGGGAATTAAAGGAAAGGAGAAAAAGAGAAAGAGTGTGTATATCCACTACCCATCTGTCAATTTGTTACTCTGGTAGCTTTCGTGTTGCTATGATGTTTGAAGCTATGCCTTTAGTAATTGAAATACCAGCAAGGTCATCTATGGTGGCCAGGTGCTCAGCACAGTTTCTGGACTAAGCAACCTAGGAAGAAAACTATTGTTGTCTATTTCTGAAAATTAGCCAGTGTCTACTTATGTATGGACCACAACAGAACACTGTTTGACTCTCTTATTCTGGAGGGATCAGTCACTGAGAAAGACACCATATTTGATGAGATAGAGGCCAACAAAAATGAGGGGAGCTAGTGTATATGGGAAATATAATATTGAGGTTGCTACTGTTATTGTCCATGATGGTAAAGTGAAACTGGATAGTAATTACCTACACTTAGTATGTTTCTCTGTTTAAATATATCCAAGTGTAATAATAATTAATGGAAAGTTGATACACTGTGTTTCACCGAGCAGTACTGAATAATTTGCTGCAATTGGTCATATCTCTTCTTAGACTTTATAGAAGTATGGTCAATACTAAATATGCATTTTATACTTCAGCTTTAATTTTCAGATATATGACAATACATTGTGGCATGGCTGCAGCTTTGATTACATCTGTGCAACAAATCTTAGATTTAGTGAGAAGGAAAGTACTTCAAATCAAATTGTTCCATAAAATATCATTCCAAATTTAGAAACTGACCACTATTTTCAAATCAATTTATATTTAAAGAGTAGACACTGGATTTCAAAGTGACTGTACTTAACACTCACAGGGAGCTATGATCGATTTATTCTGTGTGCATGTTTTCACCAAGAACCCACTGGGTTAGGTTCCAAAGCTGTTTTATTTGTATTATCGAACCAAAGTCTTCTTTTGCTCACCAATTGAATAACTATGGAATCCAAGGTAAATGTTTCTTATGCCTAGTCTAGAGGAAACAGACAATATCCTATTTTGTTCAGAGTGATGTTTTTCATATTTTAGATGCAGAATTATAATACATATCCAAACATCCCATGAATAGCATGCAAATATAACATGTTATTCATCCAAATGTAATTTATATTTCATATAACAAACATTATTTCAGTTCGCTGGACAGGTTACAGACAGCTTTGCAGTCTGACACATTAACCCACAACACCACACCAGAACTCACTAGCCATTAGAGAGATGCAAATTAAAACAACAATGAGATATCATCTCACACCAGCAATAACAGCAAAGGTCAAAAAAGTAGAGGACAGTAAATGCTGGTGAAGATGTGGGAAGACTGGGACATTCTTGCATTGCTAGTGGGATTGCAAAATGGTCCAACCTCTCTGGAAAGCAATATGGCACTTCCTCAGAAGGTTGGAAATAGAAATACCTTATGATCCAGCATTTCCTCTACTTGGTATTTACCCACAAGAATTACGAGCGATAACATGAGTAGATAAATGCACACCAGTGTTGATAACAGCACTATTTACAATAGCAAAAAGATGAAGAGATCCTAAGTGTCCATCAAGTGAAGAATGGATAAACAATGGAATATAATGCCACCTAGAATAATAACAAGGAAGCTGAAAGCCACTGCATAACATGGATGAACCTTTATGTTGAGTGAAATTAGTCAGTCACAAAAGGAGAAATACTGCAAAGGACCACTGCTGTAAAAGACTAAGAAAAAGAACCCAAAATAAAGGGGAGTGGGGGGATTCTTTGCTGGGATGTTGGGTGTGGGGTGAGGGGAAGGACAGAGAGGTAGAGCACAGGGCAAGGAATAGACACAGGATAGTTTGGGTGCTGGAGAGGGGGGCAATATACAAAAAGGGAGAGAGGAATGGAAGAACAAAGTGGAGGAGAGAACAAGTAGGCAGGTTTGCATGGGCTAAGTGGGACAGAGGTAAATAATGATGTATGCACAACTTTGGAACAACAGGGATCTGGGATACAGGGATTGAGACATGGTTAAAATTGGCAAAATGGCGAAAAAATGTTAAGATGCTTGGCTATCTTTTGAATCTTGGTTTCCCTGGCATATCATTATAAAATAGACACTTGAGGGGAAGAGAAAGGAACAGCCAGAAAGCTTGTAAGTCCCTCTTCTGCCTATAACTTATTGGAATACTTAAAATGGGGCTACAATGTGCCCAGTGAAAGAGGCTTCCTGCAGAGCCTCTGCATTACATAAGACCATAGGTGTAATCCTGAATCACATCTAGAATCTTCTGAGGTGGGAAATTTGCACTTGAAAGGACAAGCAGACCAGCCTGGATCAGCTAGAAGAACACAAGATACTTCTTGAAAGAAAAACTGACAGGAAAACGATAAAACAATATAGGGAGTCTGACTGATTACTACAAGAACAAGCAAGTTGCTCGCGCAGGAGACATCAAGGCAAGTGGTTAGGTCCCCTCAGGAAAAATCCCCTTTCAAGACTGAGACTCAATGGGAATACATGCTCTGATTGGTGACCACGCTCATCACTGATAAGGGGAAGTGAGGGAAAAACATCAATGAAGCAGTGAGCTAAGCCCTACAACGTTCAATAGACTTCTGTGAACACAGGTGAAGACCTGGTTGGCCAGCAGTGTGGCAAGACCTGGGGACTCTTGGGCCCAGAGTCAGTGACATAGCCACAGAGGACTAGAGTGGAGAGTGAAACATCTAGCTGGTAAGAAGAGTGGATATATTCATAAGAACACCCACACTTGCAGATAATACCCACTTGGCCTGGCTTCAGTGACTGGATGATCAGAGCTCAATTAGAAGAAGAGAGAAGAGGAAAAAAAGTGTAATCTGATACAATTTGTGAACTTGACCTACACTTATGGATGCAATAGCTCAAAAAAGGGAACAAATCTTTACAGGGAGGATCATTCCCATCCCCTCCATACACAGAGTAGACAGGGATGGGCAACTTGGACACTGGCTACCCAAAATGGGGGTCGGGAGGGCTACAAAGGCAAGAAGTGACTGGCCTACAAGTTTTCAAGAGGAAGCCTAGATCCAGAGGGCATAGAAGAAGGTAGACTCTCCAATGAGTAGTATCCAATCTTTCTTGGTGGGGTTGATGAAAAGAGATACGGATAGGTCTCTTGTGATACCATAGTGAATAATTGTTATCAGGACTGAGTGTGAGGGTTGGAAATGTAAAGGTAGAGTTTTTTTTAGCAAAAGGAGGGGAGAGATTGACTTTGCAGTCTAGGAACCAGGTCCCTGGGACCATCAAGGGAGAAGAGCAGAGAGCAGGACCCTACCCAGAGAAGCAGTGATGCCAGAGATGGAGGCAAAGATGATGACATGGAGAGATGGAGTGGCTGTGGACTTTAGACCCAGAGAGGGAGAGGGGCTGTGTGATGAGGACTGGGGGCAGGCTCGCAGGGTATACCTTTTGGTTGATTGATGATGCATGGAAGGGATTGTAACCATAGCAATGAAATGACATACGATAGGATGAATGTAAAGCTAATTTTCTCCCATGTAAACTATCACATAATTCACAATAAAACATTAAAAATAAAAAGTAGAAGAAAAAAAAAAAAGTTTCACCAAAAGGGTAAAAATGGAGCCCACAGAATACAAAAAATTATTTTGCAATGGCATATCAGACAGGGGGCTAATCTCTAAAATTTATAGGAAACTAGAACACCTCTACAAGAAAAAACAAGCAGTGCATTTAAAAAATGGGCACAGGACATGAATAGACACTTCACCAAGGAAGAGATTCAAGCAGCCAACAAACATATAAAGAAATGTTCACGATCATTAGCCATTGTTGTTATTGTTAATGGCCATCGGGTCAGTTCCAACCCATGAGATGTGAGGGTGTGAATTGACATCGTGTTGGTTCAGACCCATAGCGACCCTGCATATGGTTTCCAAGGTGCAGTTGGTGAGCTTGAACCGCCGATCTTGCAGCTCAAATGGCTTTGCAATCTGGCGCATTGACCCACAGTGCCACATCAGGACTCCATTATAACCTGTGGCACTGTGAGCTAATGTGCCAGACTGCTAAGGGCTGTCAAGTCGGTTCTAACCCATGAGGTGTGAGGGTGTGAAGTGCCATTGAGTCAGTTCCGATCCATAGTGAGAGTGTATAGAGTTTCCAAGGAGCAGTTGATGAAGTTGAACCACCGACTTGCAGTTCAAATGGCTTTGCT
>NW_006408720.1:1943196-1948704 GCF_000296735.1 Chrysochloris asiatica | reverse complement strand
AATCCTTTCCAGAGAAGCAGCAGCACCATAGGTGGAGGCAGAGATGATGACATGGAGAGATAGAGCAGCTAAGGACTGTAGGCTCATGGAAAGAGAAAGGTTGTATGCTGGTGGCCAGGAAGCAGGCTTGCAGGATGTGACTTTGGGTTCTTTAAATTATTATATATCACTGCATGTTTTTGTGTACATCAGAAAAATGATAATGAAACAAAGGGAATAGCAGCAAATACTGTTGAATGATGATGCATGGAGGGGATTGCAATCATTGCAATGAAATGAAATACAGTAGGATGAGTGCAAAATTGATGTTCTCCCATGCAAACTTTCACTCAATTCACAATAAAAGTTTTAAAAATAAATAAATAAAAACATATAGTGAATTATCTGAACCATCATTTACAAACTGGTAGTTTATTTCAAAACTTTTTCACAGTATAGTATGTTAACTATTAATACTAGTTACCTCTGAGTCAAAGCAGAGAGTTGTGGAGTTGTGTCAGATCTATACTTTTTTTTTTTCAATTCTAAGCTATCTAACTTTTAATTAAAAACACATAGTATGTTTTTGATGAGGAATAAAATTAAGATTAAATACATGGATATTTGCTGGCATCAGTTGAAGCACAATGAAGTTAGTATAAAACCAGGGTCTTCATTCAGAAAATAAATTGTATTAGTATATTGTTCTGCCAATTTATTTCTGAAAACAACTGCTGAGAAAATGTGAGCACAAAGAACATTAGCAATGTCCATTGGGTTAAATAGGAGTACAGTTAGTCTTTAGAATCCCCAAATAATTCTATGTTAATATTTTGCGTCCACAGTCATGATGTCACGTACTCCTTAAGGAAATGTAGTTGAATTGAAGAGAATGTTAATTAAAAGGATAAGTACTTATTTGTTTACTATTAATCAGCTCAGCTGCAGCAATGTATTGAAAGGAAAAAGTGAATTCTTTAAAAACAACTACCACAGAAACACAATCTTGTCCAACTTTGCCTTAACAGCTTGACAAACAACTCCTTTAAATGATTTAAGAGTTCAGTTAACCATGATTGTGGACTTAAAGAACTTATTTACATTTGCTTGACTAAGTGGCATTTGAATCAAATGACTCTTAGTCCATAGACAGAGAACGGGCATGTAGTGATTACACTAAGGAAATGGAACATTAATATACTTTTTTATACTCACAGAAAAGTAGGTCCTTCACAGAAAAAAGAATACCAGATAACTAAAAGGGTCAAAGTAATATTTCAGATCAATTATTGCCACACTAAAATTAATTATTTTTTTCTGTTTTGTTACAGTGAAAAAGACAGGATGAGATTTTCAAGAAGGAGAAGATAAAGTATTAATTATTTTGGCCAAAAAGAGATTGATGAATCCCTGGTGGCACTCTGTACTAGACTGCTAATTGAAAAGTCTGTGGTTCAAACCCATCTGTCAGTCCTTGGGAGAAAGATAAGGCTGTCTGCTCCTATAAAGATTTACCATTTCAGAAACCCTATAGGGCATCACTATGAGTCGGAATCCACTTGATGGCAGGGGGTTTGTTTTTTGGGGTTGGTGGCACAATGGGTAACTTCAGCTGCTAACTAAAAGTTGGTGGTTCAAATCCACCTAGCAGCAGGTCCATGGGGAAAACACCTGGAAATCTGTTCCCATAAAGATAACAGTCAAGTTCATCCAATGGTGGCAGCTCTACTCTGTCACATGGAGTCTCTGACTTTAAATCGACTCAAAGCTTTCTAAAAGCAGTAGAAAGACACTTTGTTTTTTGGTAAACTCAGAATTTTTTTTCTTATAATTAATTTACTATCATTACTAGTGTCTAGAAAATTTTGGTATAAAATGAGATATTCTCAAGGCCAAATGTCCCGGACCACAAATTTGTCTGGGAGATGAAGGATCTTGGAAGGCAGAATTCCAGGTGAGGGTGCCACTGCTTCTGTCTTGATAAAACTGAAGAGTTACATTAAGGCAGCCTGGGTTGAATTGGGCTGGGGATTGTGCAGATTTTCTAAATTCTAGTGAGTCTCAGGTACTGCCTGCAGGGAAATAGAAAAATGTGAAGGGGGCCACATTCTCCCAACTCTAGCTCCAATGTAGTCAAAGACATTCTACTGTTATCAACTTTAATCATACCAGATGGTTATGGCCTTCCCATATCAGATATTTCTATTGGAAAAGAGACTTCGGCACTATATTCACTATCTGGTGCTGTATTACAACTGGATCACTTTAACAAACACAAATTTATTCTCTCATAATTTAGGAAGCTAGAAGTCCAAATTCAGTATGTTAGCTCTAGAAGACTTTCTTTCTTTGTTGACTCTGGAGAAAGGTCCCTGTCTCCTTTCTGCATCTTTAGTCCTAGCGTTCCTTGGAGATTCCCCACAAGTCTTAGCATCAATTTTCCTCTGAATCTAGGAGTTTCACAGTGCAGGGATCCTAGGTGCATAGGTGGCACTCCACAAATGGGTCTTCTTTCTTAGTAGTACTAGGTCTTCCCTTCTCTGTTCACTTCTCTTTCCTTAGGTCTTTTTTAAGATAAGAAATGTTGCATGCTGTAGCCCTGGGGATTCCCTGATATTCTATCAAAGTTGTAATTGTTTTAAGGGTGGTGTATACCGTGCTTAATGCTCTTACTGGTTAATCACATCAGGTCACATCAATCATAGGGATCATCACTTAACTGACAAACTACTGAGAATCCTGGTCAAGTTAAGTTGATACATATCTTGGGAAAGACACAATTCAATCCATGACACACACTGAAGTAGTTTCCTAAGAGTTGCCAAAGTATAAACAACTGGGTGGCTAATAGTAATATAGAAGGCCTTCAGCAGTGCAGTGATTAAGTATTCAGCTGCTAACCAAAAGGTTGGCTGTCCAAAGCTACCAACAGCTTTGTGAAAGAAAAGGACCTGGTGATCTTCTGTAAAGACAACAGCCTAGGAAATTCTGTGGGAGCAGTTCTGCTCCCTCATATAGAGTCACTATGATTTGGAACCAACAAGACACACAACTAGAACAGAAATTTATTGTCTCATAGTACTAAAAGCTTAGGTGCCATCAAGTCAGTTCAGACTTGACCCTAGTTATAACAGAAGGATATACTGTGCTGTCCTGAGTCATTCTTACCAACGTTGCTATGTTTGAGCCCACTGTTGGTGCCACTGTGTTTGTACTTCTCATTGAGGAACTCATGCAAACTATGAGTCAGAAATTGGGATGTTGCTGGTGTTGACTATTTTTGAAGGCTCTAAGAGAGCCTCTCTGTTCCATGCCTCTCTGTTAGCTTCTGCCAATGACTGGCAATCTTTGGTGTCACTTGGTTTGTAGGCAGTCTTCTCTCTGTATCTCTTCTTTCTTGGAAGGACACCAATCATATTGTATTAGGATTCATCCAATCCGGTATGATGATCTTCAAAATCCTATTGCTAAATAAGGTCACATTCACAGGTAAGTTCCAGGACTTTAACATACTAATTACAATTTGGAAATTAAACCTCTAATTTCTCTGACAAATAAAATGAGGTTTAGAGAGCTTATGTGTTTTTTCCAGGGTCACTGAGTGAGCTGGGGGAAGAATCCCAATTTCCTTCAGCAGATAAATCATTACACTTGAAGGACAAAAGCCTAAGTTGTAATTTCAATTGAATCAGTGAGCATTTTATACCTAGTTTAATAGACATGCTGTGATTTTTATGAGTTAAGACTGAGAGAGTGATAGAATGTTTTCTACTTTGACACCTTCAAAGACATACCAAATAATCTGGGCTTGGTTGTGACATCTTAAAATGCCTGCCTTACACCCACCCAAAGCCTGAACCTTTTTAAAGACAGATGCTTTAGAATAATTGAAGTATGTGTTAAATTAAGTAACAAGCTATATGAAATATTTTATCCTTTCTAAATAACTTCTGGTGTCCTGATGTGGTGCTGGATTTCAAGATCGGTTTGAACCACGAGGTTGGTGGTTCAAGCTCATCAGATGCTTCTCATAAACCTTATACAGGGTTTCTATGAGTCACAACCACTCAACATCACTTAACAACAACATATAAGTTTTAATTATCTTTTGTGCTTCCATAATTTTTCTACCTAATTGCACACATTATCTACCATTCACAGTTGTTGTTAAGTGCCATAGACTTCCTACTCACAGTGACCCTGTATAGGGTTTCCGACAAGCAGTTGATGGGTTTGAACTACCAATTTTGTAGTTCACAGTCCACTGCTGATCCTACAGCACCACACTAGGAGTAGGGGAAAATTTATTACTAGTGTTTACATACCTCTACCTCCTGGTATGGCACTGTAGGATAAGCACTGGACTGTGAACCACAAGGTTAGTGATACAAACCCACCAGCTGGTCCTAGAAAAACTAGTAATTAAAATAAAAATCCCCGCTACTAGATATCCTTTCATTTTTGTGTGTGCCGAAATTTATATGGGAGAATCAGAGTGTAAAGTTTTTCTATTACCATCAGTTATTAAGTTTCTATAGTATGCTCATTCATGGTGGTTGTCTTTAAAAATGGAAAAACTTATAAGGCAGGAATTTTAGTTATTGCTTTTTAAAAACCAAGCAAGATTTGGACTTAGTTGGTAGTGATCAAGAACAAAATGTGGCAAATGTGGCACCTGGGTAAGTCCTTTTTTTTTTTTTTTTTTTTTTTTCAGCAATGCATGCTTTTATTAATGTATGGAAATGTTATTTTAGAAGCCAAGTGACTTCTCTTGGAAGATTGCTTTCTCATCAAGCAAATATTTCCTTTAATTTAATCTCCAACAGGTACCTGACAATGTGATTTAGATATATTAAGTACTAGTTTATAAGCTTTTTCTTCATTTGGTCACTAAATGATTAAAAGGATTTTAAGGTTAACAATCTGCTGATGTGATCAATCATTCTAAGTTACAACCTGCCACCAGTGTTTCTATTTTGCTGAAAGCAAATGATTTCTTGATAATGGTCACAAGAAGCACATCTGTATGCTGTTTGAAAAGTTAATTAAAATGTGATTCCATCTGGTAGTCCAGTTGGGAATGTCACTATTCCATTTAATCTACATTGAGCTGAAATGAACTTTGCATAATCAAAGGATACAAAGCAGTGGGGCCATGAAAATGGAAGTTAGTCAGTGTTGAACATGCTAATTTAAATAGAGTTTATTATCTTTTTTCTTTTTTTTCTTTTAAAGAAGTTGAAAATGAAGAAAATCAGAATATCTTCAATAATTCTCTCAATAAGGTCACATTTCTCTTTATGTGAGTCTTGTCTAAACACACTCTTATCCCTATTTCCTCTACTCACTTTCAGTAAGATGGATAGAACTGATTTGAGCAGAAAGCATATTCCTTTGGAAACTTCTGGCCTCAATACCATGGCTTGTGCCAGGCACACATTAGCTTTCAAACTGACACCCAAGCCATGGTATATTCAATGACCTCATATGCATGTCAAAGGTGTACAATGAATAAGAATGGCCATAGAA
>NW_006408720.1:1936136-1942096 GCF_000296735.1 Chrysochloris asiatica | reverse complement strand
CAGCTAGAATGCTCCTTGGAGGCCAGGGTGGCCAGATTTCATCTCTCCTACTTCAGACATATTATCAGGAGGGACCAGTGTCTGGAGAAGGATATCAAATTTGGTAAAGTGGAAGGTCAGAGAAAAAGAAGAAGACCTCCAATGAGATGGATTAGCACAGTGGTAGAAGTAGTGGGCTCAAAGTTAGCAACAATCATGAGGTTGGTGCTGGAATGGGCAGTGTTCAGTTTTGTTGTGCAGAGGGTCACTGTGAGTTGGTACTGAATCGATGACACCTAACAACAACAACACGAGTTTGGCTGTTCAAATGCATTAGCCACTCCATGAAAGAAAGAGGCAACTTTCTGCTCCCATGAAGATTTATAGCTTCAGAAACCCTCTATGGGGATGCTATGAATTGGCATGATTCAATAGCAGTTAGTTTGGTTTGGTGATTACATTGGACCCACCCAGGTAATTAAACCTACCCATGATAATCTCTTATCCTAATGTCAACTTTAATTCTCTCTTAACATTAATTCCCTTTGCCAAGTAACATAAAGGAGCTGTGGTGGGCCTAGGTTTGATTCACAACCAAAATACTTCATGAGTTGTTGTTGTTGTCAGGTGCCATCGAGTCAGAACCGACTCACAGCAACCCCATGTACAGCAGAACAAAACAATGTCCGATCCTGGGCCAACCTCACTACCGCTGCCACACTTGATGTCATCAATGATGCCACCTGGCCAGTCCATCTCGTTGGGGGTCTTCCTCTTTTTCTCTGACCCTCTACCTTACCCAGCATGACATCCTTCTCCAATGACTGTTCCTTCCTGACAATATGTCCAAAGTATGAGAGACAAAGCTTAGCCATCCAGGCCTTCAAGTAGCACTCTAGCGGCACCTCTTCCAAAACAGATCTATTGGTTCTTTTGGCAGTCCATGGCACTTTTAGTATTCTCCTCCAACACCACAACTCAAAGGCATCAATTATTCTATGATCTTCCTTATTCACCGTCCAGCTTTCATATCCATATGAGGTTATTGAAAATACCATGGCTTGGGTCAGGTGCTCCTTAGTCCTCAAGCTGACATCTCTGCTCTTCAACACTTTAAAAAGTTCCTGTGCAGCAGATTTGCCCAATGCAATACGTCATCTGATCTCTTGACTGCTGCTTCCGCGAGTGTTGATAGTTGATTCAAGAATAATGAAGTCCTTGACAACTTCAATCTTTTCTCCATTGATTCGAAAGTTGTTTATTGGTCCAGTGGTGAGGATTTTTGTTTTCTTGACATTGAGATGTAATCCATACCAAAGGCTGTGTTCCTTGATCTTCATCAGTAAATTTCTCAAGTCCACTTCACTTTCAGCAAGTAAGGTTGTATCATCTGCATATCGCAGGTTGTTAATGAGTCTTTCTCCAATCCTGACGCCTCATCTTTCTTCATAGAACCCAGCTTCTCATATTATTTGCTCAGCATACAGGTTTAATAAGTATGGTGAAAGAACACAACCTTGTCTCACACCTTTCCCAATTTTAAAACCTTCAGTGATCCCATGCTCTGTTCGAACAACTGCTTCTTGGTCCAGGTACAGATTTCTCAGAAGTAGACTCTGCCATCTATCAGCAGAGGTGGGTATGTCGGTATGATGCTGAGCATTTCGACAGAGCTTCCAGACTAAAATGAATAAGGCAGATGAACTAGGAAGTCTTGGGAATCTACTTTTGAAAATCAGCCATCAAAAAACTCTTTAGATCACAACAGTTCAATCAGTAACTGACCATGAGGATGACAGGACATCAGGAAACATCTTACTTCATTCCCTTATGAATGGAGTCACTCAACAACAGTTAATAACGACATATAAAATGACACAAGTCAGTAGTCAACTCAACAACAGTTAATAACATCATGTACAATGACATAACCAAAGGTTTTATGTATTGTTTTTGTTAAGTACTGTAGAGTCGGTTCTGACTCATAGTGACCCTGCACAGTGTTTCCGAGGCTATAAATTTTTATGAGAGCAGAATGCCTCATCTTTCTCTGTGGAACTGATGGTAGTTTCGAACTGCTGACCTTGAGGTTGTCAGCCCAACTCATAACCACTATACTAAATCTTTAGGGCTCATCATCCTGATAGCACAGGGTGTAACTAATTTTATTCTAGTTCTTATGTTTTAGCCCAGAATGGTGTTCTTTGTTTCCTCTCAGAGTGAATGAACAAATTTTTCCTGTTTGTTTTTTTTTTTTCCTTATGTTTTCAAGTTTACACATTGGCTTATAAGTAATATTAGTTACAGCATAAAAATGCTATGTAAGTTTTCCCCAGGGTATAAAAAAGTGGAGATAAAACTCACATAAAAATGTGCTTCCCATGGGTATTACTGTAAAGCAGAAATGTGTACACGTGAATTTATCTTTATTTTTTATCTAACTCTTGAAATTCAATTTTTGTCTTATTTTTATGGCATAGTCAATTTTTTAAGCAGTCAAGACATCAAACGACATATTGCATTAGGCAAATCTGCTGCACAAGAGCTTTTTAAAGTGTTGAAGAGCAAAGGTATCAGCTTGAGGACTAAGGTGTGCCTGACCCAAGCCATGGTATTTTCAATAGCCTTATATGCATGCGAAAGCTGGACAGTGACTAAGGAAGACCATAGAAGAATTGATACTTTTGAGTTATGGTGTTGGAGGAGAATATTGAAAATGCCATGGGCTGCCAAAAGAATGAATAGATCCGCTTTGGAAGAAGTACAGCCAGGGTGCTACTTGAAGGCCAGGTTGGCCAAAGTTCGTCTTTTATACTTCAGACATATTGTCAGGAGGGACGAGTCGCTGGAGAAGGATATCATGTTTGGTAAGGTGGAGGGTCAGAGAAAAAGAGGAAGACCCCCAACGAGATGGATTGGCCAAGTGGCAGCATCGATGGACTCAAGCGTGGCAACAGTAGTGAGGTTGGCCCAGGATCGGGCAGTGTTTTGTTCTGCTGTGCATAAGGTCGCTATGAGTCGGTACTGACTCGATGGCACCTAACAACAACAATTAATTATTAATGATGAACTAAGGTTCCATCTTGTAAATTTACTTTTCTTATTTTATTTGGAAAGTGGAAAACTATGTATATCCATCTGTTAAACGTAACTCCACTAAATTAAATATGTAGGAAGTAACATCTTATTTCCTCAAATTGCAGCTTCACAATTATTAACCCAACTGTAAGTTCCAGACTGCACAGAAAATGTCTAATAATGCATCTGTGCATTTTGCTATAAATAAAAGGACATTCAGCAGGATATCTACAAACAATTATTATTAGGATACTGATAATGTAAGCATTTTTTTTTTTTTTTACATTTATGGTACAATCATTTTAAAAGTAGAAAACTATAAGTTCTAATTCTGTTAAGATGTTTAGTCTCTCATTGTTGTTATTTGCTGTTAAGTGCCATTGAGTCAGTTCTGACTCATAGCAATCCTGAATAGAGTTTCCAAGGACTGACTGGTGGGTTTGAAATGCCGATCTTGCAGTTAGCAGTCCAGTGCTTATCCTACAACATCACATGAGTGAGGTTTAAATCACAGAAACAGAATTTCTGTTGTTAGGTGCCAGTGAGTCTGCCCTGACTCATAGTGACTTTATGTACACTAGAATTAATCACTGTTTAATCCTGGAACATCTTCAATTGCTATATTTGAGTGCATTGTTGCAGTGACTACTTAAGTCCATTTTATTGAGTAACTTCTTTTTTTTTCTTTGACCTTCTACTTTACCCAGCATGATGTCCTCCAAGAACTGGTCTCACCTAGTAACTTGACCAAAGTAAGTGAGACACAGTCTTGCCATCCTTGCTACTAATGGCATTCTGGCTACATATATTCCATAACAAATTTGTTTGTTCTTCTGGTTGTCCATGACAGAATTACTAGGGTCACTTTATATATGAACGAGTTTGTTATGGAGATTTGACCTTACACAGTTGTGGGAGATAGTTAAGCAATTTCTTTTGGCTTTGTGTCTGCTATCAGAGTTCAGAATCCTGGTGCAGTGCTTCAGGCTAATGTGCTGGACTGTAAGGTCAGTTTGAACTGTAAGGTCGGTAGTTCAAACTCAACAGCCGCTCCTCAGAAATCCTAAACAGGCTTGGTCTGAGTCAGAACTGACTAGATGGCACTTGACAACAACAACAATCAGAGTTTGGTGCTGTGGGATAAAGTACTGGATCACATGGTCAGTTTGTATCACAAGGTCAATGGTTCAAAATCACCAGCCATTCTTTCAAAACTCTATACAGGGTTGCTATAAGTCAGAACCTTCTCAGTGGCACTTAACAACACACAACAACAATCAGAGCTGGAAGTCTATAAGGTAAAGCAAAAGCAGGCTGTAACCGGCACCATAAGCTCAAAGTTCATGAGAACAGACTGAATCCTGTATCAGCTCTTACTGCTTGTTCTTCAAAATTTAACTACCCAGCAAAAGCTGTGGCTTTTTCCAAGGACCAATAACCAATAACAACTGACCCAGTAATCAGAAAAGCTAAAGGAAGATCCAGAGGAAGCAGAGCCAATTGTAGGTGTAGCTGCAGCCTTACTCCAGGATAAGGCAGCATCCAAATGACAAAATGTGTGAGCAATAGACTGGCTGCTGCTTCACACAATAAACTTAGATTATACCACCCAAGGAGCTCTGGTAGCATAGTGGTTATGAATCGGGCTGCTAACCTCTCAAGGTGTGCAGTTCGAAACTACCAGCCGTTCCTTGGGAGAAAGATGAGGCTTTCTGCTCCCGTAAAGATTTACAGCCTCGGAAACCCTGTGTAGGGTTACTATGTGTCGGAACTGACTCCACAGTACTTAACAACAAGGAGCTCTGGTAGGGAGTTGGGCTGCTAACCTCAAGATCGGCAATTTGAAACTACCAGCCATTCTGCCTGAGAGAGACGAGGCTTTCTGCTCACGATTAACAGCCTCGGAAACCCTATACGCGGTTGCCACTAGTTGGATCTGACTCCGTGGCACATAACCACCACCACCAGCATTCTATGCAAGGCAGACACAGTGTAGGGAGTTCTGGGAAATGTTGTTTAGCCTAGAGAAGGTGATGCATTACACAGCTACCACACACAGTTTGGAAACATGTAGTCTTATAAAATATTTATTTCCAGGAATTTTCCAACCATCAAGAAAAATGCATAAACTTGCTTTGCTCTTTCCCTTCTCCACACCCAATTTGGGTATTGGGTTTATTAGTTTAGTGAAATGGATGTGACAGAGTTTTTGTTTGTTTGTTTGTTTTGTCATAAAAAACACTTTTTATTTGTAATAAAGTATTTAGAGCTCTCATTTTTCTTTCTTAATGTATTGTCAGGTGTCACAGGAATTTTCAAGTTACAGTATATTCTTTTACAGCAACAGAAAAAAGGACAGGAACGAAAGCATCTTTTTAGAGAAAAGCTATATTTTAACTTGCTAACTTAATTACAAAATCGAGGTGATCCTATGTGCAAGTCTACGGTTTTTTTTAAAGCCTTTCTCACTTGAGTATCATTTATGAAAAAGACTATATTTCATTTTTCATATATTTCTATTTATCCATGATTTTATTTTGCATTTGTATGTCTGCCCTTTATGATTAAAGCACAGGCAGTTAATGGACAGTTATCATAAAAATCTCTTCTAAGAATTGGTGAACTATTTCTTATACTTTAAAGCAATTGACAAACATAACTGGGTTTTCTACACATAAGCCACAGTAGAATTTCAGCAATTACCTGGATCAAATAAAAACAACACATTTTTCACTTAATTAGATACTTAAATCAAAAGTATCCTTAATTGGATAATTAAGTTCAAAAGTATTTGGGCTATTTTATCTTCAAAATTGTGCTGCTAGTCTAAATTTCTTTAAGCTAAAAGAAACAAGTATCTCAATCTATCTATCCATTTACCCATCTATCCATCTATTGTGACT
>NW_006408720.1:1923806-1935081 GCF_000296735.1 Chrysochloris asiatica | reverse complement strand
TCTGCCATTTATTTTCAGAAAAATGACTAAGAAAAGTTCAAAAGTCAACCATCTGCTGGAAAATTGATGCTTACAGTTTTCTGGTATTCCCAAAGGCCACTATTGGAACACTATCAGGAAAAAGATTTAAAAATCAACAGTGTTTGTTACAGTGACATACTCACTGAATAGCTGAAACCTAAGCTTCAGATTAAACACAGCGTACCCAAGGCATTATGATCTTGCATGACTATGCACTTCTGCACTCCTCTGCCCACACTGTTGATACTCTGCACAAACTGCATTTTGAGGTATTAAAGCATCCTTCCTATAGTCCTGATCTTGCTCCATTGGACTTTCACCTGTTTGGCCCCCTGAAAGCATCCCTGAAAGGATGAAGATTCATCATTGATGAAAAAGTGAAGACAGTAGTGCATTTGTGGATCACAGATTAGCTTAAAAGTGAATAATTAATAAGGGAATAAAAAAGCTTGTTGACAGATGGACAAAGTGTATTGATAACCAAAGAGATAATGTTTAAAAATGATATATTTGTATTTTCTAAAAGTTGATTAAAATAGATTCAATCATCATGTTGTTGTTAGGTGCCATTGAGTCAGTACCGACTCATAGCAACCCTATGCACAACAGAATGAAACACTGCCCTGTCCTGGGCCAACCTCACAATTGTTGCTGTGCTTAAGTCCATTGCTACCATATTGCCAATCAATCGCGTTGGGGGTCTTCCTCTTTTTCTCTGACCCTCCACCTTACCAAACATGATATTGTTCTCCAGTGATTGGTCCCTCCAGACAATATGTCTGAAATATGAGAGATGAAGTTTGGCCATCCTGGGCTCCAAGGAGCACTCTGGCTGCATTTCTTCCAACACAGATCTGTTGGTTCTTTTGGCAGCCCATGACACTTTCAATATTCTCCTCCAACACCATAACTCAAAAACATTAATTCTTCTATGGTCTTCCTTATTCACTGTCCAGCTTTCACATGCATATGCTGTTGTTGTTGTGAAGTGCCATTGAGTTGGTTTTGACCCATAGTGAACCTGTATAGGGTTTCTGAGGAGCAGGTGGTGAGCTTAAACCACCAACCTTGCAGTGCAGTCTGGCGCACTAACCCACAGCGCCACACCAGGACTCTTCACATGCATATGAGGTTATTGAAAATACCATGGCTTGGGCCAGGCACACCTGACCTATAGTCATAGTGCAGATGATTTTTGACTCATCCTTGTATAAATATATTTTTATCTAGAGGGTTAACATATAATCACTAATCTTTTTTTCACAGAATGCGTTGTTTTTGAGTTAAGTTTCTTACTATACACTTTCCCAATATTCATCATGAATATGATAGTAAGAGTCAAGCCATAATGAGAACATAAATGGCCATTTTATAAGCTTACTATAGTCTACTGTTCGTTATAAAGTAATCATGTATCTTCCTACTGCACATAACAAGGCTCTAATTATATTGAAATATTCAGGGGATGGAGCAAACCACAGAGGCAAAATGAAAGAAGTACACTCATGTCACTAGAATCATAAAAAGTGCTTACAGCATTCTGAGCACAATTTTAACATTTATATTTTATATGGGTAATAAAAGAGAAACCTTAAATGAGAAAACTTTATAGTTCCTATTTCACTATAAATCACACAAGATGCAGTTCTCTTCTGCAAAGTGAGCTGCAGAGCTTTTCGGTTCTTTCAGCCCTTAGTGAAGTGTGAGAACAAAAATCCAGAGAGATGCAGGGAATTCCCTGAGTGAATTAAATGTATCCATGACCTGAACTCGGTCTTTACTTTCATACCTATTCAGTAGTTCTTGTTCATTGAGCAGGAACATGTTAATTTTCAGGGCTGGGGCAGTCTTATCCAATGATTGAATTACCCGCCTTTGTTTTAATTGATTCTATTTGCTTCACTTTGATAACTAAGGTACACCTGAACTTAGACATAGTCATTTCAATCACAACGTATGCATGTGGAAGCTAGATAGTGAAAAAGTAAGACAGGAAAAGAATAGATGCATTTGAATTGTGGTGTTGTCCAAAAACAATGAATATATCATGGACAGTTAGAAAAACAAACAAATTAGTATTACAAGAAATACAACAATACTCCTTAAAAGTGAGGATGGTAGGACTCCAGCTTGCTTCCTTTAGACAGGCCATCATAAATGACTAATTGTTAAGAGAGAACATCATGTTTGGTGAAATACAAGGACAGCAAAAAATGAGAGAATTCCTCAGTGAGACATTCTGATATAGTACCCACAACAATGTATTCAAATATAACAACAGGTAACTAACATGGTACATACAGGACTGGCCTGAAGCTTGTTCTATCATATATAACGTTGTCATAAGTTGGAGCCCACTGGACAGCAACAACAAATTCTATTTGCTAAGACATTCCTAATCTGAGTTCCTCTGGAGCATGAATTTTTAATCTTTTGGTTGTAATTTCCCTGAAATTTCATGCAAAATTGTGTGCTATATGTAGATGTTCATTTTTTCTGAAGATAAAGGTCAAGGCCTTCATAATACTCTCATTGTTAATGAGGACAAGCAAATGTTTAAGAATTATTGCTTTCAAGAATTTCTGACTTAACATTCTCCCGTTAGAACTCTATTCTCCCTTCAAAGACACTCTCCCTGAAAAATATAACCAGTGAAAAAGAGGTGTAGTTCCAGCACACACTGCCTAACATTGGACAGTAATACCTTGTTAGGGACCATTGTGGACTGCGTAGAAATGCGTTTGTGATAAGCACTCTGATAGCTCTCCTTTTTAAATGAATGAGTCATACTGTCATATTGTTGTTGTTGTTGTTGTTGTTGTTGGGAGCCATTGAGTTCGTACCCACTCTTAGCGCCCCTATGCACAACAGAACGAAATACTGTCTGGTCCTGTGACACATTCATTACTACATTTGAGCCCATTGCTGATGCCAATGTGCCAATCCATCTTGTTGGGGGCCTTCCTCTTTTTTCTTTGACCCTCTACTTTACCAAATATGATATCTTTATGTAGGGACTGGTCTTTCCTGATAATATGTCCAAAGTATGAGAGATGAAGTCTGACCATCCTGATTTCCAGGGAGCATTCTGACTACTGTACTTCTTCCAACACAGATTGGTTAGTTCTTTGTCAGTCCATGATACTTTTAATAATCTCCTCCAACACCAGAACTCAAATGCATTGATTCTTCAATGATCTTCCTTATTCACTGTCCAACTTTCACATGCCTCTGAGGTTATTGAAAATACCATGACTTGGGTCAGATGCACCTTAGTCCTCAAACTGATATCTTTGCTATTCAATACTTTAAAGAGGTCTTGTTCAACAGACTTGCCTAATGCAGTGCTTCATTTGATATCTTGACTGCTGCTTTCACTAGTGTTGTTGGTTGATCCAAGAGAAATAAAGTCTTTGACAACTTTAATTTTTTTCTCCATTTTTATGATGCTATTTATTGGTCCAGTGGTGAGGATTTTGGTTTTCTTTACATTGAGATGCAATTTATACCGAAGGCTGTGGTTTTTGCAAGTATATTAAATAAAAGGAAAATTCTCATTAAAATTGATTTACAAATGTTTTTTCGGATGATACAGTCAAAGAGTCAAAGGATCTATATGACACTCATTCTCCTATCTTTTTTTTTTTTAAATATTTAATTTCTCAGTTTTAATTTCTTGTGAACAACAGAACACCATTCCAGGTCTATATCAGTTAAGTCTGGAAAGGCCAAAAATACAAGTCTTATTCCTTTACTACAATGTCTAGGACACTAAATTATTTTCTTCTGTCATGCTCCCCACTTTTTTTTTTTTTTTCCCCTATGAACCAACTCATTGAAGAATACATTCACAGGAAAAGTTACTGAAGGGGCTGAAGGGTGATTAGGGCTAGCCATTGTTCTAGCACTTCATATACAATGACATTTAGGAAAAAGAGTCACCAGGTAAGGGTTTGTAAGACTTGGGGATTAAAGGAAAAAGAGCAGCAACCTTGTTAGATATATAGATTTCTTACTATTATAACCATGTGGAAAGAAGTGCAATGCAACTTGAGAAATCGTACAGGCAGGATGATATGTTGAGGATTTGAAAACATGTACAGACACTAATTAAAATATTTCTTTATTTTATTCCACCATGGGTTGAGGTCTTTTAGCACACTAGAAATACTCTAAGGGTCCTACATTTATAATACTGTAAGAAAAGAATGGCATACATGTCCGTAAATTGATACTTCAAAGTCAGCTATTTTTTACTTTGAGAAAATCTGTCTTTGTAATGAAAATTATTCATCCACTGGGAACAGATACATTCCTGACAACTATCCTTCTCTGAATATTATGTGTGTTCAAGGTCTTAAGTTTCCTGGTAACAACCATAGTGACCATGTAATATATCCAAAGAAAACCCCAGAGGGACCATAAGGTTAGCTCATTAGGCATAAGGGTGAGTCAGGAAGTGAGTAATATTTATTTCAACTATTTTCCACTTGATTTGTTGCAGGTTACCACTGATACAGTAATATGGGACCAATGGTGTACTGGAGTCAGATTGGAACAGCTCATAAAAGCCAACTGTAAAATTTTTAGGAACATTGTAACCAGGTCTTTCTTAACCACAGTCACTACAAAGAAAATTTAATTATATAAGCTCAAAAGAAAATTATATTTTAAAAGATAACAAATTTTTAAAACTCATAAATTTCTATTTATTTTACTATATTTTGCTACTGCTTAAGAACTTTAGTTTATTTGTGTTTATTGTATGTGGCACTATAGGATAAACACTGAAACCCAAGGTCGGTTTGAACTGCAATGCTGGCCGTTCAAACCCAGTAGGTGCTTCTCTAAACCCTATATAGGGATCACTATAAGTCAGAACTGACTCGAGTTCTGATAGCATAGTGGTTACAAGTCAGGCTGCTAACGTCAAGGTCAGCAGTTCGAAACTACCAGCCATTCCATGGGAGAAAGATGAGACTTTCTGCTCCTGTAAAGATTTACAGCCTCAGAAACCCTATACAGGGTCACTATGAGTTGGAACTGACTCCACAGGTTACCATCACCACCATGAGTCAGAACTCACTCGACGGTACGTAACAGTGACAACAACACCTATATGGCTGAAATAATATATGTCAGTGTCTTACTGGGCATCATTTTCCAACTCTACATTCAGTGAGGTCACATTAATAGCTTTTGATGAGAGTATTGCAATCAGCAAATTGTTAGACTTAAGATAGGAGAGAAATTTAAATTTAAACTGTTTTGTTTGCAGCCATTATGTTGTAAATAACACAAAAATTGAGAAAGTGTTTTCAGTATTTGAAAACTATAATGTAATTTAGCAGAGACACTCATTTAATTGATCAATGATGAATGAGTGATGTTCCAACACACATTTCATTTTCATCATACTGTTAACTTAATTAACATCAGTCAGCATTCATATCACAACAACACTCATCTGTCAACTGCTGCCATGAGTTGGACATGGATATAACATACTGCATATATGATATACTGAAAAATTGATGAAAACATTCTATGAAAATCAATTGATTACATGGCATATAAATAAAGAATATTGCATATTTTATCATTTGTGTGCTATATAAATTATATGCTGCATATCCTTTGAATCAATAAAATTTAACATTTTTTTTCCCTCCCAGGAACAGCTATTAAACACCACTGTCTAAGACTTAAAAGTAGTAGCTTTATTAGTTTCTGGAATCCAATACAACATTTTGGGGCAAACTATCTTGGAATAACTCCTCAAATCCAAAACACCAAATCCACTGCCACTGACTTAATTTTGACTCATTTTGGTACATTAGAACCACCCTGTAGGGTTTCCAAGCAATTTTTACAGAAGCAGATGGTCACTGGATCACTATGGCTCCTCCAGGAGTAGTGGTGTGGCACTGAGGGAGGGACTGTTAACCACAAAGTTGGCACCAGCTACCCCTCAGAAATCCCAATGGGTTCATCATGAGTAGGAAGAGACTCAACTTAGTACTTGCACTTAACAACAACAACAGCATGACTACTAATCCATAAACAATCATGGATTAGTCCCTAATTCTATAATCACGTTCATGAACTGATATATTGGAAGAAAATGAAATAGGTAATTAAAACTAAGAAAATTCTATGAATTCAAAGGCATTTTACTGATCTTGTATTGTGCCATATGTTGTTGTTGTTGTTAGGTGCCATTGAGTTGGTACCGACTCATAGCAACTTTATGCACAACAGAATGAAACACTGCCTAGTCCTGTACCAATCTCACAGTTGTTGCCATGCTTGAGCTCATTGATGCTGCCACTTTGCCAATCCATCTCGCTGGGGGTCTTCCTCTTTTTCTCTGACCCTCCATTTTACGAAACATGATGTCTTTCTCCAGGAACTGGTCCCTCCTGATAACATGTCCAAAATATGAGAGTTGAAGTCTGGCCACCCTGTCTTCAGAGGATCATTCTGGCTGTACTTCTTCCAACACAGATTGGTTTCTTCATTTGCATCATTTCTTCTATGGTCTTCCTTATTCACTTTCACATGCATATGAAGTTAGTGAAAATACTCTGCTTGGGTCAGCCACATCTTAGTCCTCAAACTGACATCTTTGCTCTTCAATACTTTAAAGAAGACTTGTGCAGCAGATTTGCCTAATGCAATACATCATTTGATTTCTTGACAGTCATTTCCATGAATACTGATGGCTGATCTGAGCAAAATGAAGTCTTTGACAACTGCACTATTTTCTCATTTACTTGGATATTTTTGATTGGTCCAATGGTGAAGATTTTTGTTCTCTTTACATTGAGGTGCAACCCATACTGAAGTTTGTGATCTTTGATTTTCATCAGTAAGTATTTTAAATCTTATTGCATTAAAGAATTTCTCAGTTATAATTACATTGGCTACTCTCCAAATGGAGTTCTGATGTGGTGCTGTGGATTAATGCGCTGGACTGCAAAGTTGGTTTGAATCACAAGGTCGGCAGTTCAAGATCACCAGCTGCTCCTCGGAAACCCTCTGCCAGGTCGCTACGGGTTGAAACAGACTCGGTGGTACTTAACAACAACAACAACACTCTAAGAATGACGAGCCCTAGTAGCTAGGTTTGTTAAGTACTGGCCTGGATACTGTAAGGTTGGTGGTTCAAATCCAGCAACCACTCAATGGGAGAAAGATTAAACCATTCCTGTGAATATTTGTGGTCTTGGAAATCTTAAGGAGTAGTTCTACTTGTCCTATAGGGTCACTGTGAATCAGAATGAACTCGATGACAGTAAGTGCGGTTTTGGTTTTGTTCTTGAGTGGAAGCAAGCTCTGATGGTGCTGTGGCTAAAGCACTAGGCTGCTAACCAAAAGTTAGTGAATTAAATTCACCAGCTACTCCATGGGAGAAAGATATGGCAATCAGGTTCCGTAAAGAGTTACAACCTTGGAAACCCAATGTGTCTGTTTTATTCTAGCCTAGGGGGCCAGAATCAACTCTGACCATGTCAGTGGGTAGGTTATTCTCAGAATGGAAGCCAAAAAACATACTGCATTTGTATAGAATTTTCTGTTTTTGTTCAATTTTTCATGTAAGTTCATTGAGTCATATATTATATATTAATGAGTAAGCTAGGTTTTATTATCCTGGAGAGTCAACTGAGGATGATGAGGCTTGGCGGGATGATTTTTGTTCAGTGTTGCACAGCTATTCCATGGAGGAACAGTGAATAGAGCTGTGAGGACTTTCAGTGGACCTGCCATTCACGACAACTAGCACCTCCATAAGTAGATGCTCCTTTTAACTACTAAACATATGCTTAAAGCAGATTTCACTCTCACAGATAAGAGAAACACAATGGAGTCAAGTAGTAATAGCAAATGGCATTGGGGATTGTAGGTATGCAATGTATTTCAGGGAAGGATTGTTTTTTCCATCCTCTATTCTGAATCCTGAAAGACAGGTTTCAGATTGCTTTTTGCCTTAATTTATGTGGTAAGTTTCTTTTTCTGATTATCAATGAGTTTTCACATGAGTATGCATTCATAGTAAGAGTCAAACTTCAGCAATTTATTGGCAAGGTATAAAACCATAAAATATCCCTAAATGGTATATCACATAAGGCAATACTTTCATACTGGAGGTATAGTAACACCTATAAATCATCAAAGTACTTCTCTCGAGATGTTTTATTATTGCTTGTAGAAACTAAAGGAAATATGCATAGAGAAAATATTATTCAGAGAAAACAAATGTAATTTTGTAGAAAATAAAAACAAAAATCCTTGTCTTATAATAATGCTTATGTAGATTTGAGACAAGAATGCTTCTCTGTCTCAATTCCTCTCCTCTTATATGAAGCTCTTACCTGTGCTTCTATATGGGAGTGCTGGTGGCGCTATAGGATTGCTAACCACATGATCAGCAGTTGGAGTCTACTAGCAGCTCCAAGGGAGAAAAATGAGACTTTCTCCTCCCACAAAGATCTATAGCCTCGGTAACCGTATACCGGCTCCCTATGAATCGGAAGAATCTTGACAACACTTAACCACAACACCTATGCTTTTATAGGGTTGCTATGAGTTGGAATAGGTGGCACACACAACAACATGCTCTAAAGATCAGAAAACTGCATGAGATTCTAAATTAAAAAGCACTTGGTTTGTGGAAGGCACTGGTCTACAGCAAGATCCCAGCTCCATTTTGAGTCTTAACATAAGTTCAGAGGCCATTAAATTCTTTATGTTACTTCCCCAATGCCTACTGACCATGAAACTAACAATGTGGCTATGCTTAGGCAAGTCCTGGCAAGCCCAGGGAAAGACAGCTTGTCCTCAGGAAGAATGTGGTTGAAAGTACATTAACTAGCATACAGAAAAGTATACTAAGAACTAGGGAACTTGCTTGTGCATGTCCTTCTTACACAAAGAACTTAGCTGTGCATATCTTTAACGATTTACCTAAAACAGTCAATTCTGTAGTCCTTTTTATCCTGCAATTATATTCATATCCTAATCATACTTTGTAAACAGTGATGAATTGTCCTGCCAGCGGTCATGATCTTGTGATGATTTCTGATGTGCTATATAATGAACACCATGGAGTCCTGGTGTGTGGATAAGAACTGGCATCCTAAAGGCAAGGTCAGCAGTTTAAACCCACCAGTTGCTCTTTGGAAATCCGATTGAGGGTTGCTATGAGTCAGACCGACTTGATGGCACTTTAACAACTATGAACACCTCAGTGATTCAGTGGGTTCCACTAGCCTCTGAAGTGGGTACATGCTGCTGGCTTTCCCTCATCAGAATGATTGTCTTTATTTTTGTTTTGACCTGCTTAATAAAAAGGAGCTCTGATTGTGTAGTGGTTACGAATTGGGGTGCTATCCTCAGGGTTAGCAGTTTGAAACTACCAGCTGTTCTGTGCGAGAAAGAGGAGGCTTTCTGCTCCCATAAAGATTTACTGCCTCCAAAACCCTGTACAGGGTTACTATGAGTTGGAACCGACTCCACGGCATAAAACAACAACAATAACAATAGCTTTCTTTTTATGATTTCTTCACTCATTGTCTCCAGGAAGTTAAGATATTCTGACAGATTTTTTTTTTTTTTAACTGTGAAAATCAGATTAACTTTTGTTCCACTTAGTTTTCAACAGATAATGAATATTTCAGATTTATTCAGCCCCAACATTGTCATTTTTGACATGGCTGTGCCTCTAAAGGTTATGCTAACACTTTCTCTGCCCTTCTATCTGCCTTCATCTGTAGAAGCTCACCATGTTCTAGTATGCGGAACTGAAATATTTTATCTGTTCCCTCAAGTTAATATTATAAAATCTGGTTTTTCTTCTTTTGTTTCATGCTGTACTGCAACACCTTAAGAAAGTCTTTTTAAAAACACTAAAAAAAATTTTTTTCTGCAATTTAGGTGTTGTCACTAATGTCTGTAGTAGTCCTGGTGTGGTGCTGTAGGATAAGCACCGGACTGCTTGCTAAGTGTTTCAAACCTACCACTGCTTCTTAGAAAACCTTACTGGATTTCTATGAATTGCAACGGGCACAACAGCACTTAACAACAGCAGCAACACCAACCAGTGCCTATAAGAAGCCCTGGTAATGTCGTAGGTTACACACTAGGCTGCTAACCACCAGGTCAGCAGTTTGAGTGCACCAGCTGCTTCACATGAGAAAGAGGAGGCTTGCTACTTCCAAAAAGATTTACAGTCTCAGAAACCCTACACAGGTTTGCTATGAGTTGAAACGACTCAATGGCACACAGCCGCTACCACCACCAGCAATGCCTGTAGATATGCATTGCCATTATCCCCATTTACCAAGTAGGAAACAACACCTCTTTTTCTGGTTTGAATTAAAATTTCAGCTTAGGGCTCTCGGTATCAGAATGGCCAGCTTTATCTAGATAGAGTGTATTTATTTATTTTTTAATCTTTATCATAAAAAGCTTAAAGTGAAATATCATTAATTAACACATTTAAGGATTTTAGAGCAAAATTTCCAAACGTAACTCAAGTTTTATTTACTTGGCAGGTCAATGTTGAACTAAATATTATCTAAAATGTCTAAGAATTAACAAAAGATATAGCTCTGCTTTCAATTAAAGGTCTCTTCCCCAGTCTACACATCCTCATTATGGCTCTTAAATCACAAACCAGCCTTTCTTCAAACAGATTACCATTGTCTTTTAAAATGTTATCCTTTTTACCCCTTCATACCCACTCCACCACCACCACCTGTTACAATCTACTGTGTTCTGACTTATCAATAGTAGATAATAAGAAGGGGAACCTTTATCCATTATCAGTGAGAATGCAAAATGGTGTAGCTTCTGTGCAAAACAATTTGGTGGCTACTCAAAAAACTAAACATAGAATTATCATGTTGTTGTTGCCAAGTACCATTAAATTCATTCTGACTCATAATAACCCTGTATAGAGTTTATGAGGAGTGGCTGGTGGGTTTGAACAGCCGACTTTTCAGTTAGCAGTCTAGTGCTTATCATACAGTACCACACCAAGACTCCATATGAATTATCATGTGCTAGAGAGTTGAAAACAGAGGTTCAAAATTACAGTGAAATGTTCGTCACAAAATTATTCACAATTGTCAAACGTTGGAAGCAACATCCATCAAAAGGTGAATTAAGGTATTTCTATTTTCAACCTTCTGAGGAAACGCCATATTGTTTTCCAAAGAGGCTGGACCATTTTGCAATCCCACCAGCAATG
>NW_006408720.1:1905822-1923706 GCF_000296735.1 Chrysochloris asiatica | reverse complement strand
TTGTATTTAAGTGTTGTTAAGCCAGTTCCAACTCACAATTACCAATATAGGTTTTCTGAGGAGCGAGTGGTGGATTTGAACCATCAACCTTGCAATTAGCAGTCCGTTGCTTATCCTACTACTGGCATGTGCCAATGCTATCTGTATAATTACAAAAAGATGGATTTCTTTCCTCTTTAAAATAGTTCACATTAGGAACTATTATCAATAAGAAACATGACTTAGATATCTGAGTTTCATTACTGGTACCTAGAAATCTAGATTTCTTTCTACACATGAAATAAAAATTGTAGAAATCACACATAGATTTTCTATTTAACTTTCTTCCCAAGTGGTTTATTAGAAAAATTTATTTTTTAAATACACATGAAATACATGGGATATGACTTAAATAGATATATTTTAAAGAACTACTTAAAAATAGTTTCAACTGTAACATCCTCTCAGATTAAAAAGAAATCAGGATTGTCATTACAAAGAATTTATATCCCTTTGTTGAAAAGAACATTATGAACAAAATTTCAATGAGTTATGTAAGAAATACTTTAAACGGACTCTAATTACTTTAAACTGTTCATAGGCTATGAACATATTTTATGTATAATTCAAAATAATTAGAAGTACAGGTAGTTTCAGTCTGAATTTTGCTGAGAGGCAGAAAACAAGAAAGATGCAGTCAAAGAAGGCTGCCCTACATACAAATAACCAAAAAATAAATAAATGAATAAATAAAATAAGACAAAAAGTTTGAAAAGTTTTATTAATGCAATGCTACAACAATTGCTGCTTTTTCTTTAGGGAATGCATAGGTAATTATTGTTTTGCAAGAACCTGAATAGATTTGTAAGACTGAATGAGTCATATACAATACAGTGCTTATTAGAATTTTATTGAATGTAACCTTTTGCACTTTGTAGTACCTTTATGAAAATTCATCTTGCTATAAAACTAAATTGAGTCTCTCTCTTTTGGTGTGAGTTCTGTCAGAGGGGTAGCAAAGTGCGAAATTTGAATTAATAACCTTCCTAAAAGAATGGGATTACATTTCTTATACTTTGTGTTTTTTAAGTCATTTGTTGTTGTTGTTGTTAAGTGTCATTGAGTAGATTCTGACTCATAATGACCCTGTATAAGGTTTCTGAGAAGTGGCTAGTGGATTTGAACCTTTAACCTTTCAGATAGTAGTTCAGTGCTTATCCTACAGTGCCACACCAGGATGCCTTAATTAGCTTTCATTAGCTCTTCAATTAACATTGAAGTATTGTGTCTTAAATAACCGGACTTCTTGGTAGCTATGATAAATAGGCATATCATTGTTATTATTATGTGCCACAATGTTGGTTCCACTTACCTTAACCTCTACAGGGTTTCCAAGGAGCAACTAGTAGATTTTGAGCCACCATCCTTGTGGTTAACAGTCCAGTGCTTATCCTAAAGTGCCACAATAGGCATATAGACTGAAAATATTAAATCTGAACATATACTGAAAATACCCACTATGTGAATATGTATAGTGTAAAAAAGGTTTGGGAGCAGTTTGTGACCTCCTCTGACTCCACCAGGTGGATGGAGAATTACAGCATCTGTCCAAGGCAAATTTCTATGAGGCTGAGGTCAGACATACCTCTCTGTCCTCCAACCTTCCTTACTAATTCTGACACTAACTGTCTTTCCCATAACAATCTACTTCTCAGCTGGATTTGATAGAACTCAGATACCATACTCACAATACTGGGATTTATTAAGGAAGTTTCCGGTTACAATTCTGGATAAGAAATGCTCAGGGTACAGTCTTCCAGTCAGGACAGCCTCTCCACACCTGTGCCTGTAAGCTGGCCTCTCTCTGACCCGTGGCACCTAGGCCCTAGGCCTGGCCTCAACCCTGCTTGGGCAATGTTACGAAGCTCTTTTGAGGTTACTGATAAAATGTTCAAAGGACACTTCACACCAGTAATAGACTCAGCTCTAACTGCATGGGTCAGCAAATCTAGCTCCCCCAATTAAGTGCCTGGAGACACCCCAATGGAAAGTGAGCTGCCTACCTGAAGGTACTCAACTACTTGCCTCACGACAAATCGGGCTGCTAACCTCAAGGTCAACAGTTCAAAACTACCAGCTGTTACTTTTAAAAATTTTCTTCTCTCCCTCCTCTCTCTTTTCTGTGATTATAGACTACAGTATTGAGTCTAGTTGTTTGTTTTCTTGTTTTGTTTTGTTTTTCCACTGGTGCTGTTTTTTGAGGTCTTATGCTCCCCCTTTTACTTTTGGGGGACTCTTTCTCTCCCTATATTACCCAAGACGAGACAGCAACTTCTGCCATATAGTTAAGCTACAATCACCCTCTATAAACCACCAAAACTCAGGCAAGAACCAATACCAACTGCCATATACCAGGGAGGCAGACAACACCTGTGAAAGTTACTCTGAGTTAAGTAATAAGAAGAGTGAAAAGGGAAGCCCACATCTTGATCACATCTTCCTGGAAACAATCAGAAAGCATAAAAAATACCAAAACACATACTCAATTAAGTATTAAGGTCACAGATAAAACTAGCAGCTGTTCCATGGGAGAAAGATGAGGATTTCTGGTCCTGTAAAGATTTACAGCCTCGGAAACCTTAAACAAGGTCGCTCACTATGAGTTGGAACTGACGCCACAGCACATAACCACCACCACCATGGGACCAGGAAGCAAACCATTTTGTCTCAGGTTCTGGCTCTTAGTTCATCTGCTGCTCCTTTTCTGCCACTCCTCTGTCACTTCTAATTTTTGTGTCCCTAGATCATGGAGGTTCAATCCACAGGGATCCCAGAATCCTTAGGACATGTTCCACTCCTAGCAACTCTTTCTTGCTGGTAGTGGGATTTCCTATTTTTGCTTAAAAGATGGCTCCATGTAAGAGTTACAAATTTTTATAGCAGCAATTAACCCTGTTAACAATTACTCATAACTGAATCATATAATCTTATCAGCCTCTTCCTCTGTCTTCTCCTACCAAGGAAAGAGTTGTTTGTTTAGAGTTTCAAAGACTATGGTTAGAAGAGACATATTAAACAATTCATTGCACCACATCACATCCAGCTACCACTACGGACCATTTTTCCTCAGTTAGCAAAATAATTGTTGTTGCTGTTAAGTGCTGTTGAGTTGGTTCTGACTCATAGCAACCATCTATAAGGCTTCCAAGGAGTGGCTGGTGGTCTTTATCCACCAGCCTTTTGGTTAGTAGTCCAATGCTTATCCTACAGCACCACACCAGGACTTCAGCAAAAGGGAGAGATACACTATTTTGCTGTGTTCTTTAAAAATCCATCTAAAGAGTTCAACCACATTTCATAGATTCCTGTCGACATTGAGCTGAGAGAGAGAAGAGGAAAGGCTGGTTGGCTTGAAGTTTGGGGAGACTTGGGAACTCCTGAGCCCATGGACACAGGCCTAGTCACAAAGGGCTAGAGCTGAAAATAAAACATCTAGCTGATATGAAGTTGGGGGATATGCACCAGAATGCCCAAACTTGCAGATAGTACTAATTTGACCTAGATTTGATGGCTTGATGATCAGAACTTGACTGAGAAAAATTAAGAAATTTGATAAAGGAAGCAAGTGTAAATTGCTACAATGTGATTAACTTGATCTATACTTATGTGTAGAAGCTCAAAATATCAACTGAGAGGGAATGAGTCTTCACATCAATGATTAAGGTTATCCCCTCTATACACAGATTTGATAGGGATGGGCAACTTAGACACTGGCTACCTAAAATGGGGAGGAGGGGTGCTATAAAGGCACAAAGTGGCTAGCTTACAAGTTTTAAGAGGGCGTTTAATTTTAGTGCCAGGAAAGGTAGAATCCCAACTGAACAGTTTTCATCTTGTCTAAATGGGTCCAGGGAAAGGAGATTGGGGATAGGATTCTTTTGATTCAATAATGAGTAATTGTTACCATGACCAATTGTTACTGTCACAACTGTAAAGACAGAAGTTGTATAACAAAAAAGGGGGAGTAGTAAATGTACATTCCAGGAACTGAAGATCCTAGGACTATCAAGAGAGGAAAGCATGAGTGGAATATGGGACCCTACTGGTGTGGCGCTGTGGGTTAATGCATCAGACTGCAAAGCCATTTGAACTGCTAGATTGGCGGTTCAAGCTCACCAGCTGCTTCTTGGAAACCCTATCCAGGGTCACTATGGGTCATAACTGACTTGATGGCACTTAACAACAACAACAACCAGAGAAGCAGCAACACTAGAGATGGAGGCAGAGGTGATGACATAGAGAGACGAGAAGCAAAGGACTCTAGATGCATGGAAAGAGAAAGGCTGTATGCTGACCGCCAGGAGGCTGCCTTGCAAACTGTGCCCTTTGGTTGTTTAAACAATTATATATCCCTGCATGTTTTTGTGAGCATAAAAAAAAAAAAAATCAACAGAGGGAATAGTAGCAAATACTGTTGAATGATGATGCATGGAGGGGATTGTAATCAACGCAATGAAACAAAATACAATAGGTTCAGTGCAAAACTGATGTTCTCCCATATAAACTATCACTCAATTCACAATAAAAGCTTTTAATAATAATAATAATAATAAAGCCAGACAAAATATTTTATCAAGTGCTTGTAAACCTATGTGTAAATTTATGTTAATAAATAAGCAAATTTCTAGTCTAGTCATGCCTGTATGTCTACCTAAGATTAAGGAAAACTAATAGCTGGACAGGCAAAACTTTTACTAACTCTGGAATTAGGAGAAATAGAATAATAATGTGATATTTGTGTGCCATCAAATCGGTTGCAACTCATAGCAGCACTAAAGAACACAGTAGAATTGTCCCATAAAGTTTTTTTTCAAAACTCTATTCTTCATAGGAAAAGATCACTATGTCTTTTCTCTGTTGATGCTGGTGGGTTGGAACCTCTGAATTTTTAGTTAGCAACTCTTAGCTATAATGCCACCTGGACTCCTTAAAAAAAACAAAATAATTTAGAAAACCCACTACTGTCCATTTAAGGAGCCTTGGTAGAATAATGGAGTATGTGCTGGGCTGCTAACTTCAAGGTCAGTTGTTCAAATCTACAAGTCACTCTGTAGGGAAAAGATGAGGCTTTTTGCTACCATAAAGAATTTCAGCCCCGGAAGCTCATGACAGGATAGCAATGAGTGGAAACCGACCTAACGAGCACACAATCACCACCACCACCACTGTCCATTTGGACTCCTGGTCTGGCATTATAGGATAAACACTGGATAGCTAACAAGAAGGTCAGTAGTTTAAATCCACCAGTTGCTCCTCAGAAACCCTATACAGTGTTGCTATGAGTCAGAACCAACTTGACAGCACTTAATAACAACATTTGATCACTATTCATAAAGATCTTAAAAGACAGAATAGAATTGTCCCATATGTTATCCAAGGCTGTAAATGTTTACAAAAGCATACTGCCACAACTTTTTCTTTAGAAGTGGTTGATGGGTTTGAATTGCCAATATTTAGGTTAGCAGTCAAGTGCTTTCACCACTGCGTCACCAAGGGCTCCTTAGAATATTGAATACTTGCCATGGTTCCAATCCTGCTCTAAGTACTTTGCAAATGTAATTTCATTTAATTTTCACAAGATATCCATGAAGTTGTTTCATTTCCTTTTATAAACCAGGAAACTAAGACTTAGAGCATTAAATTATTTTCCAAAGTGGTGCCACACAGCTTATAAGGAGTCAAACTTGCAACAAATCTTGGTCTGTCCCATTAGAAAGACCGTCTTCTTAAACCACTCTGCGGCATTGCCTTCTCCAATGTAAGCAAAGTGACTGTTGTTGGAATGAATGATCAGTGTTCTGGCTAACTTTAACAGTGTTATTGCAAGCTTGCTCATTAAACATTTTTCCCTCCTAAAGTAGCTTTGATTTGAGCAATTACCAGTTGCTGGCATAGACTTCTTTTTTTTTTGAGAGACTTCATTTTAAGTGAACAATCCACACCAGAAGTTCATAATGACCAATACTAGAAATATCAAATGTTAGAATCAATGGTCAGGAATCAATATATGCATATTTAAAATAATTCCTATTGTTGATTTTAAGCTTTAAGAAAGTCATGCTTAAATGGCTCAGTTGCCAAAAAAAAGGACTGTCTGATAACAATGGTAAAATGTCTCACTGAAGTTACACACAGACACACACACCTCCCTAGTTTTGAGACTGCCTTAAGTATAAATGTCAGCATAAAATGTAAACAGAAAGGAAGCATTGGTATGGATAAATAATATGGCTGTCAGAATCAATTTTCTCTTACTGAAAACGCACACACTAGTAATGGGGTTTTATACAGATCCTGAGAAAGTTCAAGAGTTAAATATTTATTTATCTTACTAGTGGAAGGAAAAAGATGACATGCCATCCTGCAAAGATATTTGCCATAGCAAAGATCCAATAAACCAGATGGAAAAACAATGGTGAGGAGCTGGAAAGAAAAAGAGTACCTCAGTGTTCATGAGAAATGTAAAGACCCCACAAAGAAAAAAATCCACAACTTCTTTCTAATAGTTTTTATCAGACAGTTACCGTGTTTGAACAATAGAAGGAGGAGAAACTCTTCAGCCTCATAAAAGCATGAATAATAACTAGAACATTACAAATTGAAGACTATATTGCAAAATGAAAACTTAACTAGCCAGTGATTGAAAAAGTTTCACTTAGAAATAAAATAATTCATCTCTACATAAATTTATTTTTAATTAGACTTATTAAATCATGCTACACCTGGCTTCTAGTGCAATACTATGGATCAGCACTGTACTGCAAACCACAAGGTCAGCAGTTCAAACCCACCAGCTGCTCCTCATAAACTCTACACAAGGTCGCTATGAGTTGGAACTGACTCGATGGCACTTAACAACTACAACAATGACTGGCACATATACATATTTTAATAGATACACATTTGTTCTACTGTATTTTCACCAAAAAGGTAACTGACTCCTGTGTTAATCTATTCACTTTTAGTTATTGCTTTCCAAAATCAACACTAAATCAGTAATCTTCTTGTTTTAGAATAGTGGATCTCAACTAAAGGAGATTATAGCTCACAAGGGGTAATTGGCAATTTCTGGAGACACTTCTGGTTGTTACAAAGGTGCTGTGGGAGGAAGGGAAGACTGCTATTGGTAAATAAAGCCTAGAACACAGAAACACTACTTAACACCCTATAGTACACAAGAGTTGAACATATAAAAATGAAGAAATATTGTTGGCAGAGTTGAGAACCCAGCAGAGGATGGGGTACATTTCACAAGAGTGGAGGTGTTATATTCAAGGGTGGAGAAACTATGGATTGAAAAAAAAAACAAAACAAAACACACACACACACACACACAAAATTCCATTGGCATCGAGTTATTCTGACTCGTAGGCACACTATAGGGTAACTAGAACTATCTATAGGGTTTCCAAGTCTGTAAATCTTTATGGAAACAGACTAGCACATCTTCCTCTCATGGAGTAGCTGGTGGGTTTGCACGGTCAACCTTTCACTTAGCAGCTGAGTGCTTTGCCACTGCATCAACAGGGCTCCTTAAGTTTGGGATAGATGGTATTTAATGTAAATGGTAAATAGGGAAAGGAACAGTAGAAGGTAGTTATGGTTCCTCTGAGCTCAGGCAAATATGTGGATGAAAAATTTGTTAACTTACAATTTTTTTCTTTTTATTGTGAAATGATAATTATAAACTAAAGAGCATCACCTATCCTTTGAGCTCAAGAATTTTAAATAGATAGATGAAAGCCTTGGATTATTTTTTTCAGGGCTTTAAAAAGCTGCAGAAAGCCAGAATGTCATCATTTAGCATGAACTCTGAGGCAAATGCTGCAGTAACCTTGCTAGTATTGAAGGTTCTATGGAGAGATACAGGATAATGATGTTCAAATGGTATAGAATAGAGGGACTATTCTTTTATCTCCCTTCACACTTTATTACAGATAAGAGATTGTGAAATATTAAACTGACAAAAACAATGGGTGATGCATCATTTGTCATATTTCTCACAAGTTCAATGGCCTTGAGGATGCTTTGTGTCCTTCACACCCCTCATGCTGGTCACATGGATTCAAAAAGGAGTGAGAAGGGAAGCTTTGTGTCTAGCCCACATTACTCTCTCTCTAATAGTGCCTCCTGGTGTGGTGCTGTCAAGCTCACTAGCTGCTCCTCAGAAACCCTATACCGGTTGCTGAGTCAGAACTGACTCAACACACTTAACAACAACAGCAACCTCATTACTGGTATGCTGTTTCAGTCTGGCTTTAGTACAAATTGATACTCTGTTTTTGCTTGTTGTTGTTAAGAGTCACGGAGTCAGTTTTGATTCATGGAGATCCTATATAGAGTTTCTGAGTCTTTAACTCTTTTGTGGGATCAGAAGGTCTCATCTTGCTCCCAAATAGCAGCTAGTAGTCTCAGTCTGAAGGAGCTCTGGTAGCGTAGTGGTTACGAATCGGGCTGCGAACCTTAAGGTCAGCGGTTCGAAACTACCAGCCGCTCCGCGGGAGAAAGATGAGGCTTTCTACTCCCGTAAAGATGTACACCCTCTGAAACCCTGTACAGGGTCGCTATGGGTCGGAACCGACTCGATGGCACTTAACAACAGTCTCAGGCTGACTACCTTGTGGATCACAGTCCAGTGTTTATCATTTAGAGCTACCATGCTCCCTTGTTTTCGCTTACTGTATAATAATTTTAGAAGCATTCAAAAAGTGGTTGTTGTTAAGTACCGCTGATCAGTTCCCACTTACAGTGACCCTGTATAGGGTTTCCAAGGAGCACCTCGTAGGTTTGAACTGCCAACTTTTCAATTCAAACTAACCTTGCAGTCCAGTGCTTTATCCTAGAGAGCCACACAATAAACGATATTATTTTAAAAAATTTAAAAACACTATGCTTGAGGTTCAGAGGAAAAAACAGTGAACTAAAGAATTGAAGTTTGTTGTGCTTTCATGCACAATGATCTGCCAAGATATTGGTTTCTTCAATTCAAAAACCAAAGCCAAACAAATATATTTATATACATATGTATATTTAATATTTCTTTAGATATCTTCCATCTCTTTCTCTTTCTTTGAATTATGGTGTTGGAGGAGAATACTGAAAGTGCCATGGGCTGCCAAAAGAACCAACTGATATGTGCTGGATGAAGTGCAGCCAGAGTGCTCCTTGAAGACCAGGATGGCCAAACTTTGTCTTTCATTCTTTGGACATGTTGTCAGGAGGGACCAGTCACTGGAGAGGGTTATCATGTTTGGTAAGGTAGAGGGTCAGAGAAAAAGTGGAAGACCCCCAGCGAGATGGATTGGCAAAGAGGGAGCATCAGTGGGCTCAAGCGTAGCAACAATTGTGAAGTTGGCCCAGGATCAGGCCGTGTTTCATTCTGTTGTGCATAGGGTCGCTTTGAGTTGGTACTAACTCAATGGTACCTAACAACAACAACAACATATACAGAGAGAGGAAGAAAGAGTCCTAGTGTGGTGCTGCAGGTTAATATGCTGGACTGCAAGATCAGTTTGAATGGCAAGGTTGGCAGTTCAAGCTCACCAGCCACATATCAAAACCCTATACAGGGTTGCTATGAGTCGGAACCAACTCGACGGAACTTAACAACAACAACAATAATACACACACACATAGTTACTGTTTGTTGTTCAGTGCCATCAGGCATGTTCCGATTCACGGTGACCTGATATAGAGTTTGTGAGTCTGTAAATCTTAATGGGAGCAGAAAGTCTCATCTTACTCCTGAGAAGCTGCTGGTGGGGTTGAACTGCCAACCTTGTGGTTAGCAGTCCAATGCTTGCTCATCCAACAGAGCTACAGCACTCCCATTTCTATCTATTTATCTTCTATCTATCTATTTTGTTTTTAATTGCTGAAACCAAGAGGAATAATTTATTTCCATCATTTATCTCACATCCAAGCTGTCAAGAAGACATCTAAGAAAATATTCATATGAAACAAATAAGGCATACGTTTACACCTGTTTGTTTGTTTTACTTATTCAGACAGAGGCAAAGATTTATACTCACACCAATTACCCTAGAAGCTCCTCCCATTTGGAGCATATCTAACTCCCTCATAGTTGAGCTTTGTCTGTCACTGGGAACCAGACCTCACAAAAAAACTTTTCACTGAATCTACCTGCATTGCCTAATTAGGTGTCTCTGGAGTTGTGTGCTGTTGTTGAACATGAATGATTTGTTCCTTCTACTTACTGAGGAAACCCTTGATTGACTTGGCTTTCACAACATTCTTCTTCCAAGTTGAGATTGGCTCAGTATAGCCTGGATGCTGCCAGCAGGGATGAACCAAGTGAGATAGCTTGGTCTTACAACCCCTTCATTATGCACACCATGCATTAGAGCCAAGGCAATCTTGGCAACCCTGTTCAAGTTTTCTTCAGATGAGAAACTAAGATCTAGACTGAGACTGATTTGACATACACTATTCAGTAAGTATAATGACAAGACTAGAACTTGTCTCTTTTGACTTTCAGTCGAATATTCTTTTTACCGTAGCAGGTTTCTCTGAGCTGTTTAAGTAGACGTGTGAAATTTTATTTTATATCTTTTTTAAAAAGCTAATTAGGTAATGTTGTTGTTGTTGTTAAGTGCTGTCGAGTTGGTTACGACCCATAGCGACCCTGTATAGGGTTTCACTTGAGGAGCAGCTGGTGAACTTGTACCGCCAACCTTGCAGTTCAAACGGCTTTGCAGTCAGGCGCATTAACCCACAACGCCACACCAGGACTTAATTCACATGAATGTATTAGGTCATAAATATAATAAAATCACCAGTAAGATCAAAAGTACAGTGGGAGCAATAAAGCTACCTTGACAGGAAATAGGAAATTTGGTGCCATAATGGTTAACTGCTCAGCTGCTTTCTAAAATGTCCGTGGTTTGAGCACACCAGCTTGTGTGCAGGGGAAAGATGTGGCAGTCAGCTTCCGTAAAGATTTACAGCCCTAGACAAGTTATGGGGCAGTTTTACTTTCGGGCAGTGTTTCGTTCTGCTGTGCATAAGGTCGCTATGAGTTGGTACAGACTCGATGGCACCTAACAACAACAACATAGGAGTCCTGGTGTGGCACTGTAGAATTAGCACTGGACTGCTATTTGAAAGGTCGGTCATTCAAAATCACCAGCTGCTCCTTGGAAACTGTATACAGGGTTGCTAGGAGCCTGAACTGATTTGAAGACACTTGAATAACAACAACATAGGAGTCCTAGTGTGGCGCTGTAGGATAATCACTGGGCTGCTTACAGCAAGGTTAGTGGTTCAAACCCAATAGCTGCACATCAGAAACAGGGTCACTGTGAGTCAGAATCAACTTGATTTCACTTAACCACATAGGATCAGTCAGCAATCACAATTCTAACAATGGGTGTTTTGTGTGTGTGCTTTTGTGTGTGTGTGTTTTGTTTGTTTGTTTGTTTTTTGTTAAGGGGGAGTGAGCAGGAAATACAATTTTTATTTCCAAAGTGAATTCAGTAAGAAATTAGAACATAAAATATCTATTTATTCATTTCTTTATTTTAAAAAAAAGATTTCAGAAAATTTCTACAGAAGTAAAACAAAATTAAACATTGGTTTTGAGAAGTTGGCTGAGCTTGGCTGTAAGTTCTGCTGAGCTTTAGTGTTTGTAAAAGAAAATCTTTTTTTTTTTTTTTAAGAAACAGACCTTTCTCTGGTACTGAAGCATAGAAAAACAAAAAACAAAAAACTTTTCCTATAGACATTCTTGAATGTAATGTAATGTTATGTGATATAAAAAATAACCTCAACAAAACAAAAACAAACACACAACCCCATTACTGCTGAATCAATTTCAACTCAAGACAACTCCAAGAGATCCAGAGTAGAACTGTGGTTCTTACAGAGTAGAACTGTGGTTCTTAGGGGTTTCAATGACTGTAATCTTATGAAAGAAGATCATCAAGTCTCTCTTTCCTAAGATATTTTTTAAAAAGGCTTAAGAAATTATACATAATGTTTTGAAGAAACGATAATCATTTAAGAATGAATCAGTGAGGAAAAACAAAACAATGGTTCTCCATATCTGTTTCCTTTAAGATATGTTCATGGATATATTAACAAGAAAATAATATATGAATGGTACCTCTGAAATTTTACTTATAAAAGGTCAAATAACTAGTTACAAAATGTTACAGTGCTGCCTGATCTTGTTGCTTGGTCTTAAGTCTAAACATATTTTGAGTTTGGCATAGATTGGTTTAAAATTACATATGTAAAGCTTAATGAAATAGATGTCTTTGGAATCAATCCAAAATATTCATGGTCATTTTGATGTGATTCCAAGAAAAAAGTATTATGTAGAAAGAAAAAGCTGATGTTGATAAATTCAAATGAAATCATATTTAATGTTTTTAATTAAGTTGTTCAACATATGTTAGGTATTTGGTGGTGGTTGTTGTTGTGGTTGTTGTGGTGGTTATAAGCCGTGGAGTCAGTTCCAACTCATAGTGACCCTGTATAGGATTTCTGAGGCTGTAAATCTTTATGGGAGCAGAAAGCTTCATCTTTCTCTAGCAAGATGCTTGGTACTTTCAAACTGATGACCACAAGATTAGCAGCCCGACTCATAACCACTACGCCACTGTTATTAACTCTTTTAATTTGACAGGGTAATTATTATTACCATTATTTTTATAGAGAAGGAACCTGACTCTTATAAATGTTGGATAAAGCATAGCCCAGTCATAGAGTTGGCATTTGAACCCTAAGTCTGTGTCTTTTTTCTTTTCCTATAAAAAACTCTAATATCAAAAGCTTCTAATTGAGTTCTTTCTTATTTAATAACACCCCAATTATTACTATGCCAATAGAAGATAAATCTCAAGTGAGTTCTTTCTTCATCTCTACTATTCCATTAACTTACTCAGTTGTAACTATTCTCAAATAAATTACACTTTTAAGTTTTCACATTGTCATTTTCTCTTCCCAAATCATTTTCCCACAATAATAATAAGACTCACATCTTTACTTTTTAAAAAAAAAAAAATCTTTGTTCAGATGTTATCTCTGCAGACAAGATGTTCCTTTTGCTCCTTATGTTACTTTATATTCTCCCACAGCACTTATTCTCTGATATGATTTATGTGTTTATTTGTTTGATGTCTACCTCTTTTTTCTCACTGTTTTGTTCAGTGCTACTTTCTCAACATTTAGAACAAAGTCTGCCATGTAGTAATTACTTTGATATTGTTGAATGAATATATGAATTATTAATACTTTATATATTAAGGGAGAACATGTAGTGTATGATTGGATTGTGATAGTCTCAAATTCAGTTCAGGAATATTCTAGAGAAAGTTGTTGCCAAACCTCAGTTCAGGGAGGGCTTTATAGAGCAGATATACTTTTCAGAAAGTGATTGAAGAGCTTGAGTCCCAAATTTTAAGATAAACACAAGAGGGACATGAGTAAGACCTATATTAGGGGAAATGCTTGATTTGCATGAAGTTGGATATTTCCAAGAAGAAAGCAGCAAATATATCTGAGTTAAGTAAAAAGAAAAAGAAGAAAAAGAAAAGACCAGATATGTGGCATCATTTGAAGCAGCCTGTAATGGATGGTCATGAAGAGGGAGAGGATTTTTGGGCATAATCAGACTTCTGTAAACATCTCCAGGTGGTCAAGATAGGGCATATAGTGACACAGAAAGAATGTTAGGTGAGAAAATGACTTGGCAAGGCTACAGCTTTATACTGAAGTTCTGATAAGAAGAGCTTAAAGGCCACAGATTTACAATGATATGGTATCAGTGGGGGAAAAGGGACAAATATGTGTTTAGATCCTACTACTTGTCATTCACTTCTCAACTCTCACATATATTCTATCTTTAGTCACTAAAAACACTCATGTTGTTCTTAGGTTCCCTCCAGTTAGTCCTGACTCACACCTACCCTATGTACAACAGAACAAATCATTGCCTGGTCCTGTGCCATCTTTGTAACCATTCACATATTTGAGTCCATTGTTTCAGCCACTGTGTCAATCTATCTTTTTGAGAGTCTTCCTCTTTTTTGCTGATCTTCCACTTTACCAAACATGATTTTCTTTTCTAGGGATTGATCACTGTTGATAGCATATCCAAAACATGTGACACAAATTCTCACCATAATCCCTTCTTAGGAGCATTCTGGCTGTACTTCTTCCAAGTCAGAGTTGTTCATTTTTCTGGCAGTCCATGGTACATTCAATGTTCTTCATGAACAGCATAATTCAAATGCATTACTATTTCTTCCATCGTTCTTATTCACTGTCTGCTTACTTTTGGCATGCATATGTGAAAAATACCCATTTGTTGTTGTTAACTGCCATCGAGTTGGTACAAACTCATAGCGAACCTATGCACTACACAGTAAAACACTGCACGATCCTGGTCCAACCTCAAAATCATTGCTACACTTGAACCCATATCTGCTGCCAATGTGCCAATCAATCTTGTCAGGAGTCTTCCTCTTTTTCTCCTACCCTCCACTTTACCAAACATGATATACTTTTTCATGGATTGTTCCTCCTGACAATATGTCTGAAGTATGAGAGAAGAACTTTGGCCATCCTGACTTCCAAGGAGCACTCTGGCTGCACTTCTTCCAACCCAGATCTGTTGGTTTTGGGGGCCCAAAGTACTTTCAATATTCTCCTCCAACACCATAACTCAAATGCATCAATTCTTCTATGGTCTTCCTTATTCACTTTCCAACTTTGGCAAGCATACGAGGTTATTGAAAATACCATGGCCTAGGTCAGGTGCACCTTAGCCCTCAAACTGACATCATTGCTCTTCAACACTTTAAAGTGGTTTTGTGTAGCAGATTTGCCCAAGATTTCTTAACTGCTGCTTCCATGAGTGTTGATGGTTGGTTGATCTAAGAAAAGTAATCTCATACACTACCCATAAGATGATATATGAGACAAACACCACAAAATGACATTATTTGGAGGCCTGGTGTGGCCATGTGTGATAAAGCACTGGACTGCAAGGTCAGTTTGAAACACAAGGTTGGCGAGTCAGACTTACCAACCACTTCTCAGAAAGCCCATACAGGGCCACTATGAGGCAGAAGCAACTAGACAGCACTCAACAAAAAACAACAAATCTTATAAATAAGGAAATTGTAGTTTACAGAAAACTAAGAATTTGTTCAAGGTTGATAAGTTAATAAAGTTTATGGCTTGACTTAGATCCAGATCTGTCTTTCTCCAGCAACTGTTCTCTCTTTTGGACCCTCTATCATTCAGTTGTTGTTGTTGTTTGGATTATATATAAAAGCAACATATAATGAAAGAGAAAAATTTGTTTTAAAAAAAATGCAGCTAAGAAAAAGCACACATGTTCCAATGGTGTGTAGCTTTTACTTTTATTGATACATTTAGTGCACTTTACCTTTTTGTGTGTGTGTGTTTTATTGTGAATTATGTGATAGTTTACATGGGAGAACATTAGCTTTATATTCATCCTATTGTATATTGTTTCATTGCCATGGTTACAATCCCTCCATGCATCATCAACCAACAAAAGGGTATACCCTGCAAGCCTGCCCCCTGGTTGTCAGCACACAGCCCCTTTCCCTCTCTGGGTCTAAAGTCCCCAACAGCTCCCTCTCTCCAAGTCATCGACTCTGCCTCCATCTCTGGCATCACTGTTTCTCTGTGTAAGGTCCCGCACTCCTCGCTTCTCCCTTGATAGTCCTAGGGACCTCTGCTCCTGGACTGCAAAGTTAACCACTCCCCTCCTTTTGCTACAAAACATCTACCTTTACATTTCCAACCCTCACAGTCAGTCCTGATAGCAATTATTCACTATTGTACCACTTTTCATCAGCCCCGCCCAGACAGATTAGATATTAGTCATTGGAGATTCTACCTTCCTCCTCACCCTCTGGATCTAGACTCCCTCTTGAAAGCTTGTAAGGCAATCACTTCTTGCCTTTGTAGCCACCCGCCCCCCCACCCCCCTCCAATTTAGGTAGCAATGTCCAAGTTGCCCATCCCTGTCTACCCTATATATTGAGGGGTGGAATGATCCTCGATGTAAAGATTTGTTCCCTCTTTTGAGCTACTTCATCCATAGGTGGAGATCAGGTTCATCAAATTGTATCAAGTTACTCTTTTTTTCCTCTTCCTTCTTCTTCTAGTTGAGTTCTGATCATCAGCCATAAAAGCCAGGTCAAGTGGGTATTATCTGCAAGTGTGGGTGTTCTTGGTGCACTTTACCTTTTGTAATACTTCATTGTCCTCTTGTTTTCTGATGACACATAAGGAACTCTGGTAGCATAGTGATTACGAGTTGGATGCTTTCTCTTGGTCAGCAGTTCAAATCTACCAGTGGTTCCACAAGAGAAAGATGAAGCTTTCTGCCCCCATAAAGATTTATAGTCCCGGAAATCTCTAAACAGGGTTGCTATGAGTGAGAACTGACTCCACAGCACATAACCACCACCACCACACTACACATAGGTTTGAGAATACTTAAAAAAGGCTTGAATTAAAGGTATGTGCCCTCCATTTATAAGTAGATATATAATTTTCAAAGTAAACCATTTCATGGTAATTTTCCCACTCTTGAAGAGTTGGCAAAATGGCAGACTTGGCAGAAATGCTACACAGACCATCTACAACAAAGATATGAAAACTAAAAGAAACAGATGCACATTATAGCACTGGATCCCTGGGCTTCAGATGAAGTAATAGAAAAGAGGACTGAATGCTTACTAGGAAAGAAAACTGAAAAAATATGGCAAAAAAATAGAGATAGACAGGTGACCTATGCTGGTTGGTCAGATGTGGCCTGGCCATCCGGAACTTTTGAGAATGGCTTTGGAAACAGACATGACTGGATAATACAGATGTGAACCTGTGACTGTAGAGAAAAAAGGTGGGTTTTTTTTTGTTTTTGTTTTTTCTTATTCCTCACATTCCCCTGTTGATCAGAGGTGTGGCCAGCTCCCAGCTGTGTATACCCCCATAGAAGTTTCTGCTCTCTGGGCAGCTGGAGCCACATTGTGGTAAATCAAACAATTATGAGCCAAACTAGCCAAATTCAAGTGAGTTGGGGGCTGTCTGCATCAATCCTAATGCCCAAATTCAAGCGTGCTGCATATCTGCAGAGCTGGTTCTGGATAGATCTAGACAAGTGGGAATACTTACACCTGGCTTCCCTTGGGATGGAAAAATCTTGACCCCAGTTGCTTTCAAGTCCACATGAGCTACTTTCAGATTATGTGCCCAGAAAAGACAACACCTAGGCCTATATATACTCCCTCTAGGGCAGGGAAAACCACCATTTCATCCTTTGCCCACCCACTGTGTGAGCTTCTTGGCTGGCAGAAGTCCCCTAGAGTTTTCTCCTCTCTGGGTCAAGCACCTATCTTTGTTTTTTCCTTTCATTGTTTTTATTTGTTTACTCTTTCAACACCTTCTTCCTCTCTTTGTTGTTGTTGTTGTTATGTGCCGTGGAGCTGGTTCCAACTCATAGCAACCCTGTACAGGGTTTCCAAGGCTATAAATCTTTATGGGAGCAGAAAGCCTCATCTTTCTCCTGTTGAGCAGCTGGTAGTTTCGAACTGCTGACCTTAAGGTTCGCAGCCTGATTTGTAATCACTATGCTACTAGAGCTCCTTTCTTCCTCTCTTTACCGTCCTTTATTTTTATTCTTTCTCTCTCCACTTTCATTATTTCTTCTTTTCTTCTTCTTTTCTTCCCTGCACCACCCCACCACTACCATTCCCTACTTCTTTTTTTTTCTTTTTGTACTGTTTGTGATTTGTCTTTACTGCTCTCTGGTCTCTTCCTCTTTTCTTAATTCCTATTT
>NW_006408720.1:1892489-1905415 GCF_000296735.1 Chrysochloris asiatica | reverse complement strand
CCAAATAGGATAATCTCCAAAAGAAAATTACCAAGTCATATCGTAATCAAACTCTTCAAAATCAAAGACAAGGAGAGAATCCTGAGACCAGCTTGGGAAAAATGAAATGTTAATATAAAGGAAAACCAATAAGAATAAGTTCTGATTTCTCAGCAGAGACCATGTAGGCAAGAAGGTATATAAAAATTATATGCCCAGCAAACTGTCCCTCAAATACTAAGACGAAATTAGGACATTTGCAGATAAATATAAATGAAAGGAATTTATAATTAAAAGACGAACTTTACAAAATAATACTAAATGGAGTTCTTTAGACTGAGCACCAATAATAGCAGAGAACAAACCTGAGACAGACATACATGGCAACACCAATCAGAATTAAATCCAGATATAGAAGTATCCAAAGTGGAACAAACCTAAAAGATTGAAAATAGGGAACCATATAGATCAACTTATAATGAAGATAACTAAGCAAAAAGAAGGAGAAAGATTGTAAAATTATTACAAATGCTGAAGAAGTCAAGTAGATTTCAAGAAAAAAAACCAGCCTGTTTTAAACTAGGTAAGAAAATAAATTACAGTGTAACCTCATAGAAAATTAATATGCCTTCATGTCAAATTTTTAAAAAAAGGAAAACATTAGAGATGTAGTAAACATTAAAATAATAGCAATGAAGAAAGAGACAAGAAAATGCACACAAAAAATTAACTCAGCACAGAAAGTTATGTGGACAAAGCAACAACAACAAAAAGCAGCAAAATGACAGCAATCAATTCATAGTTATTGATAATTACACTGAATGTAAATGAATTAGATGACTCAGTCAGAAGACAGAGTAGCTGAATGGATAAGGAAACAGCATCCTTCAATATGCTGTCTACAAGAGACACTCCACAGACAAATGTAAGAATATACTAAAAATCAAAGAATGGAAACAATACCTCAATTTAACAGCAATAAAAAATGAGTAGGAGTGGTATTATTAGTTTCAGGCAAAATTGGCTTCAAAGTAAAAAGCTGCATAAGTGACAAAGAAGGATATTATATCATGATTAAACAATTCAAAAAGAGGAAATAACCATAATAAATATCTATGCTCCCAATGAAAGGCCCTCAAGATACATAAATCAAACTACTAGAACTGAAGAAAGAAATAACAGTACGAGACTTTAATACACCACTTTCAATAGCCTGAACAACTAGAAAGAAACTCAGCAAAGACACAGAAAAACTGAACAATACAATCAATCAACATGACCTCATAGACTTATACACTCAACTCAACAACATAACATACATTTTTTTGTGAGTGCACACAGAAAATTCACCATATGTTAGGTCACAAACCAAACTTCAATAAATTAAAAACATCTAAATTCTACAAAGCATCCTTTCAGATCACAATGCTATAAAATTAGAAATCAACAATAGGAAGACCAAAGGGAAAAAAGATAAACACATGCATGCAAATTGAATAACACCCTGCTTAAAAGCTGCTGATGAATAGAAAAAAAAGAAATGAAAAAATTCTTTGAATCAAATGAAAATGATAACACAACATACAAAAATGTTTGGGATACTGTGAAAACAGTGCTTAATGGGCAATTTATAGCAGCGCATACACACACATCTAAAAAGAAGAACTATAATCAACACATTAATCTAACATCCCTAACAATTAGAAAGAGAGCAACAAAATAATCCTACTTCCACCAGAAGAAAATAAATAATAAAGATTAAAGTAAAAATAAATTAAACAGAAAAACACTATATAGAATCAATAAGACAAGAAGTTGGTTCTTTGAAAAGATTAGTAAGACTGATAAGCCATTCACAAATCTAACAAAAGAAGAAGATAAAAATAACTTGAATAAGAAATGATGTGGGTGATACACAATAGAACCAATGGAAATAAAAAGAATAAGAACAGAATATTATAAGGAATTATGTTGTTGTTAAGTGCCATCAAGTCGGGTCCGACTCATAGCGACCCTGTACAGGGTTTCCGAGGGTGTAAATCTTTACGGGAGTAGAAAGCCTCATCTTTCTCCCGCGGAGTGGCTGGTAGTTTCGAACCGCTGACTTTAAGGTTCGCAGCCCGATTCGTAACCACTACGCTATACTCCAATAAATTTGAAAATCTAGACGATAGACACAAATTTTTATTAAAAGATTACCTACCTAAACTAACACAACCAGAAGTACTTGAACATACCTGTGACAAAAGAAGAAATTGAGCAGACAATTAAAAACTCCTCACCAAAAAAAAAGCCTGGGGTTATAGACTTAAATAGTGAATTCTATTACATTTTCAGAAAAGAACTGACAGCAATTCCACTCAAACTATTTCAGAACATAGAAAAGGATGGAAAACTCCTGCATAGATTTTATGCAGTAAGCATAACCATCATAACAAACCCAGACAAACCATCATCACTAAAAAAGAAAATTATAGGCCAATATCCCTCATGAACACAAATGCAAAAATTCTCAGCAAAAGCCTAATCAATAGAATTCAACAACATGCCAAAAAATACATTGTTGGAAACAAGGAAAGGACAGAAAAAAAGAGAAAAGGAATGAACCTAGATTCTGTCAACCTTATTGCCAGATACAGCGTTGGACATTTTTATATCTGAACTTCATTTTCAAGGGAGGGGAAATTTAGCATGATTCATTTGAATTTCTGTCATTTGGAACCAAAAGACTAATATGAAGAGAAGAGAGGACAAAAGAAGTAATGACTAATGAGTTAAGCTGAAAAGTAGGATTTCAAGCTTGGAAGAGAATTACATTTTCTGTATCAGTAGGGAAAGAAGTATTAAGCAGGATTGAGTTGAGTACAGTGAATTGCCATGGGTCATCTTGCAGAGGTTCAGTGTTTTCTGTAGCAGAAGAAATGGAGAAAAAATAGAAAAGTGACGGGGTATCAGAAAGAGGAGCAAATTCCTGTAATAGGCCCAGAAGCAGAGTATAAACATGAAGCACTCATCAAAAACTCATACCAGTTATATCTGAACTCAAGTAAGAGACTGACTTTAGAAAAGCAAGATATTAATATTATCTCAAATCTAAGCAAACTGCCTGAGGCTTTCTGAGTTCTTTTTCGTTCCTTCCCACCCCAGTTCTTACATACAGAAAGTCAGATAAGGGCAGTGCTTTGTTTGGAATTACTTCTATCTGATGCATCTTTTCCTCTGTGCTACTGCGTATGATGCTCACCCAAAGATCAAACCCTATGAATAATAGGCTTCCTCATATCAAATTAAAGTTTCTTTATATATATATGTTCTACTATTAAGGAAAAAAATTAATAATAAAGGGAGAGTCCTCTTCTGTGGTTATTAGCAGAAAACTGTTAATATAAACTCAGTAAAATGAGATAAAACATTTTTTTAAAAAGTGAGGCCAAATAAGCTGTTGTTGTCAAATCAATTCAGACTCATGGAAACCTCATGCATATCAGGGTAGTACTATATTACACAGGAATTTCAAGGCTATGATTTTTTGGAAGTAGATTTTCAGACATTACTTCCTAGACACCCTTCAGTGGACTTGAACCTCCAACTTTGCAGTGAACAGGGACTCCAAATGATGAATGAACAGTGTTAGCATTATATCGATCCTTGCCAAACTGTAATTGGGTAAGAAGTACAGAAAAATACTGATTCAAACATATGATAAAACTTCTGAGATAATCTAAGAAAAATAACAAAGTCCTTAGCAATATGGAGACAGGTCGCAATGAGGATGAAGACAGTTACGGATGAAGACAGTTACGTAATGAAGACTACATTACGGAGTTCAGTAGTGAGAGACAAGCAGGCACAATGTCATATGTGTAAAGTGTATGAATGTAAGTCGATGCATGGGAGAGGAAAATAAGCAGTGACATCAGCGAGGGAAGGAGGATGCAGTTAAATTGGGAGTGAAGACTGTAACCTAAGAATTTCATGAATTTGAAACTAATTGTAACTGAGGACCACAGCAGACAATCAATGTGAGAAACTTGGACTAGAAGAAAAAAAATGGTAGAATTGAAGACAGAATTACTTGAACAGTTATAGAAAGCAAAACTAGGAACATAGGAATAAAGGAATTGTAATTGCCTGTTGAATTTAGATATAAGTGAAAACCAGAAGCATAGGTGACTTAGATTCCCCAGTTAATACATAATATTAGCAAAACATAGATAATACCCATTAATTTTTGATTATTGGATGTGTGACTTGCCTTATGTTGTTATAGAAATAATGTACAATTTTCAAAAACACCTCATGAGGTATGAATTATTATTGCATTGTCACTGAAGATGAAATTGAAGTTCAGAGTACAGTAGCCTTTTGGATTGCAAAATTAGTTAATGGCGGAGTCAAAATTTCTGAAAATCAGAATTCTAAGTTTTAGTTAACAGAACCTACTCCAGCTAGTTTAAATAGGAAAAGATTTAATATACAGTATTTTGTATGCCACAGGATCTTTGGGAGTGATTGGTTCCTAGTCTGTAGGAAAAGCTGATAAGACAACTCTCAGAACCATGTTTCAGGGCTTATAAGACTAGTAAGCTGTAGCCTCCCATGAACCAGAATCGCATTTCCTTGGTTATGATGAGAAATCTGCTCTATTGCTGTCCAGAGAAATGCACTGCCTCTGCCTTTATCATCACCAGCATGCTATCTTCCAGTTCACTTATGAAACAAAGTCTCACAGAGAACATCTAAATGATGCCACCAAGGGTGCAAAATATATGGGAACATTCACTCTCAACATCATGCAAGTGCAGAATTAGCACCTGCAGATAAGCACCTCTTTAAATTTTGCACCCTGGGTTTCTTGCATACCTTATCCTAGTTTTAGCCCTGGATCTGAATTATCTGTTTTGATTCTAGTTGCAAAATAGGCTGGGAAATGTAGATATTTGTTTTGCTTCATTTGTCTCGAAAACTTATCTCATTATAAGGAAAGGCTATGAAGAGATACTTAACAGTCATACAACAACTTCTATTACATTTATTGCCTTTTTGTAGCATCACTAGACTTGCAGTTAGCCAATGTTATTTGTTGGTAGCACCCAATGCTACTCGTGTGGTCACACTCCCTACGGACCTCCTTCTGTACTGGACCATAAAGAAGCCTTAGCACTTATAGGATGTGCAGATGAAATCATGTGGTTACAAGTGTCATTGTAATTGGGGAAAAAAATGGCAGCTCATTAGAATGCATTAGAATTTTCAAAAAGTAAATTAGCATTGAGTTTTAGCTTTTTATGTATATTGATGCATTTAATGATTTTGTTGTTATAATTAACTACAGGGATATTTTAATAAAAATAATAAATTTCTGCTGAAGCACTGTGCAAAATTTTTATAGATAATAATTTGATGTCATTCTTTCTGACACTGTCTGAAGCACCCATACCTGCCCCATGGTGCCACTGTTGGCTTTTTCAAACTGCTTGGCTATGTATTGAAGAACTCTCTCTAGTCCTTCTTTACAAACCAATTGCTTCTTGCTGGAGCTGATTTCTTTCTTGTAATATTTTGCTGAAACCAATATACATTATCATTCTGCCTCTTTCCAATGATATCTCCTAGAATTATAGACTTATTTGACATTTAGTACTAGGAGCCAAGGGAATGTGGGCAATCTCTTAAAGTAGGTAAAGGCTAGGAAACTGATTCTCCCCGAGCCTCCAGAAGAAACCTAACCCTGCTTACACCTTGATTTTAGGACTTCTGACCTCCAGAAATATAAATAGCAAAATTGTCCTATTTTAATGTTTGATACTTAATTTAAAATCTTACCATTATTCTGCAAGATCTTCCTTTTCTCATTTCCGCTGATCTTAAAAAGGCTAAACCTACCCACAAAATTCTCTCTTTTTGTGATTCAACGTTGTTTTCCATGTTAAAATCATCTCAATGAGTTATAGTAATTTATCACAACAATAGAAAATCAATGCATTCACTCTATTGCTTCTAAATTGTGACAATTAGAAATATACCAAAGGAAATTTAAATTGTATAAAGCATATAACACTTCAGATTATTGCTGGGATAAATCTACTTGGAGTGTTTGTTGTTGGTGGTATTCTGTTCCAGTAAGTAGGTTCCAACACTTGGTGACCTTGTATGGTGTTTCCAAGGCTGAATATCTTTTGGGGAGCAGAAATTCTTATTTTTCTCCTTTGGAGCAGCTAGTGGGTTTGAACTGCTCATGTTGTACTTATCCTACAGAGCCACCAACACTCCCATTTAGAGTGTTCATTGTTGTTGTTAGATGTCATTAATTCTACTCTCATAGCGACTGTATGCACAGGAGAACGAAACACTGTCTAGTCCTGAGCCATCCTCACAATTGTTACGTTTGAGCCCATTGCTGCTGCCACTGTGCCAATAAATCTTATTGGGTTTATTTCTCTTTCTCTCTGACCCTCCACTTTCCCAACTATGATACCTTTTTCCAGGAAATGGACCTTCCTGAAAACATCTCCTATCTGGCTTCTAAGGAGCACTCTGGTTGTACTTCTTCCACAGAAAACCTTTTTGTTCTTCTAGCAGCACATGATACTTTTAATATTCTTCTCCAACACCATAATCAAACGCATCAATTTTTCTATGGTCTTCCTTATTCATTGTCTAACTTTCACATGCATAAGAGGTGACTGAAAATACCACGACTTGGGTCAGGAGTGTTTGTTGTTATTGTTGTTAGGTGCCATTGAGTTGGTACCGACCCATAGTGACCTTATGCTTAGCAGAATGAGACACTGCCCAATCCTGGGCCAACCTCAGTAATGTTGTCATGTTTGAGTCCATCAATGTTGCTACTTGGCCAGTCCATCTCGTTGGGGTCTTCCTCTTTTTCTTCGACTCTCCACCTTACCAAACGTGATATCCTTCTCCAGTGACTGGTCCCTCCTGACAATATGTCTGAAGTACGAGAGACGAACTTTGGCCATTTTGGCCTACAAGGAGCACTCTGGCTGCACTTCTTCCAAAATAGATCTATTGGTTCTTTTGGCAGTCCATGGCAATTTCAATATTCTCCTCCAATACCATAACTCAAAAGCATCAATTCTTCTATGGTCTTCCTTATTCGCTGTCCAGCTTTTGCATGTATATTGTTGTTGTTGTTGTTGTTAAGTGCCATCGAGTTGGTTCTGACCCATAGCGACCCTGTACAGGGTTTCCTAGGGTGTAAATCTTTACAAGAGTAGAAAGCCTCATCTTTCTCTCGTGGAGCAGCTGGTAGTTTCGAACCGCTAACCTTAAGGTCCGCAGCCCGATTCGTAACCACTACGGTACCAGAGCATGTATATTAGGTTATTGAAAATACCATGGCTTGGGCCAGGCGCATCTTAGTCCTCAAGCTGACATCTTTGCTCTTCAACACTTTAAAAAATTCAGGAGTGTTTAGGTACAGAAAATTATTTCTAATAGGGCACCTCAAATAAATGGAGATTATCATATTTTTATGCAAATAACATGTACTCTCTATGTTTCTCAGCCAACCACTCCTTTATGCTGGGAGGCATTTTTGCAAATGTGCTATGCTAACTTTTTTATAGCAACATGCTAAAAAAAAACTGGCATAGGCTTATGAAAGTCCTAAAAATACCTCCTGAGGGGATGAGGCAAACAAATTTGTTATTTTGGCAAAGAATATGGTATATGTGCAGACCCATGTACACATATACATAATTTAAAAAATATGTATGTATATATATATATATATATATATATATATATATATATAAAATTTCAGCATGAATAATGAAGAAAAATATGAATTACTAAATTTACATTTTAAACATGCCAAGTTTGGTCAAGTATTTTGTAGATTTTCTTTTTATTAGTTTGGGTGTGTCTGATGTTTTCTCAGTATTAGGTTGAAGTTTTGCGGAAAAATATATCAGAGGTGAAATTCCTTCAACACATCATCACATCACATCATGTCATGCCATGTCACATGATGTAACATCACATCAAACACACCACATCACGAAGTACCTGGTATTCAGATGATTGATTACTTGTAATGTGAACCTTATTACTGGGTAAGGTAGTGTCTACAAGACTTCCCCACAAAGTTGTTTTGTTTTGTTTTTTAAACCCATCACATATTCTATTTATCAAGTAAGTGCTAGGGAAAAACAAAATCAGCATTTTAACAAATATGCCAGGTGATTTTGATTTAAGCACATGAAAGAAATTTGAGAAATACTGCTTGGATTTAACATCAGTAATACAAGTCACTATTATTTAATATGTGAAAATTATAGTAATTGAGTCTCCTGATATTTATAACCTTTTTATATAATAAATGTATGTGTAGGAATTTGATTGGAGAATTGTAAATAAAAATGTTTAAAACCAATTATGTATTAAGTAGATATTTAAGACTATTACAGTATTTTTTATGTCTGCTCTTATTTAATGTAATAACTATGTGACCAAAAGAACAAAATTCATATTTATTAAATTTAAAATGGATAGAACTTTGAAGATTTCTTGGAACATCAGTTCAGTAAAAATAATCACACAAAAAGAGACTATAAGATACATATCTAGAATAAGAAAACTTTTTAATGTTATCAAAAATTTTATTGACTGGTCCACCTAATTAATGGACAGAAAAACATGAATGATGATGATGGTGGGGAAAAGAGAAAGAAATGCAACATGACTTGAGTTCATTGAGATCATTTGGTCATGGAGGCAAAAGTGACTCTTGAAAAGAGCCTTTGGGGTAAATTTGGGCTTCATAAGATCAAGAGGAATGAGAAAGGAAGAAAGAATGAAGATAAAGTTTAAAACTAAATCTCTAGTACTCATCCTTGAGATAGTCAAATAAATATTGAATTATTTTTATTATTGGTTTTTATTCTTTAAGAGAGACAAAACTAAGGTCAATTCATAGTAAGTGTGTGATTTATGTTACAACATTTCACCTTTAAAATATGAGTGTATATTCAAACATCTTCTTAAATGTAGCATATCATTAACTGAGATTATAGTAGTTTATGAGATCTGGTAATTAGTGGACCATTAATAATGAAAAATAAATATAATTATTTGCTGTGTTTAACAAAGAAATTATTTTTTAAAGCACAAAGCTCAGATGAATCTTTCTTGTTGTTATTCATCAAATCATATGCCCTTAATCTTGAAAAGACAGAAAGTTGTTCTTTTAAATTACTCAATGATGTGGCAAAAACAAAACAAAACAAAACAAAACATGATAAGAGAAAGGTGCTAAGATGATAAAAATCCTTACCTTCCATCAAATGTGACTATTAATAGGGTGGATTTTCATAAGGCCTCAGAAGGCAGACTATTTCATCTGTCTATGCAAATTTCACTATGGGTGCTAATAATATCTTTTAAGTTATGCAAAGACATGAAATAAAAAGACACCTACAATTCATAGTAAAATCAGATTCAGATTATCTTGGGAATTAATAGGTTAAATCAAGAGTTCTTTGAGAATGAACCCAAGAAATGGTAAGTCTAGACCTTATAATTGAAGTGTGAGCATAAAATTTTCACACTCTAATAGCACAAATAAGCTTTAACTAAAACAAAAGTGTTGGGTCTTGGGTACAATTGCAGAATGTCTTCCTAGGCAGCAGTGTAATGAAACACAAAGAGATAATGAGTGGAGTTGCCTTCCCAGCAGTACCATGAGGGATAAAAAAGTCAACAGACTGAAGGGGTTGTTAGCATACAAAGAAAGTAATGAAGAGGAGGTCTCATCTATTAATTTGTCCTATGCAAGTTGCTTGCATGCTACTTTGATGCTGGATGTTACACAATGATTACAACCCCTCCATGCCTCATCATTCAACAATATTTGCTTCTATTTTCTCTGTTTTTTTGTTTTTGTTGTTTTCTGTTTGGTTGTTTTTTGTTTTTTTTTTTATGTACAGCCACTAGTATTTTCAATACCAACAGGTTTTAGGAGAGATTTCAGACTGAGAAGGACTAGGAAGAACCTTGCAATCTATTTCTAAAAATAATGAGCAGTAAAAACCTTATGAATAGCAGTTGAACATTATTTAAAACAGTGCTGCAAGATGAGTTGGAAGGCACTCAAAATATAACTGGGGAAACGTTTCTTCCTCAAAATAGTCAATATTAATGATGTGGAAAGTGTAAAGCTTCTTGGACCTTCATTTGCTGATTTGACATGACTTAGAAGGAAAAGAAACAGTTTACAAATATGCAGTAACAATCAGGATGCTTAATATAAGAAAGAATCGAGGAAAATTGGAAGTTGTCAAAAATGAAATGAAACTCCTAAAGATCTCTATCTTACTCATTCCAAACCAAAACCACTGTTGTCCAGTTGATGCAGACTCATAAAAATTCAATAGGACACGGTGGAACTGCTCCATAGGATTTACAAGGTTGCAAATCTTTATGGAAACAGATTTCTTTGCCACATTTACTGGAGAAATGAAGCCTATTTTCAGCAACCAGACTGAAGGACACACAGTCATTGTGAAGCGCCCCAGAGAAAACTTGTAGAGGGATTTCATGCACATCAATGTAGAACTTAAGTCTTCTTGGAAAGAAAAAGAAGAGGTTTTCCGTTGGCAAATGGTGGGGAAATAGAAAGCAACGAGCTATAGTGTGCACAATCTGTAGTTATGTGCAGAATATGATCAAGGGTGTTACACTAGGCTTCTATTAAAAAATGAGGTCTGTGTATGCTCACTTCCCTATCAATGCTGTTATCCAAGAGAGTGGGTCTCTTGTTGAAATCCAAAACTTCTCAGGTGAAAAATACATCCGCAGGGTTTGGATGAGGGCAGGTAGGTGTTGCTTAGTCAGTATCTCAAACCCAGAAAGATGAATTAATTCTTGAAGGAAATGACATTGAGCTTATATCAAATTCAGCTGCTTTAATTCAGCAAGCCACAACAATTAAGAACAAGGATATCTGAAAATTGTTGGATGGTATCTACGTATCTGAAAAAGGAATTGTCCAATAGGCAGATGAGTAAGATATAAAAATTTATCCAGCTATGGAAACAAGGTCCAGTGATTCCTAAGACTTATCGGTTTATACATATATATATACACTTTTTAAAAGGGTTTTATTGTGGATTGAGTGAAAGTTTACAGGCAGATCATCAGTTTTACATTAAACAAATCATACACCTTGTTTCATTACAATGATTACAATCCCCTCCCTGCACCATTTTTTTTGATGTAATAAAATTTATCTAACCAAATATATATATATTTGGAAACAGATTGTTTCATCTTTCTTCCTTGATGGGTTCAAATCTCCAACCTTTGGTAACAGTCCAATAATTAACTCACTACACCACCAGGGTTCCTTATATTAGGCATTAGTGAGCTAAAATGGATTGATGTTGGCCATTTTGAATGGAATAATCATATGGTTTACTATGCTGAGACTGACAAATCGAAGCTGAATGTTGTCACAGTCATCATGAAACAGAGCATTTCAAGATTTATTCTGAAGTACAATGCTGGCAGTGACAGGATGATATCCATAAGTTTATAAGAATACCAGTTAATTTAAATACATGTACCAATCACTAATTACAAATATGAAGAAAGAAAAGATTGTTTTATCAACTTCTGCAGTCAGAAGCAGATCAAACCTGTGCTCAAGATTCATTGATAATTAATGCATTGGATTGCAGAAGTTGGAACCAAAGGAAGGTTTACTAGTTAGAAAATATGACCTTAATGATAGAAAAGACTTCAGATATCACACAATGAAAATTTGCAAGAATCAATGACTTATTCACTGCAAATACTTTTTTTTCAATAACATAAATGGTCACTTTTATGCTTATGAAACTCCTGGGTGATATACATGGAAATCAAATAGAACACATTTGTGGAAAAAATAATGGAGAAGTTCAACATCACCAGCATGAACACGGTCAGGGGCCAATTGCAGAACAGACCAATGGCTGATATGCAAATTCAAGTTGAAACTCAAGAAAACTAAAACAAGTCTATGAAAACCAAACTATGACCTAAAGAATATCCTACCTGAATTAATAGAGAATTTCAGGAACAGATTTGGTGCAATGAACACTAATGACTAAGACCAGATGAATTGTGGGATGGAATTAAGGACATGAAAAAAGCAAAAGGTAATTTTAAAAATAGGTAAGAAAGTAAAGACTAAAATGGATGTTGGATGAAACTCTGATACTCTTGAATGTAAAATACTTAGAGCAAGTGGGAAAAAAAAAGGTTAAGCAAAAGAGCTGAACAGAGAATTTCAAAGGGTGGCTCAAGAAGACAGAGTAAAATATTAGAATGAAATGTGCAAAGATAAAGGCAGAAGGGAAAAACATATTTGACATTTCTCAAGCTAAAAGAATTGACAAAAAATTCATGCACTGAGTTGTAAATTTAAACTACTCTATGGGCAAAATACTGAATAACACAGGAAGCATCACAAACAGATGGGAGAAATACACAGATGGAACTTCATCTCAAATACTTTGGACACATTATCAAGAGGGAGCAGTCCCTGGAGGAAGGACATCATGCTTATTAAAGCAAACGTAAACAAAAAAGACCCTTAATGAGATGAATTGACACAGTGGCTGTAACAATGGACTCAAATATAGCAGGTATAAGGACCAGGTAGTGTTTTGCTCTGTTTTACACAGAGATGATTTCAGCATAAAAAGGTAAAAACCAGAACATCTTAAGCTTTCTAAAGGCACAATAAAGGAAATTATATGGTTGAAGCATATTTTCTCACAATCAGAATTGAGGCATAAAAGAATTTTTTTTCTTCTTCTTCTACATGAAAATGTACGCACTCTGATTTAAAGAATTATGAAAGTCATGTTAATATACAGCCTTCATTATACATTTTACATGCCACTATTATATTTCTTTCTTTCATTTCTTTTTTT
>NW_006408720.1:1860314-1885259 GCF_000296735.1 Chrysochloris asiatica | reverse complement strand
ATATGTTATTTAGATTCATATTAAATGTTCAGCATGTTCATGCAATTTTATTTTAATTATATGTTGTTTTATTAAAGGCATTGGTGGCAATTGCAGGAATGAAACAGTGGAAACATTGGAATGCTAATACTTTAGTAATAAGGATATGACAGTATCCTGGTTCAAAACAACACCTATGATTGACAAATGTGACTATTATAAAACTGCAGAATGGGAGTTGATGTTCTGTCTTCTGTCTCCAGAAAGGAAATACTTCTTTTTTCCAAAGCAAATATATTCACCCAGGTATTTTTCCCTGCCTTTTTAAAACCACCATAACTTTCCCACCTTGTTCCTTCATTTTCAATTTATTTCTTTTCCTCTGATTTTTTTCTAGTTGCCTGAGGACAAATTCCAGTTTCAGAGGCCTAATAATTACTCTTCTCTCCATCTTGCTACATTTATTGTCTGTCCTATCATTCCTAAATTCCTTGTAAGCTTTTCCGTGTGTATCTATTTGATCCACAATCACTAATTATTTTTTACCCTATATTATTCTAATATAAAATATTTGCTTTCAATATATGTCAATGTTCCTCAAATTAGCTCCCAAAGTAACTGTTTCTGAGGCATTTTCTTGCTCGGTGTCAAGAAGAAAGAAAAATTGATATGGTACTTAGACTGATGTCACTTTTTTTCTAATATGACAAAATGCTGCTTAATTAAAGATTAGGTCGATTGACAGAATTTCCACTGTTTCATTCCTGCAATTGCCACCAATGCCTTAAATGTAACAACATATCATTACAACAAAGTTGCTTAACTATCTCATAGGGATGATTACAAAGACATTTTCTCTTTACATTAGCCATCAAACTATATTAGTGGACAAAAAGAATCCCTTCAACAAAATGTAAAGAAAATTATGTCTACCTTTTAATAAGCAGAATATTTAGATTCTATTAAGGGTTATTTTAGTAAAATGACTTGTAGTTCTAATTAGTTCTTGTTACTTTGTTCTTCTGATCAATATAAGCAAAATACAAGGGTGCTTTAAAAAGTTCATGGAAAAAAATTCCATTATCTTTAATTCCATTTTTCTGCTAATATTTTAAAGTCCTGTCATATATAATAAATATAGCTATCTCTAAGGTTAAACAGATTCTCATAATCTAATATTTGCAATGCAGATTTCACACTCTATATTTGTGCATTTGTATTAAAATATACATATAATTTTTTCATAATGACTTAACTAAATCCCCACTACATGTATAACTAAATCCTAACTACATAATTGGCATCATCTTCTAAAGAACATGGCATGTAATTAAAGCATTTAAATAACTATTTTAACTGAAGAGAAAAATATAATCAGTCAATCCTGATAAAGATGCAATTTTCTATATATAGAATTAGACATTAAGAACCACACATTTAAGAAATGTGTACTTATTGGTATTTAACAAAGTGGTTGTTGTCAGTTTTAGAGGAGAGTAGGCTAAGAGTCCCACTTATATACCTGTAGGAGGAAGTGTGGCAGAGTGAAAATCATAGGATTGGGAATTTGGGCCACTAGACGCTGATAGACACTGAATCTGGTGCTTCATAACTCTCTGACGTTTAACAAAACCAGGTTCTTGAATTTATCCAAGTCTCCACTTTACAATGAGACCACTTTCTCAGGATCTTTGGAGGACTTATTAATAGTGTATATAAATTGAATAATGCCTGATATAGAGATATGTTAACTAAAATTTAATTTTTCACCCTTTCCGTGACCAACTTTTTTTCCTATTAAAAGCTAGTGCATTGTAGTGAATATAGTCCTTTTAGCTATAGTCTTTGTAACTCCCACCAAATGACAGGGTATGACTATGCAATTGTGTAGAAGTTTTGGTCCACCAAGGGGATTAGATAGCTTGCTAATAATGTACATAAGGTACATGGCACACTTGTGGGGATAAGCCCATATCCATAATGCATATGGAACCCTAATATGTGGGTTTTTCAGTTTCCCCATCCTTCGAGGGTCAATATATGAGCCATTCCAGAGGCAGGAATGGAGATATCACTACCATCAAGAAAAAAGCCAAGAGTAGAACATGTCCTTTGTACCTGAGATCCCTGTACTTGACCTCATCAGTCCAGGAAACAGAGCTGTGACACCAAAGATGGTAAGAGATGGCAAGCAGAAGAAGAAAACTGGTGGCAGCAGAGGAAGCAGAACCATGATAGAGCAGTGGGCTTCCCAACCAATGGAGCAAGAAAGCTGAGTGTTATTTACCAGGATACTTATTAGTGGATTGCGGCAGTACTCTTGTTGTTGTGTGGGGCAGTACTGGAAGAGCTAAAAGAGTTTTGTAACACATTTCCAAGGAGGGTAGGTGACAAGGCAAAGGGCCAAAGTTGAGACAGAGATGTGTTTGTGAGCATGGCCGAGAGGAGACTGTCTGGATCAAAGAACTATATCCAGAGTGTTCCTAATTTTGAATTGTAACTATTTACATCCATAGTAAACACAGTAACTGTGAGTTCTGTTTGGCCATTGCAATGACTTGTAAAACCAGCAGAGGAGTAAAGAATGGTTTACTGGGTGAAACAGTTGCTGTCAGAATTGGTAAAAAGTTTTGAGGGTGGGAACAGGTTAGACTTCTGTCCCATAGGAATCAAATTTGGGTGACTGACACTGATGGTAGTGATACTTTTGCCCCCCACCTGCCCTTTGTGAAGTTAAGAGAAGGCCAGATGCCACCTCCGTGCCATTTTTTACAGGCAGTTAAAAAAATACTATAGAAAGAAAAAAATGAAAAACAGTCAAATATATCATCTCAATCTAGAGATGCTAGTTGCCAAGCCAAAGCAAATATCATCTTTCCTTTTTTTTTAAATGTTTTATTGTGAATTATGTGATAATTTATATAGCAGAACATTAGTTTTACATTCATCCTATTGTATATTGTTTCATTGCCATGGTTACAATCCCCTCCATGCATCAGCAACCAACCAAAGGGTATACCCTGCAAACCTGCTCCCTGGTCGTCAACACACAGCCCCTCTCCCTCTCTGGGTCTAGAGTCCCCAGCCACTCCATCTCTCCACGTCATCATCTCTGCTTTCATCTCTGGTGTCACTGCTTCTCTGGGTAGGGTCCAACTCTCTGCTCCTCTCCCTTGATGGTCCCAGGGATCTCTGCTCCTAGACTGAAAAGTTAATCACTCCCCTCCTGGCTACAAAATGTCTACCTTTACATTTCCAACCCACACAATCAGTCCTGATAGCAATTATTCACTATTGTATCACAAGAGACCTATCTGCATTTTATTTCATCAGCCCCACCTAAACAGATTGGATACTACTCGGGAGGTTCTACCTTGCTCCATGACTTCTGGATCTAGGTTCCCTTTTGAAAGCTTGTAAGCCAGTCACTTCTTGCCTTTGTAGCCCCCCACTTTGGGTAGTCAGTGTCCAAGTTGCCCATCCCTGTCTACTCTGTGTGTGGAGGGGGTGGGAATGATCCTTGTTGTAAAGATTTGTTCCCTCTTTTGAGATACTGCATCTATAGGTATAGGTCAAGTTAATCAAATTGTATCAGATTACTCTTTTTTTCCTCTTCTTTCTTCTTCCAGTCACTGAAGCCAGGTCAAGTGGGTATTATCCACAAGTGTGGGTGTTCTTGTGCATATGCCCTCCCTTCTTATCAGCTGGATGCTTCACTCTCCACTCTAGTCCTCTGTGGCTATGTCACTGACTCTGGACGAAGACTCCCCAGGTCTTGCCACACTACTAGCCAACCAGTTCTCCACCCAGGTTCACAGGAGTCTATTGAACATTGTAGGGGTTAGCTTGCAACTTCATTGCTATTTTCCCTCACTTGCCCTTTTTGGTGACAAGCGGGGTCACCAATCAGAGCATGTATTCCCATTGAGTCTTAGTCTTGGAAGGGCATTTGCTCTGATAGGACCAGACCACTTGCCTTGATGCCTCCTGGTTAGCAACTTGTTTGTTTTTGTAGTAATCAGTTGGTCTGCCTATATTGTTTTGTATTTTTCCTGTCAGTCTTTCTTTCAAGAAGTACCTTCTGTTCTTCTAGCTGCCATCTTTCTTATAGAGATGTAATTTACCTACTCAAACCAGCATTTAGAAAAATCTCAAGGGTTATTGGCATTGGTGGATTTTTAAAATCACTTGTTAGAGATCAAATCCATCCTGAGGCCCACAATTGTCCCCAGATGACTGCTGGGAAAGACACAGACCTTAAGGGAAAAATTCCTCAACTTGCAGAAACATTTTCTTTTAGTGCTCAAGATGTTTCCTGACTTTGAAAAGAAATCTTATTTTAGCACTAGAGTTAAAAGAATAGTACATAAATTGTTGGATCATACTATTAAGTTAATATTATAATTTATTTCTCAGTAATTGTTGGAATATATATGTCAGTTATGCAAAGTATTGAGAACAATCTCTTTAAGGGAATTTCTTAAGGAAAACTTTTATTTCATTTTAAAAATTAAGAAATAATTGTATAGCATCTGTGGTGCAGAGTTCTAATGATTCAGACTGACATCAGTTTACAGGACATGTATGTCTTGTGTATTCCGTTTAGTTTTGAATTACTGAAATACTTATTCCCTATATAGGAGTCCTGGTGTGGTGCTGTGGGTTAATGCACTGGGCTGCAAAGTCAGTTTGAACTACAAGGTTGGCAGTGCAAGCTCACCAGCCACTCTTTGGAAACCCCTTACAAGTTTCCTATGAGTCAGAACCTACTCGACTGGGCAACAACAAAATACGTATCTTTCAAACTATATAATTTCTTCTTTGATGAATTTTCTTGATTTTCCTCCTTTAAAAAAAAAAAACCTTGACAAAATATAAGGGTAAGTCAAAAGGTACTGATACAAAATTACAGAAACCTTTATTAAACAAGAATACCAAAATATGACACTATTGTTCCTTGATATATCCTTCCTTTGGGTCTACATGGGAGTTTGGTGGCTCTATATGCTTAGCACTGGATTATGAACAACAAGGTTTATGGTTCAAGACTGCCAGCCACAAGATGAGAGAAACATGGGACTTTCTGACCCCATTAAGAATTTAAAGACTCAGAAACACAGGATTGGTATGAATCAGAACTGACTCAATGGCACTTAATAACAACAATAAGGTCAATATACTTCTGAAGGTGGTGTTTCCATCTCTCTAACCCTACCCTGAAGAATTCCTTGCTGTTTGATTTATATTACATCCAAATGGCAGTGTTGGAATTATCAAGAGACTCAAATAATATTCCTTTTAAATATTCTTTTCGTGTTTTAATTATTAAATTTACTTATATAATTAATTTAATTATATAAAATTAAATCTTCAAGATACCCCAACCACCACTGTTATAAAAGAAAGCTTTTCTTCTTCTTCTTCTTAAAAAAATCACATTTTATAGATGTTAAAGTTGTCTTCAGCATTTTACTCAAAGGGTTCATCATCTTCAGAAAAAACAACTCCCCTGCTAAATTTATCAGTTTTAAATTCTACCCAGGAAGCAAACAGCCCTTTGCTAGCCCATGGCAATCATTTTTTCACTTTCTTTAGACAGTAAGGGCTGAGCAGCAGGGTGAGGTTCAGGAAGAAGGAAAGAGGCTAATTTTCCTCAGTAAACATGGCATCTGAAGCTTGATGGGAGAGCAGAAGTGGTGAGACCTGAGGGAAGGGTCCAGGCTCTGTATTCAGTCAGAGTCACCGCTGGAAGAGGAGGACGAGGAATGCTTGCCATGCTTGTGGTGTTTATGCATCTTTTTATGAGCTTTCTTCATTTTCTTCCACATCTTCTTGTCCATCACCATTCCTGGTCCTACCATGCCAGGAGCCAAAGGATTTACAGAAGGAATGCCAGGAGCAGATGGTGGGTATGGAGGAGGGTAGCAGACAGGAGGTAGGTAGGGGCCTAGGGGTTGACATCCTGCATATCCTGACTGTGGCACACGCTGAGGGGATCCACATGGGCAGAAATCTGGATTCCCCTGAGGTACTCCTGGGGGAATGGGGAAGGGCCCTGGAGGACAGGCAGGATTGACAGGTGATGGATGGACAGGGTTGGAACCTCCACGGTGTCTGATGATGGGATGTTGGGGGGATCTGGATTTGGCCCTGGCTGTCCTTTATACCATGGGCGGGTCTTGACTCATTCTTCTTTCTAACCTCAGTTCTCACTTCCTCTGCTCTTTTAGTTTTGAAAAGAGTAGAAGTCTGAAGGGGCAAGATCAGACCTACAGGCTATATGGTGAACGTTTCCAAATGATATTCTCTTAGAACAACCCTTGCTACTCTTAAAGAATGAACAGGTGCATTGTTTTGATGGAAAGAATTTCATCTTAACTTTCCTGGTCTTTTTAGCACCAACGCAGGTTTTTATTAAAAATCAAAATATCTTCCTAATGAGACTTTATGACTGCCCATGTCCTTCAGGAAAATCTATCAAGCCCTACTGGAATTTCAAGAAAAAACAGTCATCATCACCTCCTGAGTTTTCCTTAATGCCCTAATTTAATTGGCCCAGAAGATCTCCTTGGAAGCCATTATTTTGATTGTACCTTGCACTCTGGACTATATTGATAAATCTGACTTGTCTCCAGTTAAAATTATTTCCATAAAACCATATCCATTAGTTTCAATCTTGCTTAAAATACTAGTGGAAAGACCTAGCTAGCTGATCTTAGAACTATCCCTTTGGCACTCATCCAGCAATATGTTCACTTAAAATTTAAAATGATGAACCATGTGAGATCCCAACTTCAGTAACTACCACATCAGTGGAATTCTATGTTCATGTACCAGTTTCTGGATTTCAACTTCAATTTCTTCCTTCATCAAAGTTGATGGACTTTCCACTCGGCTCATTTCATGGTATATGGCCACATTTTTAGATAATGTAGATGTAGAACATTTCCATCATCACTGAAATACTATAGGACAGTACTAGTCTAAGTGTCCCTTCAAGAGATTTATAATAAATAGTTTCTGATGATTCTAACAAGTCATCATCTCTAGATGTTCTTGATAAAAGAGTACACATTTTCTGTCATGCTTGCAAAAGTGTACAGTATACCCTGTCATTGTTAATTACTATTGAGTTGAATATGACTGATATTAGATCTCGCATCTGGGAATACTTTAAAGACAAGAATAATCTTTGCAGATTAAGCTTTTTGCTAGCTCAGGCATATGTGAGCTATCACTTGAAAAGGTATATGAGCTCTGGACTCACAGAATAAAAGACAGATCTATCTATCTTCAAATATTTGATGTTTCTTAAAAAGATTCTTAGAAAGAATCTTTTTAAAACATGCAATATCTCTATACATTTGAAAAACAAGGCACTAATTATCATATCTTTGTTAATGATGAATAATGTAATTTATAAAAGTAATAGTCTTAATCTGAATTTTTATTCTAAAATTTTAATTTCATATTCATTTTAAATCCATATTTTCTCTCATTTTTACTTGCAAATGCAATAAATAAAAAAATAAAATAAATAAATAATAATAACAATAATCATTCCTACCACTACCCTCTCTATCCAGCTTTGTTGTTGTTGCTAAGTGCCGTCGAGTCGGTTCCGACCCATAGCGACCCTGTACAGGGTTTCCGAGGCTGTAAATCTTTACGGGAGCAGAACGCCTCATCTTTCTCCCGCGGAGCAGCTGGTAGTTTCGAACTGCTGGCCTTAAGGTTCGCAGCCCGATTCGTAACCACTATGCTACCAGAGCTCCTTCTCTATCCAGCTAGGTTTGCTAATTCATTGCATTGACCACACAGAACTCATACACCATAGTCACAGATATGGGGTTTATTAGGGAAGTTAACAGGTTACAATGCAGGATCAGAAAATACTCTAGTCACAGTTGTTTCAGTAAGGACAACCTCTTTTCAGTTGTACCCACAGGTAGACCTCTCTCTTCCTGGCCAATGTTACAAAGTTCTTTCAGGGTTGCTGATAAATATCCACAGGATATCTGTTCCATCATAAGACTCAGCCTGAAGGCACTCAGCTCTAGCCCCATAGGTCAGCAAACGTGATTCCCCCTTCTTCCCTTCATCTAATTAAGTGTCTAGAGGCACCCCACCATGCAAGCAAGCCTCCTGCCCAATGCCGCTCAGTTTTACTTTCTCTGTTGATTGGGAAGCCCATTGCTTGGTCTCATGCTTGGGTTCTTGGTTCTGGTGTTTCTGCTCTTTTGTCATTCCTCTTGTGTCACAGCTTTCTGTCTGGGTTGAGGAGGTTCAATGTGCCAGGAACTCTGGATCCAAAAGACACACTCAACTCCTGGTTCTTCTTTGGTGATAGTGAAATCCCTACTCTTGCTTCTGAGATGTCTCATTATATGATCATATTAGATTTTCTAAGTTTTTAATAATCACAATGAACTCTGTTAACAACCATTCAAAACTGAACCATACCATCCTACCAGTATCTTCTCCCACCTGTTCTTACCTAAACCCATCAGGTAAAGAGTTGTTTGGTGGCAGTTACTAATAGTAAGGCTAGAAAAGATGTATTAAATAATTCATTACAAAGCATATATATTTTTCGTCTAGTATCTTTTTCCTCTATTATGATCCTTTATTTTATTAAACTACCCAATATATAATTCCTAAGAGTTTAATCCTTACTGTAGTATATTAAATATAAATTAGTAGACCTTAAAGGTCATATAAAATAGCTATCTCCCACCTCCACTCAATATTCGTATATACTGACGGTTCTTGTGACATAATCTTAGGCTAGTTTATATAATAAATTATATTTGGCTCCCTTTTTACTACATTTAATAAGGAAATAACAAAGTATCTTCTGATACAGATGTTTTAAAAATTATTGTTACATTTTACTTTCTAAAATGATATGTCAAAGGCTGTTTGCAGACTCTACAGAGCATCAATAATCACTATAAGAAGAAACTGCAACCCTTTTAAATGAAAATACCATCATAAATGTTCTATCTGGTGAAAGATATTGGGCCAGATGTTATAAGCCTCTCTAAACTCTAGGGAACAAGGCCAGCTCTCACATCAGCGAATAAACAGATAAAAGCTGAGAAGTTCAAGGTGTCTTTTAAATCAATTATTTTCCTCTTAAATCTTGTAGACTTTCTGTGTACCATGAACTGAAATACTCATGGGAAAGAATACCAGGTAGTAAACCTGCTCATGTCTGTAACTGGCATGCACAAAATACTGTCTTTAACTCCATGTTCTTTCCAATGGCAATTCTTAAAGAATTTGTATGACTACCACCAAGGCGCTTGGGAATTTGAGAGAGAACAAAGACTGTGTTTTACAGTTTAAAGAATGTTTAAAAACAGGTATAGTTTTAGTTATCTTTTATCTAGAAATTTAAAAAGATTAATCACATTATTTTTCTTTCTTATTTGTAGCCAACCAATGAATTTAAAATCTCAGGAGGATTTCAAATGGACTATCAAGAATCATATAAAAGTCAGAATAAGGACAATCTTTATTTATGTATCAATATTTGAAAAAAATATATACATGTATATATATTCCTCTTGAATTTTACCTACAGGTTTCATAAAATTCTCTCTATATATCTGGTTTTTATTCTATTAAAAGATGCTATGTCTAAATATTTTGAGTTGTGTCACTAAAGTAACTTGAAATTGAATTATTGTCATTGATTTTAAATTTTGCTTACTTTATTTTTATTCCAACTTAAAAAGTCTGTAAAAATTATAAAATTTAAGTATCTTGTTGTTGTCCAGTGCCACTGAGCTGATTCCAACACATATTGAACCTTTATAGGGTTTCTGAGGAGTGGCTAGTAGGTTTGAAATACCAATTTTGAGGTTAGCAGTCCAGTGTTTATCGTACAATGCCACATCAATTTTAAGATTGAGACACAATAATTTCCACCCACCCAATACATTATTCACCCTTAGAAGTAACGAGTTTTGCTTGTTCTTTAACTTCACATAAATAGACTAGCTGAAACTGTACATTTTCTTCTCTATTAATTTTGTCTTTTCTTTATCTTAATGTGCTCAGAATAACAGAAAATATGCTTTCTTGTTTCTGTTGTTTGTTTTCACTTATGTGGTTTTGAGATACATTCATGTTTCCACATGTTCATTTTTTGTTAAGGCTGTGCAATATTCTAGTACAAAGGTTATTTATCAGTTATGGTGTTCTTAATAGATGCACTTTTAAGAGTATTTGTTTGAATCAGAGAGAAACTATTTGAAATAGGAAAGCAGAAGTAATTTCAACATACATTAAACATGTAAAGCCTTTAGCAAAAATCACTCAGTGAAGTTCCACTTGGTTGGCCCAAGGTTTGTACTATATAACTTTTTGCATCTTACTACCAGGACCTTTCTTTCAAGAAAGTGAGGCAGCACAAGAGGCACTCACTCATCTCTGCCAAGAAATTTGGAAGTCAACTATCTGGCCGACTGATTGGAAGAGATCAGTATTTATGCCCATTCCAAAGAGAGGTGACCCAACAGAATGCGGAAATCATCGGACAATCTCTTTGATATCTCAAGTGAGTAAAGCTTTGCTAAAGGTAATACAGAAACGGCTACAATCATACATTGACAGAGAACTTCCAGAGGTTCAAGCTGGATTCAGAAGAGGCCATGGAACTAGAGATATCATTGCTGATGTCTGATGGATCTTGGCTGAAAGCAGAGAATACCAGAAGGATGTTTACCTGTGCTTTATTGCCTATTCAAAGGCTTTCGATTGTGTGGATCATGACAAGCTATGGACAACATTGAGAAGTATGAGAATCCCAGAACACTTAATTGTACTTCTGAGAAATCTGTACCTAGACCAAGAAGCAGTTGTTTGAACAGAACATGGGAACACTGTATGTTTTTAAATTGGGAAAGGTGTGAGACAGGGTTGTATTCTTTTGCCATACTTATTCAACCTGTATGCTGAGCAAATAATACGAGAAGCTGGGTTCTATGAAGAAAAATGTAGCGTCAGGATTGGAGGAAGACTCATTAACAACCTGCGATATGCAGATGATACAACCTTGATCGCTGAAAGTGAAGAGGACTTGAAACATTTACTTATAAAGATCAAAGAGCACAGCCTTCGATGTGGATTACATCTCAATGTCAAGAAAACAAAAATCCTCACCACTGGACTAATAAACAACATTCTTATCACGGGAGAAAAGATTGAAATTGTCAAGGACTTCATTCTTCTTGGATCAACTATCAACACTAGCAGAAGCAGCAGTCAAGAAATCAGACGACGTATTGCATTGGGCAAATCTGCTGCACAGGAACTTTTTAAAGTATTGAAGAGCAGAGATGTCAGCTTGAGGACTAAGGTGCGCCTGACCCAGGCCATGGTGTTTTCAATAGTCTCATATGGATGCAAAAGCTGGACAGTGAATAAGGAAGATCATAGAAGAATTGATGACTCTGAGTTGTGGTGTTGGAGGAGAATACTGAAAGTGCCATGGACTGCCAGCCAAAAGAACCAATAGATCTGTTTGGGAAAAAGTACAGCCAGATTGCTCCTTGGAGGCCAGGATGGCTAGGCTTCATCTCTCATACTTTGGACATATTGTCCGGAGGAAACAGTCGCTGGTGAAGGATGTCATGCTGGGTAAGGTGGAGGGTCAGAGAAAAAGAGGAAGACCCCTAACGTGATGGATTGGCCAGGTGGCATCATTGATGAACTCAAGTGTGGCAGCGGTAGTGAGGTTGGCCCAGGATCGGACATTGTTTCCTTCTGCTGTGCATGGGGTCGCTATGAGTCGATTCCGACTCGATGGCACCTGACAACAACAACAACCAGGACCTTGTAAGGGGCTCTGGTAGCGTGGTGGTTACGAATCGGGCTGCGAACCTTAAGGTCCTCAGTTCGAAACTACCAGCTGCTCTGTGATAGAAAGATGAGCCTTTCTGCTCCTGTAAAGATTTACAGCCTTGGAAACCCTGTACAGAGTTTCTATGGCACTTAACAAAAACAACCAGGACCTTGTAGTCCAGGTGTGGCACTGCAAGACAATGCGCTGAACCATAAGGTCAGTTTGAACTACAAGGCTGGTGTTTTCAACTCACCAGCCACACCTAGGAAACCCTATACATGGTCACTGTGAGTCAGAACTGACTCGACAGCACTTCACAACAACAACAACCAGGACCTTATTTTATTTATAAATGAAGATTAATAAAACATAATTTTTCTCTCTGGTGAGGATGATAACTACGGATCAGTTAAAAACATCTATGTATTTTGTCACAAATATAGTGAACCTGATGGTATAGAAAGTCAACAGAATAAAATACTGTTTTAGAACATTTTTCACATGTCAGAGATGACTTTTTGAACCACATTCAAATGGTAACCAAAGTGCTAATTTACCTGACTCATCTACTTAAATCTCATCTTAATTTGTTTCCTTTGACTCAACTAAAGTCTATTGAAATTTGTGTCAAAATAGCTCACGTGGAAATTGCATAAGAAATGGTCTGCATAGCTATACATCATAGAAAATTGTTTATTTCTGCATTGTGAAAATGTCAACACTACCCAAAGCAAACTACAGATATAATGCAATCCCAATCCATATTCTAACATCATTATTTAAAGTGATGGAAAAAATTATCACTAACTTTGTATGGAAGTTCCATGTTCGGCTTAAGAAGAACAAAGCTGGAGGCCTCCCATTCCCTGATCTCAAAATTTAGATCACACAGTCACAGTGATCTAAACAGCCTCATATGGGTACAATGAAAGCTACATGGATCGAAGAAACAGAATTGAGAACCCAGAAGTAAATCCATCCACATACAGTCAGCTGGTCTTTGAAAAAGGTCCAAACTACATTAAATGGGGAGGAGACAGTCTCCTCAACAAATGGTGTTGGCAAAACTGGGAATCTTTTGCAGAAAAATTAAGCAAGCCCCATATCTCACATCATATGCAAAAACAAACTCAACGTGGGTTAAAGGCCTAAATGTAAAACCTGGAAAGATCATCAATGAAAAGATAGGGACAAGCTTAGGGGGACTAATACATGGCATAAATACACTATCAAACATTATTAAAAACATACAAACAGCAGAAGACAAAATAGATGATTGGGACCTCCTAAAACTAGACACTTATGTGCATCAAAAGATCCCACCAAAAGAGTAAAAAGGGAGTCAACGGATGGCGGGATTTTTGTGTGTGTGTATGTGACAACATATTAGACAAGGGATTGATATCTAAAATTTATAGAAAACTATAATACCTCTACAAGAAAAAGACAAACAACCCAAATAAGAAATGGGCACAGAACATGAATAGACACTTCACCAAAGAAGATATTCAAGCAGCCAATAGATATATGAAGAAATGTTCGTGATCATTATCCATTGTTGTTGTTGCTAAGTACTATCGTGTCAACTCCGACACATAGCGACTCTGTATAAGATTTTTGAGGAGCGGCTGGTGGGTTTGAACTGCCGACCTTGTTGTTGGAAGTCAAGTGTTTATTCTCTATCACCACATCAGGATTCCAGAAGTCCACTGCTGTTGTTAAGTGCCATTGAGTCAGTTCTGACCCGTATCTACCTTTATAAGATTTCCAATGAGCAGTTGGTGAGCTTGAACTGCCGACCTTGCAGATCAAACCAGCTGTGCAGTCCAGCATATTAACCCACAGCATAATACCAAGACACTAGGAGTCCACTTGTTGTTAGGTACCATCGAGTCAGTACCAACCCATAGCGACTCTATGCACAGCAGAACAAAACACTGCCCGATCCTGGGCCAACCTCACTATTGTTGCCAAGCTTGAGTCCATCGATGCTGCCACTTGGCTAATCCATCTCTTTGGGGGTCTTCCTCTTTTTTTCTCACCCTCCACCTTACCAAACATGATATCCTTCTCCAGTGACTGGTCACTTCTGATAATATGTCTGAAGTATGAGAGAGAAGTTTGGCCATCTTGGCCTCCAAGGAACACTTCTTTCAAAATGGATCTTTTGGTTCTTTGGCAGCCCATGGCACTTTCAATATTCTCCTCCAACACCATAACTCAAAAGCATCAATTCTTCTACAGTCTTCTTTATTCACTGTCCAGCCTTCGCATACACATTAGGTTATTGAAAATACCATGGCTTGGGTCAGGTACACCCTAGTCCTCAAGCTGACATCTTTGCTCTTCAACACTTTAAAAAGGTCATGTGCAGCAGATTTGCCCAATGCAATATGTCGTTTGGTTTCTTGGCTGCTGCTTCCGTGAGTGTTGATAGTTGATCCAAGAAGAATGAAGTCCTTGACAACTTCAATCTTTTCTCCAATGATAAGAATGTTGTTTATTGGTCCAGTGCTGAGGATTTTTGTTTTCTTGACATTGAGATGCAATTCAAACAGAAGGCTGTGCTCTTTGATCTTCATCAGTAAATGTTTTAAGTCCTCTTCATTTTCAGCAAGCAAGGTTGTATCATCTGCATATTGCAGGTTGTTAGTGAGTCTTCCTCCAATCCTGACGCCATGTTTTTCTTCATAGAACCCAGCTTCTTGTATTATTTGCTCAGCATTCAGGTTGAATAAATATGGTGAAATAATACAACCTTATTGCAACCTTTCTTAATTTTAAACCATTCAGTGTTCCCATGTTCTGTTCAAACAACTGCCTCTTGGTCCAGGTCCATATTCCTCATGAGCACAATTAAGTGTTGTGGAATATTCATACTTTTCAATGATGTCCATAGCTTGTCATGATCCACAAAATCGAAAGCCTTTGCATAATCAATAAAGCATAGGTAAACATCTTTTGTATATTCTCTGCTTTCAGCCAAGATCCATCAGACATCATCAATGATATTTTTGACAACTTCTAATTTTCCCAGATTCATATTTTGTACATTTCATGTTCTGATTTTCAATGAATATTTATAGCTGTTTGTCTTCATTTTGAGTTGTGACCCATCAGCAAGTGAAGGTCTCACAGGGTTTTCTCCCACAGGATTTACTCCATTCACGTCATCATGGTCAACTCTACTTTGAGGAGGCAGCTTTTCTCAAATCACATTTTGAGTGCCTTCCTACCTGAGAAGCTTATTTTCCAGCACTATAGCTGACAGTGTTTCTCTGCTATTCATAAGGTTTTCAGTGACTAAATATTCGGAAGTAGTTTGTCACTCCTTCTTTCCTAGTCTGTCTTTGTCTATCAGGTCATCTGAAACCTGTCCACCATGTGTGACCCTGCTGGTATTTAAAATACTGGTGGCATAGCTTTCAGAATCACAGAAACTCACAATCCACCACAGTACGACAAACGGACAGACAAGTGGTGGCAGGAGTCCACTGGTGGTGGTTATGTGCCGTGGAGTCGGTTGTGACTCATAGTGACCCTACACAGGGCTTCCGAGGCTGTAAATCTTTATAGGAGCACAAAGCGTCATCTTTCTCCCCGGGAACAGCTGGTAGTTTCAAATTGCTGACGTTAAGGTTCGCAGCTAAATTCACAACCACTACGCTACCAGAGCTCCCTAGGAGTCCACTAGAGATTGAAATCAAAACAACAGTGAGATATCATCTCACATCAGTATTAATAGCAAATGTAAAAAACAAAGCAAAATAGAAAACATCAAATTCTTTTGAAGGTTTGGAGAGACTGAGACCCTCCTACATTGCTGATGGGAAAGTAAATGGTTCCACCACTCTGGAAAATGGTACGCTTCCTCAGAAAGTTGGAAATAGAAATACTGTATGACCCAGCAATCCCTCTAGTTGATATATACACACAAGAACTAAAAACCTAGACACAAGTAGATATATGCACAACGATGTTCATCACAGCACTATTCACAATAGCAAAAAGATGAAGACATGCTAAGTCCTCATCAATGAAAAAGTGGATAAACAAATTTTGGTACATGTACCCAATAGAATACTATGTGAAGTTGAGGAATAACTATGAATTAGCGAGCTACCTCTTAACATGGATGAACCTGGAAAACACTATGCTGAGTGAAATCAATCTCAAAAGGGTAAATATCATATGACATCACTATTGTGAAAACTAAAGAAAAGGTTTTCATACTAAAAGAAACATTCTTTGATGGTTACCAGGGTAGGAGGAAAGGAAGAGTAATTCACTAACTGGAGGGTAAACTCATGTTAGCTCAGGTGACAGGGAAGACAATATATAAGAAGGGGAAGAGCAATATACAGATATACATATTGATATGTATATCTTATATATAGAGAGGGAAGTTAGCAGAATGATGAAGATACACGAAGACACAGGGAGTCAAATAGTGATATATATATACAACCTTGGAATAACAGTCTTCTGTGTGTACATACATGGACAGGGAAACAGGTTGAATGGGTATGGGAGGAAGAATGGGATATGTTGTTGCTAAGTGCCATCAAGTTGATTCCAACTCATAGTAACACTTGATAGGATTTCCAAGGTGCGGCTGGCTAGTTTGAACTGCCAACCTTGTGGGATATTCAGATATTCCACAAGTATATAAGAATTTGAAAGAGGATATTTGCACATGGGTAACCACAAGGAAGAAGCAGGACAACTGTTGTTGCATGGAAGGGATTGCAATCATTGAGATGAAACAAGTGTATGATTTGCTGAATATAAAACTGATGATCTTGTCTGTAAATCTTCACTTAATTCACATTTTAAAAAAAAGGGTCATTTCTGAATATTTAAAAATAATATTTTCTTCATGTAAAAGAAGTACTTGAGTATACCCATCCCTCTCTTGATTTTATAGGGGGTTTTATACTTTGCATTTTAATTAGTCACTGAGTGCTATACAATAATTAAGCTTGTATTCACATACTCGTTCATGTAATACTTTGCAACAGCTCATTTCAGGTTATTATATAGTTAATAAAAGGTGGTAGGCATTTTTATTTGAAACTAAAGCCAATTTTTTACTTTGCTTTAGCCCAGCGCAATAGGATTTTCCATTTAAGTTCCAAGTAGATTGTGGGGGACAGAGCACCAAAATCAATGAAGTCTTTAATCGCAAGTGCAAAATCAAAAGTAGATTTTAGCAAAATGTTATAGATTGTTATATTCTTTCATATACTCAAGCATAAGGTGATATTAGAAGAATTATTTGAGATCACTTTTATACCAGGTACAAAATTCTGATTTCTGCTGCTGAAAAAATAGCTGATTTCTCATGTACTTCTTAAAATACTCAGTAAAACATACATCGTTTTATTTACTTACTTTTCTGTGTGTTGTTCATTTTCTAGAAAATGAAATGTTTAAAGTGTAGTCTTGACTGTCAGAAAATGATTTCTGAGAAGCAGCTCTTAGGTCAAACCGAGAATACAGTGAAATGATTTGTTGAAAGAATTGTTTTTATTGTTGTTGTTGTTGAATGCTGTTGAGTCAGTTCTGACCCACAGCAATCCTGTAGAGGGTTTTCAAGGAGCGGCTGGTGAGTTTGAACCACCGACCTTGTGGTTCAAACTGACCTTATGGTAGCGTGTTTATCATATAGTGCCATACTATATTCTCACAATTTTCCACACTAAACAGCTAGCATCCAGAGACTTGGTTCCTTTGAGAATCAAGAACTGAAAGTTCTGAAAAGCAATGAAATCATGAACCTCCATTTTTGAATAACAGTTATCTACAGCATTGAAACGGTTGTTCTCAGTTATGTAGAATCAGCATCTCTTGCAATCTGGGTCGAATCAGTTGCCATCAAGTGGATGCAGACTCCTGGTTACCCCATGTGTCTCAGAGGACAACTGCACTCCATAAGGTTTTCACTGGCTAATTATTTTGGAAGTATATATCTAGGCCTCTCTTCCCAGTTGCCCCTGGGCAGACTCTTAGATGTATGTCTTTTGGGTTGTTATTTTTAGGTACAATTCAGTTGATTTTGACTTAGTGACTTCATGTGACAGAATAAAACTGCCAGTAAGGTTTTTTGGCTACAATCTTTACAGAAAGGTCTTTTCTCCTGATGGGTTCAAACTTGCAAACTTGTGGTCAGCAGCCAAGTGCTTAACCACGGCATCACCAGGGTTCTTTATTCTTTGGTTCGATGTTGTTGTTACGTACCTTCAGTTCCAACTCATAGCGGACTTATATAGGGTTTCCAAGGAGCAGCTGGTGAGTTTGAACCACTGACCTTGAAGTTCAAAATGACATTGCAGTCTAATGCATTAGCCCACAGTGCCATCTGATTAATTAACCTTTGTATCACCCAGGAAACTTGGTGTCGTAATGTGCCGTGGAGTCAGTTCCATCTCATAGAGACCCTGTACAGGGTTTCCAAGGCTATAAATCTTTACAGGAGCAGAAAGCCTCATCTTTCTCATGCAGAATGACTGATAGTTTTGATCTGCTGATCTTGAGGTTAGCAGCCTGACTCCTAAACACTATGCTACCAGAGCTCCTTAAGGAAACTTGGTGATGGTGGTGGTTATGTGCTGTGGTGTCGGTTCCGACTCATAGCAACCCTGTATAGGGTTTTCAAGGCTGTAAATCTTTATGGGAGCAGAAAACATCATCTTTCTTCCATGTAACAGCCAGTAGTTTCAAACTGGTGACATTGAGGTTAGCAGCCTGACTCCTAAACACTACACTACCAGAGCTCCTTAAGGAAACTTGGTAGAAGTGCAAATACTCAGGCTCCTCCCTCTATCTACTACTGAAGAGAGATTAAGGATAGGGGATAAGCAATCTGTGTTTTAACAAGCTCTCTTGTGCTTATTAAAATTTGAAAACCATGACACAGTAGTAATATTGACCCTAAAGAATATGAAAATATCTGGAAGAAAAATCAGCAGTCAATGATTAAACTCTTAATGGAATTAAATAAAACCACCAGACTAAATCAATATAATTAAAACTTTACTGCTTTACCATATCTTGTGAGAATAATAGAGGACCAAATAGACATGATTTTATGTCTCAGAGACCTTCAATTATAATGAAATAATACTCCATGCTTAGTTGGGTTAGTCATTCATAGATTAAGAAATCCAAAATGTGTGCTATTGCCTACTGGCTGGTGTATTACAAACATAGAAAATGGAGCTCACTCCCAGCCTTCATTTGCATCCTAGCATTTTTGCATCAAGGCATTCCTCTTTGGTGACTCCCTGCCCTGATTTCATTTTCAGCTATATATCCAACTCTCATCCACTCTTAGTCTTCATTGTTTCCTTCTCACTTTAAAACCACAACTTTTGGGAAATTTCATGGATTCTGAATTTGAAACCACTATGCTACCAGAGCTCCTTCTACTACTAGTCATTTAACTGAAGGGATGCTTCCTTGGGGATGTGACCTGCTTCCAATATAATGGACACTTAGTGGCTCACTCTCTTCCACTGCAGACCTGAGACTCTACAAGAGAAGATAATAAACTTTATGTATATATGTATAATAGCTGCTATCTAGAGGTGAAGAATATACATATATATATACATATATAAGGAGCCTTTGGTAGCGTAGTGGTTATGAATCAGGCTACGAACTGTAAGGTCAGCAGTTTGAAACTACCAGCTGCTCCGTGGGAGAAAGATGAGGCATTCTGCTCTCGTGCTCCCGTAAAGATTCACAGCCTCGGAAACCCTGTACAGGGTCACTATGAGTCAAAACCGACTCCACGGCACACAGCTACCACCACTATATATATAAGTTTAACATGTGATATTGAGAGAGTAGGGTTCTAGCAAAACAAAATCTTAAGGTTGAGTTTCCTAATTGGTTCTCAAGCGTGACTAATTTTAAAGGAATTGATACAGGGTGGAGGCATGTCTGACCTCCACTTCATAGTAATGTACCTTGGGTTAATTTTGAGTTTGGTCTTCTTACCCTCTTGTGGAGTCATACATGGTCCTCACTTGATTTAAGCAGTTGGCTCTATGAGCAGGATTTATTGCAACGGCTTCAGACCTATGAAATTGTGAGGTTTTGTAAGAGAAAGAAAGAAGAGGCATGGGATAAAGTATTTCAGTGGAGGGCAGAGCAGCAGCTTCTGGAGTTCCTTGGAGCTTATGACACTGGTTGAAAAGGATGGCTGATACTGGGCCTGGGGCTACTGGACTCCACCCTGCCAGAAGCCCAAGGCCCTATGCAGATATATGAAAGGGGCTAGTCCAAAGGAGAAGAAAAGATTGAATTTGAATGTTTTAAAAAGGTTTCTGTGTTTGACTACCTTATGGATATTGTTTTCTCAGGCCTATTATTGTAAAATAGACATAGATGTGTGGTGGAAATACTGGGAATTATGATTACAGAATTCGTATGCCTTCCTTCATCCTATAGCCTATGTTGTTGTTGTTGTTAAGTGCCGTCGAGTCGGTTCCGACCCATAGCGACCTTGTATAGGGTTTCCGAGGCTGTAAATCTTTACGGAAGCAGAAAGCCTTATTTTTCTCCCGGGGAGCAGCTGGTAGTTTCGAACTGCTGACCTTGCAGTTTGCAGCCCAATTCATAACCACTATTCTACCATAGCCTATAGTTGATTGGATTTCCTAAGGGGTGAGCTAGAATTTGTCAGGTTGCAGTGGATGGGGTTGGGTAATAGTCTTTTTGGTTTAAGCCTATGTAGAGCTTGGAGGGCACTTAACAACAATAACAAGAGCATGGGTCCTTAGGTGGAATCCCCTTAGGTGAAATCCTGAGTCCCACCCAGAACCTTCAGAGTTGGTAATTTACATTTGAAAAGACTTGCTAACCAAATCAGAAATGCTAAGAGAACTGGAGATTCACACAGAAAAAAACAGGCCCTTTTGTGATTTGAGTTTCACACTATCAAGTCAAGGCAAGGACACTCAGTCCATCAGAGAAAACTCCCTTTTAGGACTGAAAGTTAAAGGGAACCAGTGAATCCTATGCTGGATGGGGACCACCTGGATCTACATGTGAGTGGAACTGGGGGATGTGTAGCAATGAAGACACAGACTGAGTTTGGAACGTTCTAATGGCACCCACTGACCTTCAGACAATAGATCTGTGTTTAAAGAAGTGAAGCCACAAGGTGCCTTGGACGCCAGGATGGCCAGACTTCATCTCTCATACTTCGGACATATTATCAGGAGGGACCAGCCACTGGAAAAGGATATGTTTGGTAAAGTGGAGGGTTGGAGAAAAAGAGGAAGATCCCCAACAAGTTGGATTTGCACAGTTGGCAGCAGCAATGGGCTCAAACATAGAACTATTGTGAGGTTGGCATAGGACCCTGGTAAGTGTTTAGTTCTGTTGTGTATAGGGTTTCTATGAGTTGGTACCAACTTGATGGTGCCTAATCATAACAACAAGACCTTAATCATAAGATTTGAACCACCAACCATTCCCTAGGAGAAAGATGTGGCAGTCTGTTTCTGTAAATATTTATTGTTGTTAAGTGTCATCAAGTCAGTTCTGACTCACAGCAATCCTGTAAAGGTTTTCTGATGAACACCTGGTGGTTCTGAGCCACCACTGTGGATAGCAGTACAGCTCTTATCCTTCAGAACCACACCAGAACTCCCTGTAAATATTTATAGCTTTGGATATCCTATGGGGCTATTCTACTCAGTTCTTATGGTTGCTATGAATTGGAATCAACTCAATGGCAGTGTTTTGTTTGTTTATTTTTATTTGGATATTGGCCAATATACAATAGTACCTGAATAAATTATGAAGGCAACATGGGATTCTGAAAATATCAAACAAAAAGATATGCGTACATAGGTTTCCTTAAAATTCAGCATTTTTTTATATATAAAAATTGAGGAGCATGGTTTATAAAAGATATAAATTCTAATATTTTAAATTCTAAAGCAAAATTTGGAAAGATACATTTAAGCCCCAAATATTAGAGTTAACTTTTTTTACTACACACCAATGAGAACAGATAAAGGAATCAGAGAATAATTGTTAAATTTCAGTTTGCTTTTCCTAATTAAAAAAAATGGAAATCATAGTCTCTAAAATATACCATCAGTTTCCATATTTTCCTTTGTGTTTCAATGAATTTAGGCTTAAAACTATTAGTAGTAGCAAGATCCTCTTTTAAGATTTCTGCCATTAGTGTGCTCCAAGCAAACATACTTGTTGCTATAGAGCCATAGATTGATAAGGACTTGAATAGTCACAAAACAAAACAAGAAGCCGAAATACAGAAAGCTTTCTCTTTTTCTTCCTTTACCTTGTCTAAATGCTCTACTCAGATATTTTTGAGGACACTTCTCTCATCAACCCTTTAAATATTGCAATCCTCCAGAAATTCTAATTCTAGTTTCACTCCACTCATTCTTTCAGAGAACATTCTCGCCAACCTCGGAGGTGCCTGTCCTTGAAAAAATGCTTGGAATTTCTGCTCATCTATGGACTAAGTTTTCAAGGAAGGGTTTTGCCCCTAGTAGGGCTGCTAACACTCAAGGTCAGCAGTTCAAAACTACCAGCAGTTCTGTGGGAGAAAGATGAAGCTTTCTGCTCCCATAAAGATTTACAGCCTCAGAAACCCTGTACAGGGTCGCTATGGGTGGGAACTGACTCAAAGGCACGTAACAACAACAACAGGTGAAGGTGTCTAGCTTGAAAGTGCAGGTGCAATTTACAAGTTGGATACTACGAACCCAAGTGGTGGTAATAAGCACACAGTTTCTCCAATGAGTTTAATAAGCAAAAAAAAAAAAAAAATTATGTGCTAATTACCATTTGTCTGATGTCCTTCTGCCATTTCTTGGTTAGTTCCACACTTATGGTGAGAGGAAAGACTGGGAGACATAATTACCAGATCTCATACACTCATATTAAGTCCTGATGTAGTGCTGTAGGATAAGCACTGGACTGCTTACCACAAGGTCAATGGTTCAAGCTCACCAGCCACTCCTTGGAAACCCCATACATGGTCACTATGAGTCAGAACCAACTCAATGACACTTAATAATAACATCAACATACCGTCAAATAGGGAAGCAAATACAAGCAAAACAATAAAGAGAAGTCTCATTCTTACATCAGAGCCCAATTCCCTTGTGTCCAATGAGCACATCCTCTTTTCCTGTGAATTGCTATTGGAAGGACAACCTGTTGCAGCTCTGCACAACTCATGCAGAAGTCTTGGACCTGGAATCTTCTCTGATAAAGAAGTCTAGGAACAGAGAGTCCTTCTGTCCTAATTTCTTCATCTTTTTTTTTTTTTTTTTAATCAGAGAGACTCCTTCCCTGTTTCAGGATTAGTAAAGTATCTCTTTGTTTGGTTTATTTGTATGGCATCATATGGCATTGGAACAAGCTCCACTATATATCTGTTGCTGGAAGGGAGAGAATAAGGCCTTTCACTTGCAACACAAGAGTGGAGTGAATGTGGCCATGGGTTAGTCCATTATTGAAGCTGACCTTGCTCTGTTCCTGCTCTATGTGACTAAAGCATTGTTCCATCACTGTGTAATTCTTCTACAACAATAATTTCTGTTAGTGATTCCAGACATTACCTTGACAGTTGGAGCTCCCCCATTTTTGGAGTAAGTACTCTCATCCTACTCCAGTCATGTAACTCAAGTTGGGACTGATTATCATAAACTTCTGAACCACTTTGACAACTGCGGTAGACATGTGTCCCATGCTATGACTACTGACATCCTTCCTTAAGAATGCCTTAACAGGGAAAGGCTTATTCTCTGGTAGCAGAGTGCAAGGACATGAATTGTTAGATACCATTTCCCTACTGAACAGAGAAAATGAAACTAGCATGCAAAAAGAAGTAGGGATGGGGTAAAGCATCCTGATGGCGTTCAGTTGGATTCCCAGGTTGAATGCTTCCCTTACTAATTTTATGACTTAATAAATTTGACCCACCTGACTCAAAAGTGTGATTATTTACAGTAAAACTCTTGACCAATCAAACATTGCTCAAGCAACTAAATTCCAGTTTGATTAAGGAGATAAATGTTTTTTTTTGTGTGTGTGTGTGTCTATTTGTTTGCTAATTAATTTGTTTGTTTGCTAATATAATCTTCTGTTGTTAAGTGCCTTCAAATCATTTTTGACTCATAGCTACTCTGTGTAGGTTCCCAAGGAGCAGCTAGTGGGCTTGAAGCACCAACCTTCTGGTTAGTAGTCAAGCATTTATCCTACAGCACCACACTAGAACTCCATGTCATTTAGAAGAAAGCCAAAAAAAGCAAGCATATTTAAAAAAAAAATCTCAGGATAGAAGAAAATTTTCTAAGTTAAAAAATAAAAGATGCTACAAAAGAATAATTAATAAGAACTCATTTGTTAAAATTCTTATACAAATATAGGACAAAATAAGCAGAAAAATATTTGCTCAATTTTTACAAATGAGTTACCTGATTAAGTTCTGATGTTGTTGTTAAGTGTTATTAAGTTGGTTCTGACTCACAGTGACCCTGTATAGAGTTTCTAAGGAGCAGCTGGTGAGTTTGAATCACTGACCTTACAGTTTAAACAGACCCTGCGATCCAGTGCTTATTCTATAGCACCACACCAGGATATAAATAATGGGATTATCGCAACCAAATAAAAAATGAACATATAGAAAATAGTAGAAATGAATACCACCCAAATTTGACATTGTTTAATAACACTAGGTAGTGAAATCATGGTTTTATTAGATATACAACAGAATAAAACACTGCCCCGTCCTGTGCTTTTCCACAATTGCTGTTTACATTTGAGCCCACTGTTACTGCCACTGTGTCAATCAGTCTTGTTGGCAGTCTTCCTCTTTTTTTGAAGTCTCACTACTTTACTGTGCATGATGTTCTTTTCCAGGGACTAGAACACATTCAAAATAGAAGAGATGAAGTCTCAGCATCCTCACTTCTACGGAACATTCTGGCTGTACTTCTTCCAAGACAGATTTGTTAGTTCTTCTGGCAGTTCAGGGTATTTTCAATATTCTTTCCTAAAACCATAATCCAAATGCATAAATTTTTCTTTGGTCTTATTCATCCGTTGTTCATGCA
>NW_006408720.1:1857991-1859844 GCF_000296735.1 Chrysochloris asiatica | reverse complement strand
GTTTCCGAGGCTGTAAATCTTTACGGGAGCAGAAAGCCTCATTTATCTCCTGTGGAACAGCTGGTCGTTTCAAACTGCTGACCTTGCAGTTCACAGCCTGATTCATAACCACTACGCTACCAGAGCTTGCTGTGTGATTTGTGCCACAAGTCCTCTTGACTTTTGGCAAGGCAGGTTGTGTTATTTGCATATTGTGTTGTTATTTGTGTCTTGTAAGTTGTTAAAGAATCTTCCTCCCATCCTGATTCCTCATTCTTCTTCATATAATCAGCATGCAGATTGAATAAACATGGTGAAAGACTATAATCATGATGCATACATTTCCTGAATTTAAACCATGGTGTGTCCCCTTATTCGTTTTGAAGGACTGCCTCTTTGTCTATGCGCAGGCTCTGCATTAGTACAATTAAGTGTTCTTTACAATGCTATCAATAGGTTTGTTATGACCCACCCAGTCTTTGTTAAGAAAAAACAAGTAATCATCTTCCTAGTATTCTCTGAAGATATAGGCAATTTTTTATTTTCTTCATGCTGTTTCTGTATTTTCTCTAATAAGTATTTATTATTTTTATAATAAGCTGTTTTACACAAAGGCTTAACATTTTTATCAGTATTTTAAAGACTGTTGAATGATACAGAATTGGCTATGCAGTGATTGGAGTCCTGGTGTGGCACTGTGGGCTAATGAATCAGACTGCAAAGTCATTTGAATTGCAGGGTTGGTGGCTCAAGCTCACTAGCTGCTCCTTGGAAACCCTATACAGGGTTGCTATGGGTCAGAATCCACTAGATGGCACTTAACAACAACAATGTAGCAATTAGTCACAGGCTATCTGGGTAATCATAGTAGAAATCTGGCTCTTTCATTGGATTCTTACCTTCCTCCTACACACATTTCCTGAACTGCTAGCTTCCTGTTGTGCTATTTTTGTGTCACAGGATTTTGAGAAGAAGAAAAAAAAAAAATCACACACAGATACTGAGTGACATTAGTTTATCTCTAACTAGGCAATGTAATTACAACAAAACTCGCAGTTAACCAAAACCTAATAATAATTCCACTCACATAAAATCAAATGTCCCTTTCTCTAATCATGTGCTGACTGGGAAGGCTCTTCTCCATGGTAACTACCTGGCTCTCCTAGATAAGCATTTCTGATTCAAATACACAATTGGCGGTCCTGCCCAGGCTTAATTGACCCAGTTCAGAGGAAGTTCTGCAACCTGAATTTGAAATGCTACTGCTAAAAGGAAATTTCAAATTTAAATATCAATTAAAATGTCTTTTCAATGTATGTTTTGAGTATTTAAGGGAATCTTCTTGGTAAGCAAAAGCATTTCTCAGGGACAAATATAGCTGTAACAATAATGAGTACATGAGGGGGAGCATCAGAAATGTGAGAGGAAGGACATGGAAATTAAATTCATTTTAAATCCACTTTGGGATTTAGGGTAAAATGAGATATTTTGCTTTGTTTGAGTGGAGGCCAGATTAAAGTGTGTTATCCATTTTATATATAGTAGGGATTTTAAAGCCCAGTGCCCACTCTACCACCTCCCTTCAAAAAATACATCTTCAAGTCCTGTTTTCCTCCTGATATTTTCCCTTTTGGTATCTTTGCAATCAAGTAATAGTTTTCAGTCTCATTCTACCTTCCCACTCTTTTACTGGATTGCTAACCACAGGGTCGGCAGTTCAAACTCATCAGCTGTTCCTTGGGAACCCTATACAAGGTAAGAATGAGTCAGAACCAACTGATGGCACTTAACAACAGAAACAATGCTATGAGTTACAATGATAAGATTTAAATTTTAAAAATGCTTTATTTGTGGCAAATCAATGGTTAAACCCT
>NW_006408720.1:1852507-1857581 GCF_000296735.1 Chrysochloris asiatica | reverse complement strand
AGCTGGTAGTTTCAAACTACTGACCCTGAGGTTAGAAGCCTGATTCGTAACCACTACGCTACCAGAGCACCTTTGCTGTAGTTGTTGTCGTTAAGTACTGCGGAGTTGGTTCTGACTCATAGTGACCTTGCACAGGGTTTCCGAGGCTGTAAATCTTTACAGGAGCAGAAAACCTCATCTTTCTTCCGCAGAACCACTGGTAGTTTCGAACTGCTGACCTTGAGGTTGGCAGCCCGACTCGTAACCACTACGCTACCAGATGGATTATTAATAGTAACAATAAAACTTCTTACGAGTGTCTATCTTTATAAAGTAATAGGCTCAAGAAAAAAACCTCACTGAGAACTCAAAATCTAGTCCATTCCACTGTAATAGTAGTATTTTATAATGGCATTGATAATATTTCAAACTTTTACAATTTATTCCAAAATAACATTTAAGTCATAAATACCATTTCTGCCTATCTCTTGGTAAGAGAAAATTTCCACAAAAATGAACCATGTTTAAATTGCTGATTGACTCACCCTTTCCCATTATAAAGTCCTCCATGATTTTAGAAAAAGTCACAGCAAAAGGTCACAATTCATTTTGAGTTTAAATGAGGTAAATAGTACCCACTGAAGTTATTTTATGTGCAAAAGATATTATTTTTGTTTTTTGTTTTATTTACTTGATTTTTATATAACATATTTATTAGATAGTTTATGCTGTGGCCCTATAGGATCAGCACCAAACTGTGAACCATAAAGTTGGCAGTTCAGACCCACCAGCTGCTCTTTGGAAACCCTATACAGGGTCACTATGAGTCAGAACCAACTTGACTGCACTTAACAACAGCATATATAAAAGTCAAGTCAGTCCACACACACACGTACTCACACAGATACCCAGTCAAATTTATTTAAATAAAAATATAATTCAGGAATGTTAAGGATGACTACTTGCAAACTTTTAAGATCCCAGGTACTAAGAAAGGAACTAGGAGGCAGAACAGAAGCATCAAACACAATTCTAAGCCAATTAAATTGTTTTCCATGAAGCCATGACCCTCTTCCTCCAAACCAAGAAACCAAATTCCATCATGTATTCGATTGTACACAAGCAGCCTCAGCATCTGATCTTTTCTTACTATAACAGAGAAAAGGATTATATATATATATATATATTCAGCAACAAAATTAAGACCCCCCAAATGAGTTGGATTCACACAGTAACAACAGAAATGGACTCAAGCATAACAACAACTATAAGAATGGCACAGGAAGGGGCAGTGTTTCATTCTATTGTATATGTTGCTGTTGTTAAGTGCCATCGAGTCGGTTCGGACCCATAGTGACCCTGAACAGGGTTTTCAAGGCTGTAAATCTGTACGGGAGCAGAAAGCCTCATCTTTCTCCCGCGTAGCAGCTGGTAGTTTCAAACTGTTGACCTTGTGGTTCACAGCCCGATTCGTAACCACCATGCTACCACAGTTCCTTTCTGTTGTATGCAGGGTCACTTTAAGTTGGAATCAACTCCATGACACCTAACAACAATTTATCACACATCATTTACCAATTCAACTTTTTACAAGTATACAACTTCTCAATATCAATTACATTAATCAGCTGTGCAACCACTACCATAAACCAATGAGAATTTGCCAACACTGTAAACTGAACTTAGTGTTCCTAGTTCATTGGAATTTTACAAGGTTGAAGGGGGTCATCCAAATGATAACAGTTGGTCTCAGAGGCTGACTTTGAAAATCTCCAATGCTGATAGTCAGACCCTTACATCAGTTTTACCAAGCTATAGTTTAGTGGTCAAGCATTTATCCAGAAAAGATGATAGTGCAGGAAGACAAATCTTGATGAAAATCTACTACATTGCTCCTTTCATCTCAGGTTCAGTAACATTTACAAATGCTCACTTTTAAATTTTGCATTTTCTTTTTAGGGTTTCTTACAAAGTGTGGCATTTAAAAATGTCACAATCACCAATCAAAACAAAAATTTACATTGTCAGATTGGGAGATACCTCTAGCATGAATGATTGGCCACTGAATTACAACTTGATAAGACTGATATAAGGGTTTGACTAAGAAGCAGCTGTTTGAACAGAACATGGGAACACTGAATGGTTTTAAATTAAGAAAAGTATGTGATAGGGTTGTATTCCTTCACCATACGTATTCAATCTGTATGCTGAGCAAAGTATCCAAGAAGCTGGGTTCTATGAAGAAAAACATGGTATCAGGATTGAGGAAGACTCATTAACAACCTGCGATATGCAGATGATACAACCTTGCTTGCTGAAAGTGAAGAGGACTTAAAACATTTACTGATGAAGTAAATTGTACATTGGATTGCATCTCAATGTAAAGAAAACAAAAATCCTCACCACTGGAACAATAAACAACATTCGTATCAATGGAGAAAAGACTGAAGTTGTCAAGGACATCATTCTTCTTGGATCAACTATCAACACTCATGGAAGCAGCAGTCAAGAAATCAAAGGAAGTATTGCATTAGGCAAATCTGCTGCACAAGACCTTAAAGTGTTGAAGAGCAAAGATGTCAGTTTGAAGACAAAGGTGCGCCTGACCCAAGCCATGGTATTTTCAGTTACCTCATCTGCATGCAAAAGCTGGACACTGAATAAGGAAGACCGTAAAATAATTAATGCTTTTGAGTTATGGTGTTGGAGGAGAATACTGAAAGTGCCATGGGCTGCCAAAAGAACCAACAGATCTGTGTTGGAAGAAGTGCACCCAGAGTGCTTACTCCTTGGAGGCCAGGATAGCCAAACTTGGTCCCTCATACTTTGGACATATTGTTAAGAGGGACCAGTCGCTGGAGAAGGATATCATGTTTGGTAAGGTGGAGGGTCAGAGTACTAGAGGAAGACTCCCAGTGCGATGGATTGGCAAAGTGGCAGCATCAATGGGCTCAAGCGTGGCAATGATAGTAAGGTTGGTCCAGGATTGGGCAGTGTTTTGTTCTGCTGTGCATAAAGTCGCTATAAGTCTTAACCAACACGATGACACCAATCAACAACAACAACATAGGACGGAGTCCTGGTGTGGCACTGTGGGCTAATGCAGCACTGCAAAGTCATTTGAACTGCAAGGTTGATGATTCAAGCTCACCATCTGCGCCTTCTAAACCCTATACAGGATCACTATGGGTTGGAACGAACTCAAAGACATTTAACAACAACAACAACATCACCATAAGAGCTTCATAGAGTGAGACTCTTAGAAACTCTCAACCCATTTTTGAGGCTGGTGCAGTGCATGAAGTGAAGGAAAAACAAGGATAATGGGGAAATTCACTGAATGTATAGATCTGAGGATGCCCCATTCTGGTTTGACTTAAGACCTTTATTGATATATTGATATAAAGCTCAGAACAATAATGATTTTTCTCATGTGTATTTCAATTATGTATATATTGTTGTTGTTGTTGTTGTTAGGAGTCACTGAGTCAGTACTGACTCACAGAGACCCTATGCACAACAGAACGAAACACTGCCTGGTCCTGGGCCAATCTCACTATTGTTGCCATGCTTGAACCCATTGCTGCTATCATTGTGCTATTCCGTCTCATTGGCTAAATAACCCACAAAGCACCTATCATGCTTGTGTGGGTAGAGGGGCTGGAATTTAAACTCAGATTTGTTAAACCTCCAAGTATTAATTCTGTCCTCAGATGTTTATCCTATGTGTTAGTGGCATTATGTCTTAATTCGGCTGAACTACTTTATTATCCTGTTTGGCCAGCTGTAAAATAATCAGCATTATTCATTAGACTATCCTTCTGCTCTAAAATTTCCACTGAACAATGCACAGCCTGCAGTTTTACCAACCCAACCAGAATTGAAGTCAATTATATTTTTTAAATGAGATTAAGGAATAAAAATGAAATTGTATTAAGTCTGTTCATGTTTGAATGTATAAATTACTTTCATTCACTTAATTGTGTTATAAACAAGTTTCTGATTATTTTATCAAGTAGTTTCAGTTGAAAGTAAATCTATGAAGTGACTAAACTAATTGCAAATACCACATATCATCAAAGCCAGGAAACAACATATTTGAACAAGTAATTTTTTTATATGATGAATATAAAATAATTTGTCATAATTACATAAAGCTTAAAGGAGTTAAATTTGCAGCATAATAAAATAGAAATTGAGATGGACTAAAAGTCAGAAACCTTAAGTTCCATTTCTGGTTCAAATTCATGTATTGTAACTTTGGGCAAATCATTTATTCTTTCTCCAATTTCCTTGTCTGTAAAATATAATCAATACTATAGGATTGTGAGATGGTAAAGTCATATAATTAAAACATTTTTAAATACCATAAAATGTCAGGTTTCTCTTTTCAGGATTTTATTTGATATGAAAAATATAGTAAATTTAAACATTTAGAACTTTTTCCTACTGATTTTTGAAAATTGTTATTAAGTTACCTTCAACTTATTGCAACCCCATACACAGGAGACCTAAACACTGCCTGATCCTGTGCCATCTCCATGACCAATGTGGATCAAACTATTTGAATTCATAGGATTGTCACTGACTAGTTTCTGGAAATAGAGCACCAAGCCTTTTTAGTCCATCTTAGTCTAGAACCTTTGCTGAACCTTGAAATCATAGCAAAGCAAAAGACTCTATTGACAGATGGCTAATATGTGTGTCTGTGGTACAGTAGCTGCAAATAAGGGTATATGTGCTAGAAAATCATTAAAATCTTATTTTTTAAAAAATTCAGAATGGAAAGTTCACATGCGGGCTTGATGGTGGATAGGGTACAGGTACAGTGAAGTTCTCCATCAGCAATACCACAGAATACCAGATGAAGCAGGTCAGGGCAGAGTTTCAAAACTCTGAGCCACATACCTAGGAATATTTAAAAAGTTTGAAGTCTTATAGCTAGTGGAACTTGTAGCAGGAAGTAAGAAATCTCTTACTTTAGAATTTGCCAGATTTGGCAGCTTGGAGCTGAGAACTTGGGCAAGACCAAACGGCAAGACAAAGTGGGGGAGCAAGCAAATCTACCACAGAATAATGCTGCGGGAACCTCATA
>NW_006408720.1:1841525-1851191 GCF_000296735.1 Chrysochloris asiatica | reverse complement strand
AAATAAGAAAAAAAGAAAAGAACCACATGATCATATCGATTGCTACAGAAAAAGCATTTGACAAAACCCAACATTCATTCCTGATATAAACACTCAACAAAGTAGGAATTGAAGGGAAATTCCTCAACATAATTAAGAGCATGTATACAAAACCAACAGCCTACATTACTCTCAATGGAGAGAAACTGAAAGCCTTCCCTCTGTGAATAGGAACTAGACAAGGATGCCCTTTGTCACCACTCCTATTCAATATTGTGCTGGAAGTCTTAGCAAGAGCTATAAGCAAGACAGGGAAATTAAAGGCATCCAAACTGACAAAGAGGAAGTAAAACTCTATTTGCAGGCGAAGTAAAATTCTCTCTATTTGCAAAGACTCAGTAAAAAAGCTACTAGACCTTATTGGAAGATTCAGAAAAGTGGTAGGATATAAGATCAACATTAAAAAATCAGTTGGATTCCTCTATACCAATAACAACAGCATGGAAAAGGACATTAGGAAAGCAATACCACTTACAATAGTGGCCCAAAGAATGAACTATCTAGGAATAAATGTAACCAGAGAAACAAGGGACATATACAAGAAACCAAAAAAGAACTACAAAACTGAAAGAATGTACCAAGCTCCTGGATAAGAAGACTTAACATTGTGAAAATCCTGTACAGGGTCGCTATGGGTCGGACCCAACTCAACGGCACTTAACAACAACAACGAAACATTGTGAAAATGTCAATACTGCCCAAAGCAATTTACAAATATAATGCAATCCCAATCCAGATTCCAACGACATTTTTCAGTGATGGAAAACACAATTACAAACTTTATATGGAAAAGAAAGAGACCCAGGATAAGCAAAGTACTGCTTAATTAGAAGAATAAGGTTGATAACCTCTCACTCCCCAACTTAAAAATGTATTACACGGCTACAGCGGTCAAAACAACTTGGTACTTGTACAAAGAAAGATACATTGATAAATGGAACAGAATCAAGAATCCAGAAATTAACTGATTTTCGACAAAGTACCTAAATATATCACATGGGGAGGGGAGAGTCTTTTCAACAGATGGTGCTGGCAGAACTGGAAAGTGATATGCAAAAGATCGAAACAAGACCTTTACCTCATGCCTTGTACAAAAAACAACTCAGCATGGATTAGAAACCTATATGTGAATCCCAGAATAATGAAGGCCATCAATGAAAAAGTAGGAACAAATGTGAGAGCGTTAATTCAGGGCATACACAGACTACCAAACATGAAAACTACACAAACAAAAGTGGACAAAATAGATGATGAGAACATACTAAAAACTAAAAAATTATGTGCATCAAAAGACTTGACCAAAAGAGTAAAAACGGAACCCTCAGAATGGGAAAAAATCTTTTGCAATGACACATCAGACAAGGGACTCATTTCTAAAATATATAGGAAACTAAAACACCTCTACAATAAAAGAGATAAATAACCCAATTAAAAAATGGGTGCAGGACATGAACATACACTTCACCAAGGAAAAGATCTGGGTAGCCAACAAACATATGAAGAAACATTCACAATTACTAGCCATTTTTGTTATTGTTGTTATGAGCTGTGGAATGGTTCTGACTCACAGTGACCCTATACAGGGTTTCTGAGGATATAAATCTTTACAGGAGCAGACAGCCTCATCTTTCTCATGCGGAACAGCTGGTAGTTTCAAACTGCTGACCTTGTGGTTCACAGCCCGATTTGTAGCCACTACATTACTAGAGCTCCTTAGAGAGATGCAAATCAAAACAAAAATGAGATATCATATCACACCAACAATAACAGCAAAGATCAAAAAAGTATAGGACATAAATGCTGGCAAGGATGTAGAGAAACTGGGATGCTCCTGCATTGCTGGTGGGATTGCAAAATGGTCCAACCTCTCTAGAAAGCAATATGGTGCTTCCTCAGAAGTTTGGAAACAGAAATACCTTATGATCCAGCAATTCCTCTACTTGGTATTTACCCACAAGTAATATGAGCCATAACACGAGTAGATATATGCACACCAATGTTCATAGCAGCACTATTTACAATAGCATAAAGATGGAGACAGCCTAAGTGCCCATCAATTGAAGAATGGATAAACAAACTGTGGTACATACACACAATGAAATATTATGCTACCTTGAAGATTAACAAGGAAACTGCAAGCCACTGCATTACATGGGTGAACCTTGAGGACATTATGTTGAGTGAAATTAGTCAGTCACTAAAGGAGAAATACTACATAGGACCACAATTGTAAAAGACTAAGGAAAAAAAAGCCATACTAAAGGGGGGGGAGGGTATTCTTTGCTGGTTACTGGATGTGATGGGGTGAGGGAAGGGAGGGGAAGGTGGAGCACAGGGTAGAGAATAGACACAGGATAGTTTGTGTGCTGGGCAGGGTGGCAATACATAAGAAGGGGGAGGGGAATTGAAGAATAAGACAGATGGGATAACGATTAGGTAGATTTGCATGGGCTAAGTGGGACAGAGGTAAATAATGATGTATGCACAACCTTGGAACAACAGGGCTCTGGGGTACAGGGATTGAGGCATGGTTGGAAAGGTGAAAAGTAGACAAACAATGTTAAGAGGCTTGGCTGTCTTTTGAATCTTTGTTTCCCTTGCATGGCATTATAAAATAGACACTTGAGGGGGAGAGAAAGGAATAGTCAGAAATATCACCATAAAAAGCTTGGCAGTCCATCTTCTGCCTATAACTGATCAGAATACCTAAAATGGGGCTACAACATGCCCAGTGAAGGATGCTTCCTGTGGAACTTTAGCATTACTTAAGACCAGAGGAGGAATCCTGTACCCCATCCAGAAGCTTCTGAGGTGGGAAATTTCCACTTGAAAGGACAGGCAGACTAGCCTGGAGTGACTAGAAGAGAAAGACCAACAGGAAAAGTACAAAAAAATAATGGCAGTCTGACTGAATACTACAAGGACAAGCAAGTTGCTCACCCAGGAGACATCAAGGCAAGTTGTTGGGTCCCCTCAGGGCAAACCCCCTTCCAATACTAAGACTCAATGGGAATACATGAGCAGACATGAGCTCTGACTGGTGACCATGTTGGTCACCGATAAGGGGAAGTGAGGGAAAAACAGCAACAAAGCAGCAAGCTAAGCCCTACCACGTTCAATAGACTCCTGTGTATCCTGGTGGCAACCTGGTTGGCCCGCAGTTTGGCAAGACATGGGGACTCCTGGGCCCAGAGTCAGTGACACAGCCACAGAGGACTAGAGTGGAGAGTAAAGCGTCCAGCGGATAAGAAGTGAGGGCATATGCACAAGAACACCCACACTTGCAGATAATACCTACTTGACCTGGCTTCAAAGGCTGGATGATCAGAATTCAACTTAAAGAAGAAAGAAGAGGAAAAAAAAGAGTAAATTGATACATTTTGGTGAACTTGACCTACACCTATGGATGAAGTAGCTCAAAAAAGGGAACAAATCTTTACAACAAGGATCATTCTCACCCACTCTATACACAGAGTAGACAGGGATGGGCAACTTGGACATTGGCTCTCCAAAATGGTGGGGGACCTAGGAAGGCAAGAAGTGATGGCTTACAAGTCTTCAAGAGGGAGCCTAGATCCAGAGGGCATAGAGGAAGGTAGAATCCCCACTCAGTAATATCCAATCTGTCTGGGCAGGACTGATAAAAGAGATGGGGAATGTACCCATGTAGCACAATCATGAATAATTGCTATCAGGACTCACTGTGAGGGTTGAAAATGTGAAGGTAAACATTTGGTAGCAAAACGAGGGCAATGGTTGACACTGCAGTCCAGGAGTTGAGGTACCTGGGACCATCAAGGGAGAAGAGTGGAATTCGGGACCCTACCCAGAGAAACAGTGATGCCAAAGATGGAGACAGATGATGTCGTGGAGAGAGGGAACAGCTGGGGATTCTAGACCCAGAGAGGGAAAGGGGCTGTGTGCTGATGACCAGGGGGAAGGCTTGCAGGGTATACCCTTTGGTTGGCTGATGATGCATGTAGAGGATGGTAACCATGGCAATGTAACGATATACAATAGGATGAATGTAAAGGTAATGTTCTCCCATGTGAACTATCACAGAATTCACAATAAAACTTTTTTTTTTAAAAAGAATGAAAGTTCATCACTTCCTATGTCAGACATATTTATGAGTAAAGAAAATATATTTGGCTTACTCATATAAAAAGTAAAGTGTGATACAACATTATAAAAGAAATCACTAGTTGATATTCTATTTTTAATCATACATGAACACAATTTTATAATTTTTTCTCAAAACAAGTCAAAGAAATATTTAGATGCTTCATTTATATCATAATATATCCTCGCAATGGGATTTTCACTTAAATCAATCGTTAAAAAAATTCCCCAAATTTTTGTGATATTCAAGTGATAATAAACGTACTTTTGTTGTTATGTGCCATGAATTCGGTTCTGACTCATAGCAACCCTCTACAGGGTTTCTGAGGCTGTAAATCTTTATGGGAGCAGAAAGCCTCATCTTTCTCCCATGGAACAGCTGGTAGTTTCGGACCACTGACTGTTAGATTAACAGCCTGATTTGTAATCACTATGCTACCAGAGCTCCTTTAATAAATGTACATAGCTATGAATAAAATTATTCCTGTAAAGTCTGAGTAGTTTTGAAAGAAATCTATGCCACTGACCAAGAAAATTTTCTGCCAGAATAAAGCAATGTGTTACATTTTTTTCATTGATAATGAAAGCAAGATGCATAATCATGAAGAGTATTTAAAGTATCATGAGTTGCTAGAAGAACAAACAAATCTGTGTTGGAATAAATACAGCTAGAATGCTCCTAAGAAGTCAGGATGGTGAGATTTTATATCTTATACAGCATTCTGGCTGTATTTCAGGAATGTTATAAGGAGGGACCAGTCTCTGGAGAAGGACATCATGCTTGGTAAAGTGGACGATCAGCAAAAACCAGACAGACCCTCAGCAAAATGGATTGGCACAGTGGCAGCAGCAATGGACTCAACTTTAACAGTGATTGTGAGGATGGCTGAACAATCAGCAGTGTTTTCCTCTGTTGTGCATAAAGTTGCTATGAGTCAGAACTAACTTGATGGCATCTATCAACAACAACATCATAAAGATAAAATAAACAGGTGAAAGAATATAACTCTGATGTATTCCTTTCCTGTTTTTAAACCATTTAGTATACCTTGTTCTGTTCTAAGGACTATCTCTTGGTCTATGAGCATGTTCCTCATGAGCACAATGAAGTGTCCTGGAATACCCATTGTTTGCAATGTTATCCACAGTTTGGTGTGATCCACCAAAATTGAAAGCCTTTGCAGAGTTAATAAAGCACAAGTAAGCATCTTTCTAGTATTCTACTTTCAGTCAAGATCCATCTGCCATCAACAATGATATCCCTCATTCCTCGTCCTCTCTGAATTCATCTTGAATATTTGGCAGTTCCCTGTACATGTACCGCTGCAGTCTTTTTTTTTTTTCTTTTTAATTATTTTAAACAAAATTTTAATTGCATGTGATATCCTCCCTCTCAGGAATATGCAATCATTTAAACAACTGAAGGGCACATTTTGCCAACTAGCCCTCTACCCTTCAGCACACAACCTTTCCCCTTCCATGAATCTAGAGTCTTCAGATGCTCTATCTCTCCATGTCACTGTCTCTGCCTCAGACTCTGGTGTCATTGCCTCTCAGGTTAGGATCCCATGCTCCGCCCATGATTTTCCCTCTTGGTGGCCCAAGGGTCCTCTGTTCCTGGAGTGCAAGATCAACCACTCCCAGCCTTTTTCTTACACATCTTCTACCGTTACAACTGTGACAATTGCAATTAGTCATGACAACAATGACTCATTAAATCAACAGAATCCTATACCATCTCCTATCATTTGACCCACCTAGACAAGATGGAAAGTATTCAGTGGGGATTCTACCTTCCTCTATTCACTCTGAAACTAAACTCCCTCTTAAAATGTTGTAAGCCAATCACTTTGTGCCTTTATAGTCCCCTCTACCCTTTTAAGGTAGCCAATGTCTGAGTTGCCTGTCCCTATCAACTCTGTGAACTGAGGGGATATGCTTTATCCTTGATTTGAAGACTCCTCTCTCAGTTGGTATTTTGTTTCATGTGATATTAATGACATTTTTTGATGATTTCCATATTCTGTTGGGTCACTTTTCTTTGGAATGGATACAAATATGGATCTTTTCCAATCAGTTGATCAGGTATCTGTCTTCCAAATTTCTTAGCATAAATGAGTGAGTGCTTCCAATGTTTCAGTTTGTTGAAGATTTCAATTTGTATTCTATCATTTGCTGGAGCCTTGTTTTTCATTAATGTCTTCAGTACAGCTTGGACTTCTTCCTTCAGTACCATCAGTTCTTATTCATATGCTACCTTTTGAAATGGTTGAATATTGGCCATTTCTTTTTGTACAGTGACTCTGTATGCCTTCCTTCTTTGATTCTCTGTGCATCATTCAATATTTTGTCCATTGTTACTGTTAAGTGCCATTGAGTCTATTCTGACTAATAGTGAACCTGTATAAGGTTTCTGGTAAGTATCCAGTAGGTTTGAATGAATGACCTTGTGGTTCAAACAGAGCTTGCAGTACAGTGCTTGTCCTACAGTGCCACATCAGGACTCCAGTTTTGAACATAGAATCTGTCAATATTGGAAGTCAAAGCTGAAAGATTTTTTTCAGTTCTTTTAGCTTTAAAAATGCTGAGTGTGTTCTTCTTGTGTGGTTTTCTAACTCTACATCTTTGCGCATTTCATTATATCTGGGTGAGTAAAAATAATATCCGCACTTATGTTGCATTAATATGCTTATCCATGCCCACAGCTGATAACAACTTTGAGCATGAAGTGATTCTGTCAAATAGATGAGCAACAGTGGATTATGTGGCAAATCTTTTGCAAATCAGCCATGGCACTGGCCTATGAAATAATCCACGGCAGACTTGGGTTTTGAAACATTTGTGTCAGATGGGTACCATCCGAAACAACTCAAAGAAGAGCATAAATAGAAGCATTTGGACATCTGCAAACAAAATTTGAACCGATACTTGAAGGAAGGTAAACGTTTCTTTAAAATATAATTGTGATGAGACACGGATTCATCACTATGAGCCTGAGAGTAAATGGCAGAGAATAGAATGGAAACATTCTCAATTGCTGACCAAGAAAATGTTCAAAAGTCAACCATCAGTTGGAAAGTTGATGCTTAGAGCTTTCTGGGATTCTCAAATGCCAGTACTGGAAAACTACCAGGAAAAATGTTGATCAATCAACAGTATTCATTACAGTGAGATGTTCACTGAAGAGCTGAAGCCTAAATCTCAGATCAAATTCAGGGGACTGTTCATTTTGAAGTGTTAAAGCATCCTCCCTATAATCATGAACTTACTCCACTGGACTTTCACCTGTTTGGCCCTGTGAAAGCAGCCTTTTGATAACAAAGGTTAATTTGTGATGAAGAAGTGAAAACAGGCGGGCATTCATGACTCACAGCTCAGCCTAGAACATTTTTTAATAAGATAATATGACAGTTTGATGATAGACAAAATGTATTGAAAAGCAAGGAGATTATGTCAAAAAATGGTATATTTGTCTTTTCTTAAAATTGTTTAAAATATATTCTACAGCCAGACTGCTGAGTGTTTTTGATTTATACTACTTGACTTTGTCTTCCCAAGCTGCCCTTTGCCATTTTCTTTTTAACTCATTTAATTCCTCATTTCTTCCAATTGCTTTAGCATCTCTACACTGGAGAGTCAATTACAGAGTCTCTTCTGACATCCATTTTGTTCTTTTCTTTCATACTTGTCTTTTTAATTATCTTTTAATTTCCTTCTGTTTGATGTTCATCCACAACACTTCTGGCCTTCAAATTCTAAATCTTTTTATTATTTCAATGCCTCTGGGAAAGTTTCTCCGTTTTAGTTCAGAAAATAGGGCCACTTGATTACATCATCATTCCTGGCAAAGAGTCATCTGTGACTCTAGTGTCACAAAACATAAGTTATTTTGGTAAAAGAAGTCATATAGCAAGTTTACTTCTATTATTTCATTGACAGCAGACCTCCAATGACATTTGTGGGGTTATAAAGTAGTATCATTAGATAAAAATACATAAAATGAATGGAAACTTACCTTGGCACTATAATTTATACTTTATAAATTCATTTCATTATATTTTGGATTCCATATATATGAACAATCTTTCCTCTGAATTACAATTTGGGAATTTGAAAGGAATATGTAACTACAGATACAAATACTTTCTGTTCATTTTCATGAGCACCCACTCAATACATTGAATGACATGGTTTATTTATTACAGAGAAGGGTCATTCTTCTCCTTGAACTTCCATGCTAAGTCACCTGCCCTATAAGTATTTCTACTCTTTGCAACTTGTATATATAGTAGGGAAAATGCAATAGTAATTATTCTAAATGCAAAAATGTGTTTATTTGCTAATCATTTGGTTGGTATGGCAAAAAAAAAAGAACTGGTGTTAAAGTTAAACCCAGTTATTGCAGGTGTGGAGTTCAGAGACCATTGAGAATCCGATAAATTCTATGACTCCTATATGGAAGTCATACAATAGAAAGAACACTTCACATATAACTTTACATAAAGTACCATTGGATTTAGAACACCCTGAAATCTATTATTGGACCAGTGTTGAAATATCATCCTATAAACAGTTGACTCCAAAATTATAACTACTACAACATATATCCTCTGTTCCAGTATTTACTTTTAAATCCATGTGGTGCCAGTGCAAATAATCTGATTGTCTTTTGTTTAGTCTTATGCCACCCACACCCACATTAGTAACAAAACTTGTAGAATTTTACTTAACAAAATTATAATCAATGTTATGAATCAAAGTGTGCATTAGTTTTAGGTCAGAAACCAATTTGCTATCAAAACTTTTACCCAAATCACAATTTTAAAGAAGTTTAAAAACCAAACAAACAAAAAAACCTAAAACAGTGTATATATAAAAGGAAAGTTGATTTTTACTTTATCAGATCATTGATTTGTCCAGCTTTGGCTGATAACTGCTGAAATCAAGAATTATTCTGTATTGGGAATAAGTTATAATCGTTATTCATCTCTTTGTTTTTGTTACTGTTCCCTCTAATTGTGTAACTTGTATTGTTTGAAAGTATTTTTTTCTTTAAACTAACCTGCCTTAAAAATAGAAAAATAAAAGAAAATTTTGTCATGCTATATCCAGCATCATTTCTATTGCCAAGACCAAATTTTCTAAGTACTGATCCTTTCTCTTTGTTTCTTTCACATCTCAATCATCAGTAATTATCAATGCATATTAATTTCAGTTTTGATTAATTTTAGATAGAAGAACCTGATGTTGTTGTTGTTAAGTGCCATGGAGTTGGTACTGACCCATGGCGACCTTATGCACAGCAGAATGAAACACTGCCTGATCCTGGGCCAACCTCACTATAGTTGCCACGCTTGAGTCCATCGATGCTGCCACTTGGCCAATCCATCTTGTTGGGGTCTTCCTCTTTTTATCTGACCCTCCACCTTACCAAACATACTCTTCTGCAGTGACTGCTCCATCCTGACAATATGTCCAAAGTATGTGAGGCGAAGTTTGGCCATC
>NW_006408720.1:1820029-1841220 GCF_000296735.1 Chrysochloris asiatica | reverse complement strand
TTCTTGACTGCTGTTTCCATGAGTGTTGATAGTTGATCCAAGAAGAATGAAGTCCTTGACAACTTCAATCTTTTCTCCGTTGATAAGAATGTTGTTGATTGGTCCAGTAGTAAGGATTTTTGTTTTCTTTACAGAAGAAACTGATAGTATTCTTCAATTTCTGCATCATTGGCTTTTGTGGTTGGTGTATACATTTGAGTGATATTTGTATTAACTGATCTTCCTTGTTGTTGATGTATGCCGTAGAGTCGGTTCCGACTCATAGCAACCTCGTTGTTGTTGTTGTTGTTAATTGCTGTCCAGTAGGTTCCAACCCATAACGATCCTGTATAGGGTTTCCAAGGAGTGGCTGGAGATCTTGAACCACTGACCTCTTGGTTCAAACCAACTTTGCAGAGCAGGACAGAATTTTTTAGGATCTATGATTTATTCATTGCAATTAATTTTTCAACAATGTAAATAGCAACTATACACATGGACCTTACTAGATAGAATGCACAAGAACAAAATTGGGAGTCCTGGTGTAGGATATGCACTGGATTGCTAAACACAAAGTTGGTAGTTCAAACCCACCAGCCTCGCTTCAGAATCCTTATACAGGTTCACTATGAGTCAGAACCAACTAGATGGTACTTAACAACAGCAAAACAACAACACGCAGGGAAGAGACACTACAGAAGCTCAATATTGTTAGTCAAAACAAAGTCAGAGGCCCACTGTGGATCAGACCATCATTATTCATATGCAAATTCAGGTTGAGGGTGAAGAAAATTAAAACAAGCCCATGGGAATCAAGATACAACCTTCAGTATTTCCCACCTAAATTTAGAGACTATCTCAAGAACAGATTTGACACATTGAACACTAATGACTGAAGACAAGTTAAGTTGTTGGATGAGTTGATAGCTTGAGAAGACAAAGTCAAGTATTATAAGGAAATGTACAAAGACCTGGAGTTAGAAAACCAAAACAGCAAAGCATGCTCAGCATTTCTCAGGCTGAAAGAACGGAAGAAATATTCAATCCTCAAGTTTCAATATTGAAGGGGTGTCCTGGTACGGTGTATAGAATAAGCACTCGACAGCTCACTGCAAGGTTGTCAGTTCAAACCTACCAGCCACTCCTCAGAATCCTTATACAGGGTCACTTTTACTCAAAATTAACTCTATAGTACTTAAAAGCAACAACATGTACAAAATATTGGATGATGCAGGAAGCATCAAAAGAAGATGAAAGGCATACACAGAGGCACTGCTAAAAAGATTTGGTCAATGTTCAACCACTTCAAGAGGTAGCTTATGATCAACTGATGTACATTTGTGATCGTTCCAAAGAAAGGTAACTCTACAGAAGGTGAAAATCATGTAACATCACTAATATCACATGCAACTAAAAGTTTTCTGAAGATATACTTTAAAATGTTTGCAACAGTGCATTGACAGGGAGCTACAAGAAATTCAAGCCGGATTCAGAAGAGAATGTAGAACAAGAGTTAATGTTGCTGATGTCAGATGGATCCTCACTGAAAGCAGAGAAAACAAGAAAGATATATAGTAGAGTTTTATTGACTGTGCAAAGACATTTGACTGTGTAGATTATAAAAACTACGGATAACATTATGGAAAGTGGGAATTCTAGAACCCTTAATTTTGCTCATGTGGTACCTGCATATAGATCAAGAGGCAGTCATTTGAACAGAATGAGGAGATACTGCAAGGCTCATCAGGAATGTATTCTTTTGCCTTACTTATTCAATCTGTATGCAGGGCAAATAATCCAAGAAGCTGGACTATATGAAGAACAACATGGCATTAGGATTTGGGGAAACTCATTAACAAACTACAATCACAACCTTGTTTGCTGAAAGGAAAGATGAATTTAGGCACTTGTTGAGGAAAGTCAAAGAACACAGCCTTCCATGTGGATTGTACCTCAATGCAAAAAAACAAAAATCCTCACAATTACACAAGTAAACATCATGATAAACAGAGAAAAGATTATGCCAAGTATATCACTTTCTCTGAATCCATAATCAACACTCATGGAAGCAGCAGTCAAGAAATCAAAGTATGCTCAATGTGGAATTTAGACCTCAATATGCACTCTAGAACAATAAAAATTATCAATGAAAAAATAGGGAAAGATTTAGGGATTCTAATACATTACATAAACACAATGGCAAACATTACTAAAAACACACAGAAGATAAAATAGAAGATGGGACCTCCTAAAAATTAGACACTGATGTGCATTCAAACACACCTATAAATATAGTAGAGCATGCTGCTGTTATTGCTGTTCAGTGCCGTTGAATCAGTTCCAACTCATAGCAACCCTGTATAGCGTTTCAAAGGAGCAGCTAGTGAGTTTGAATTACCGACCTTGTGGTTCAAACTGACCTTGTGGTCCAGTGCTTTATCTCACAGTGCCACACCAGGAGCATACAGGGATAAAATGATGAAAACCTATATATAAAAAAAAATCTTAAGTCAATGAGCTCCTGGGCCTGGAGACTCAGGACGAAGATCTGAGAGGACATTGTGATCAACTGACATAACAGACCACAAAGACAATGTTCTACATTCCACTTTAGTGAGTTGCTTTTGGAATCTTAAGCACTCATGAGCAGTCATCTAAGGTGCAACTATTGGTCACTCCATGTGTGAAAGAAGGAGGAGTGATGAAAATTGAAGTTGCTTGGAGTCAACTAGTGCAATCAATGGAGCAGGTGTACATGCGTCATCATGACTACAAGATCAGAAGAACAAGATGGATCCAGCTACCACTACCAACTACTTTGAAAGGGATCACATTAGAAGGTCCTAGATAGAATGGCATAAAATGAGAGACAAAATTCAAAATTATAAAGAAGAAAGACCAGGCTTACTGATCAGAAAGAGACCAGAGGAACCTGAAATTATGGCCCTCGTCCATTCTTCAGATCTGAAATGAAACTCACCCTTGTGGCTCAATTGTCAGGCAAGAAGTATATAGTTATATGTTGATGTTAGGTGCCATTGAGTCGATTCTGACTCATAGCAATCTTATACAAAACAGAAATAAACACTGCCTAGCCCTGCACCAACCTCACAATCATTGTTATGCTTGAGCCCATTGCTGCTGCCACTGTGTCAACCCATCTCAATGGGGGTCTTTCTCTTTTTTGCTGACCATCTACTTTACCAAGCATGATACCCTTCTCCAGGGACTGATGCTTCCTGACAATATGTCCAAAGTATGAGAGACAAAGTGATGCCATCCTGGCTTCCAAGAAGCATTATGGTTGTATTTCTTCCAGCACAGATTTGTTTATTCTTCTAGCAAGCATTTTGTTGTTGTTGTTAAGTGCCATCGAGTCGATTCCAATCCATAGCAACACTGTATAGGGTTTCCGAGGAGCTGCTGGAGAGTTTGAACTGCTGACCTTGCAATTCAAATGGCTTTGCAGTCTGGCACATTAACCCACAGCGCCACACCAGGACTCTCTAGCAGCCATAGTACTTTTAATATTCTTCTCCAACACCATAACTCAAATGCATCAATTTATCTACAGTCTTCCTTATTCACTGTCCAACTTTCACATGCATATGAGGTTACTGAAAATACTATGGCTTGGGTGAGGCATGCTTTGGTCCTCAAACTGACATCTTTGCTCTTGAATGCGTTAAAGAAGTCTTGTGAAGCAGATTTGCCTGATGCAATACATCTTTTGATTTATTCGTTGCTGCTTCCATGAGTATTGAATATGGATCCAAGAAAAATGAAGTGTTTGACAACTTCAATCTTTTCTCCATTTATCAGATGTTATTTACAGGGGGCACAAAAACACCAGTAATATCAATCATTAAGGATTAAAAGAGCAACATTTTCCTAAAGACAGATTTGAGAAAGAATGGGAAGGAGCCTGGGTTGGAATTAGAAACTACAGGGAGGAAGTGTGATAACTTTTGTTGCATAGATGAAACAAAGTGTATGATTTGTTGAATGTAAAACTAATGATCTTGTCTGTAAACCTTTACTGAGTTCACAGCAAATAGTAAACAACAACAACAACAAGGAAGACCCCCAGCAAGATGGATTGAGAAAGTGGCAGCATCAATGGGCTCAAGCGTGGCAATGATAGTGAGGTTGGCCCAGGATTGGGCAGTGTTTTGTGCTGCTGTGCATAAGGTCGTTATGAGTGGGTACGACTAGATGGCACTTAACAACAACAGTAACAAATGGCTAACGATTGTGAACATTTCTTCATATGTTTGTGGGCTGCCCAAATCTCTTTCTTGGCGAAGTGTCTGTTCATGTCCTGAGCCCATTTTTTTATTGGGTTATTTGTCTTTTAATTTTAGAGGTGCTGTAGTTCCCTATGAATTTTAGAAATTAGTCCCTTGTCTGATATGTCATTGCAAATGATTTTTTTCCCATTCTGTGTGCTCCCTTTCTACTTTCGGTGAAATCCTTTATTTCAATTTTGTCTTCTTTTGTTTGTGCAAATTCCCAATATTTGGTAATTTGTGGGTGCCTAAATTTGTCCTTATTTTTTCATTGATGACCTTTATAATTCTGGGATTCACATTTAGGTCTTTAATCCATGCTGAGTTGGTATTTATATATGGCATGAGGTAAAGGTCTTGTTGCAATTTTTGCATATCGATTTCCAGTTCTGCCAGCACCATCTGTTGAAGAGACTATATCTTCCCCATTCAATGTACTTTCACCCTTTGTCAAAGATCACTTGGCTATATGTGGATGGGTTAAGTTCTGGATTCTCAATTCTGTTCCATTGATCTATGTATCTTTCATTGTACCAGTACCAGTTTTGACCACTGGAAAGCTAACTTCTTAATGGCAATATTGACACATTTTCCACAATTCCTACAAAGAATATCTGGTTCCTTCACACTTCTTTTTTTTGTCCTTCAGAATTAATGACTATAAGATATTTTTCCATGGTCAGGAGCTCTGGTAGTGTAGTGGTTACAAATTGGGCTGTGAATCGCAAGATCAGCAGTTTGAAACTACCAGCTGCTCCTCAGGAGAAAGATGAGGCTTTCTGCCCTCGTAAAGATTTACAGACTAGGAAACCCTGTTCAGGTCGCTAGGGGTCGGAACCGACTCAGCGGCACTTACCAACAACAAAGAGTACATAAACGCATGCTCTGTCTGCATTTAGAAGGTAAGAACATTTCCTTTTTCTAGAATAGGAAGGAAACCCAGTAATATGAATTTGAAGCCATTTTCAATGGAAACTAAAAGCACTTATGTAAGAGGAGGCTAGTAATGTCCCCCTGTAGACTGAAAATAAAATATGTATTTGTATATAACTGTTTACAGGTGAAACTTTCCCAAGTATGCTAATATTTTATGGCTGTACAGGTGTATTTCTAGAACCACCTCTCTGACCAACATATCAACCTCTTTCACCTTAGATTAGAAAATTCCTGAGGAGCGAGTACTAGCCATTTCTGGTACCAAAGTATAATTAAAGACTATAACATATGATACTTATAAGGAAATTATTCTAATAATGACATTATAAATAATAACCTAAGTCAAATAATGCCACAGGTTACAACCAAGAGCATCATCTGAAGCACTTCTGCTCCATAACATATGGGATCTCCGTGAATCAAATTAATTGGATGGCAATAAACCCAACAACAGTTGGGTTAAATTTCCATTTAACTGACATGATTTATAAACTTTATGATAGGTTGATTAAAATAGTGATTAGTGAATGATCTTTGAAATTTAATTAAACATTTCCATTTAAATTGCTAGCACCTTTAAAGCAGGGGATTCATAAAACTAGAGCACCCCTAAGTTTACGTCAGTGTCTGTCCCAGGAAGAGCATAATAGCATTCACAGGTTTAGAAATGACTGAACAGATAAACTCTTTTATCTTCCTTACAGCCAATAAAGTTAATCTTGGATATACTCAAGGGATGATTTTAGGTTACAAATATTATTATTATTAATTTTCTACACACCTTGCATAAATAAAAATTTTATAACTTTGAAAAATTGAAATTGGGTGGACCATGGAATTAGACATACTGAAAAAAGAAGACTTTTTTTTCTTGACCAGAACTTTTTAAGCAATGTAGCTAAGTACAAATCTAAGCTAAAATCAGACCCCTGTGCAAGTGCATTCAAAGAATGAGTGCCAAGGATTTTGACTCATGGGTCACAGATATGGCAAATCGATGAGTTTCCTACTCCTCAGCTCCTGTATCCACGTGAGCACACATAGATTCACACACACACACACACACACACACACACATTCTTCATGACTGAAAACTTGTGCATTTATTTTATTTTACTTTGCTTATTTCCTTAATTGTTGTTGTTGTTAAGTGCCGTCGAGTCGGTTGCGACCCTGTACAGGGTTTCTGAGGCTGTAAATCTTTACGGGAGCAGAAAGCCTCATCTTGCTCCCGCGGAGCAGCTGGTAGTTTCGAACTTCTGACCTTGCGGTTCATAGCCCGATTCGTAACCACTACACTACCAATACTTACTCTAAAAACACAATGAAAGAAACTTGAATGAGACTACAAAGGTGAAACAAAGCACAAAAAATAACTAAACCTTGATGCTTCACTGGTTTTGTCACTTTTTATTGACATATAATTTCCTATATATTAATTTAAGTCATACACAGAACAGTAAATATTAGTATTTAGAAGTTGCAAATCTTCCAACTATCTTTCAGTAAAACACGGTGGCCTTTTCCTCGATTTCTAGAAAAGTAAACACAGGTCTTCTTAGGAACCCCATAGAACAGAGTAGAGCTCTCCACAGGGTTTTCAAGAATGTAATCTTCACAAAGTGATTGCCAGAAGTGCCTCCCACAGAGGTGGGTTTGAACTACTTACTTTTAGTTAGCAGATGGGTGTTTTAACTACTGTACCTTCTTGGGCCTATGTATGATTGTCTTTGCCATCTAGTTGATTCTGATAAAAGCCCTGATGGTGCAGTGGTTAAAGTGCTTGCCTGTAAAGAAATCCACTCTGTGGAAGAAAGAGCCTGCTTTATAAACGTTGTTATTGTGTGCCACTGAGTTGGTTCTGATTTATAGCGACCCTGTATAGTGTTTCCAAGAGCAGCTGATGGGTTTTGAACTGTCGACTAATTGCGGCTAACAGATCAGTGTTTATCATATAGCACCACCCTATGCAGCAATTCTTTCCTGCAAGGTCATTATGATTCAGAATCAACTGGATGGCAATTTCATTCTTTTTGTTTATTTGTTTGTTTGCTATAAGTATACACAGGTTCAGAGTAAAGGGAGAATAGGAATGTAGGAGTGAAGATTACTCTTTTCACTTGACTAGATGTAGCCCACACCTGTTGTTGTTATGTGCCGTGGAGTTGGTTCAGGCTCATAGTGGCCCTGACCTACACCCACATTAATAACTGACACTTTCATTTCTAAGTGGTGTTTCTGTCAGCATAACTTTCAGCAATGCAAATGCACAATATGAATTCAAATTTCTTTTCTAGGTCTTTATAGATATGCATGTGGACAGCCAAGTTTGTGTGTAAATTAATTAAGCAAACAATTGAACCAGAGGACCTACTGTACACAGTAGATAACCCTCTCACCTTTTCCAGTAGACAGGTTAATAGCTTGGCCTTGCCTGACTTCCTAATTTTCTGAAAGTAATTTTCTCAAATAACAGATAGATTGTATCTGGCAAGTCCAGTTTGGGCTCAGTTTTTAAAACATACAGAGCTTGAAGCAACATTGAAATGTCAGGATTTGTGGATAAGTTCAAATTGTGAATAACGTAATTAAAGTTCCCATATTTAATTAAAAACATTTTAGCATTCCAGGAATGGGATTCAGCTGATAATTTAGTTTTAACTTTTTATCTGTTTTATTTTTTGAAGGATCAATGTAGAATAGACTTGCAATACCTAGTAAACTAACTTTTAATACATTATTTAGGAACATTTCTTCTCTCTTTTTAAAACTGTTTAAATTTTTATATAGATTATTTATCTTACTGTGGGAAATATATGTATAACTTAAATATTTTTTTCATTAGTGCAATAATGATATATTCATGGGTTATATTTAACTCAAGAAAGAAACTGTCCATTCAAACTCAAGAACCAGAGTTGGGACAATGCTGAAAACTCTGGCTTGGCTCACTCAACCTTAATCCATCCTTCTTATTAACTTGTCTTAGATTCAGATTTTAAAAACCAAACAACAACAGAGTTGCCCTCTAGCAAACTTTGATTCATGGTGGCCCCTGTGTGTCAGAAGAGAACTGTGCTCCAAAGCGTTTTCAAGTAAATATTTTTTCAGAAGTAGATCACCGGACTTTCTTAGGAAATGCCTCTGGATGAATGGAAACGGCCAAACTTTCAGTTAGCAGCTGAGCAAATTAACTATTTGCAGCATCCAGTGTCTCCAGATGCAGTTAGGTCCTACCAAGTGTAGTGCTGCAGGATAACATGCTGAACCACAAAGTTGGTTTGAACTGCAAGTTTGTCAGATCAAACTCACTAGCCAATCCTCAGAAACTCTATTTAGGATGCCTATGAGTTAGAACCAACTAATGGCACTTCACAACAACAAATTATACACTATCCTGAGATAGAAAGGTTAAAATGATATTACTTTTTGTTGCACTTCTGCTGGCCATCTAGGTTATGAAAATATTATGCTTTCCTTTAGCAATGCCAAAGCATTTGTTATCCAGATTTGTGGATGTTGACAGATGGTGTGATAATACAAGTGGACTTTCTCCAAGCCTAGTCTTAAGTGGCGATCTTATAATCAGTTCCTCCTTTGATGGTCAGTTAAGATTCTCAGAGTCTTTCCAAGAATCTCAGCCAAAAATTTATTTCTATCTTTCTAATCACGTAATTCCTTGCTTCACTGACGTCTTAGTTTTAGAGTAGTTATGCATTTTTTGCACTGAACCGTGGCTGATGAAGGGAACGGGGGTCAGATGCCTTCATCAATTAGAATTTCAGTTCTAAGAACCAAGAGAAATTTCTAGGCACAACATCTAAAACAGATGTCAGGTTAGAACCCAGTCTAAATTTCAAAGTCAGGCTATTTATCTAATCCAAATCCAAACAGAAGTAAAGGAAATAAGAACTTTAGTTGTCAAAACAAAGATTTCAGGAAAATGCAGATGTTGGAACATAACAGACAAGACTCCAAGTAATGTGCAACATTTGGTTACTCTTAAGACCTCAAAGCACAAAACAGACTATTTAAACATTTCAGGACAGGGCTGGAAGAAGGAGGCATTGATGGTGTTCTTTAGTATAATAAAATTAAAACAAAAGTGAAACCAATTGTCATTGAGTTGATTCTGACTCTATTCTAAAGGACAGATTAGAATTACTCCATAGGCTTTCTGAGACTGCAAATCTTTATAGGAACAGATAGCCTCATCTTTTCCTGAAGAGTTGCTGGTGCTTAGCAGCCCTACACTCAACCTACTGAACCACCAGGGCTCTGTTGAGTACAGTAGTGTTAGAAAACAGTCTTTTGTTTTATTGTGTTTACTTTATTTGAAATCACAAATTGACAAATTGAGGAAAATAATGTATTAAAAATATGTGTGATTATTATTAAGTTAATAAAATATAATTTATCCTTGTAAATTACTCAAATTTTCCAATTCCTTAGTGACACAGCCCTTTAGTGACACACCTGCTCAGTCCAAGTAGTTTTAAGGGACCCACCAAGATGGCCAAACTTCGTCTCTCAGACTTCGGACATATTGTCAGGAGGGACCAGTCGCTGGAGAAGGGTATCATATTTGGTAAGGTGGAAGGTCAGAGAAAAAGAGGAAGATCCCCAGTGAGATGGACTGGCAAAGTGGCAGCATCAATGGGCTCAAGTGTGGCAACAATTATGAGGTTGGCCCAGGACCAGGCAGTGTTTCATTCTGTTGTATATAGGGTTGCTATGAGTCAGTACCGACTTGATGGCACCTAACAACAATAGGGTTCATGCCTTGACAGTGGTCTGGAGTCATCCTAATTTAGTGGTGAACTTTTCATGTGAGATTAAACTAGTTGTTGGGTGTCCCCAAGTCAATTCCAACTCATAGTGACCTTATGTGACACAATAAATCAACCCTTATAAGAGTTTAGGCTGTAATCTATGCTAATCTTTACAGAACATGCACATGGCTAAGCATCCTTGTGTGGCACTGCAGGATAATGCTCTGTACCACAAGGTTAGTTTGAACTGCAAGGTTGGTGGTTCAAACTCACCAGCAGCTTCTCGGAAACCTACACAAGGTCATTATGAGTCAGAAGTTACTTGACAACACTTAACAACAACAGCAACACTACCTGAAAGGGTGGTGGTTTGAAGCTACCCAGTAGTTCCTCAGAAGAAATATTATAGCCAAGGAAACTCTATGGGGCAGTTATTTTCTGTCACAAGCAGTTACTGTTAGAATCGATTCTACAGCTCCCAACAGCAACAATGACAATCTTTATTAGAGCAGATCTTGCAGAGCTACGGGGTTCTAACCAACTTTTTGGTTAGCAGCTGAGTGCTTCACTGTTGTACTATTAGGTCAACGTAACACCGTCATTAGCTTCTTAAGTATTAGAGTATTTTCTACAGTAGGATTCTGTGTAACTCAATTATACTACTATGTCACTGTGCATAGTTAGGGAACACCTATAAAAACTTAAGTGAATTACTGGTTATTTCATTTGTTTTGATAAAACTCTAATTAAATTAATTTTTCTATGTATCAGATTCATTTCCCCATTAAGCCTAGATCCCTTATGTTGTTCCTTGTAGAGTTGGCCCCCACATAAGGGAATACTATGTGTAACTGGAAGGAATCATTTACCATCATCTATGATCTTTCATATGTGTGAGCCCACTGTTGCAGCTATTCTGCCAATCCATTTCACTGAGGAGTCTACCGTCCCAGACACAATGCCTTTATTGGTCTTTTCTGATAATGTCCAAAGTCCTGTGACATGTCCACTATCCATCTGTCAATTTTTTCTACTGTTGTGGCTTTCATGTTGTTATTTTATGAAAGCTATGCTACTAATATTTCAAAAACAAGAGGAGTCACCTATTGTAAACAAATTTCAGTAGAGCTCCCATACCAAGGTAGATTAAGAAAAAAGACCTGGCAATCTACTTTAGAAAATTGTTGTTGCTGTTGTTGTTTAGTGCTGTTGAGTCAATTCCAATCCATTGCAAACCTTTATACAGCTTCTGAGGATCAGCTGGTGAGCTTGAACCGCCAACCTTGCAGTGCAAACCAACTCTGTAGTCTAGTGCATTAACCCACATTGACACACAATTAGCCCATGAAAAATGCATGAACATCCTATTTTCATTGTTAAGTGTTGTCAAGTTAGTTCTGACTCATAGTGACCCGGTATGAGGTTTCCAAGGGACAGTTGGTGGGTTTGCATTGCTGACCTTGAAGTTCAAATGCATCTTGCGGTCCAGTGCTTATCCAACAGTGCCATACCCTGACTCCATGATCATCCTATGTTATTGTTGTTGTTCAGTGCTGTGAAGTCAGTTTTGACTCATAACACTATATAGAGTTTACCAGAATCTGCTAGTAGGTTTGAACCTCCAAACTTGTGGTTCAAAATGACTTTGTGGTCTAGTGTATTGTCCTGCAGCGCCACAGCAAGATCATCCCATGTTGTTGTTAAGTGTTGTTGCTCATGTTCCACTCATAGTGACCTAGAACATAGGGTTTCCTAGAAATGGTTGATGAGTTTGAACTGCCAACCTTGAAGTTCAAACTGACCTTGCAGTCAAATGCATTATCCTGTAGTGCCAAACGAGGACACCAAGTTCATACTACAGCCTCCTTTAATTTACTTAGTTCTATTACAGAACTATTACAGAATAGATATGACAGGGCACTGAAGTGAAAGTAAATTGAAAAGACACATCTAATTTAGATTTGATATGACAATGACTAAGGAATTAAAGGGAGCACAGTGGATGTGTAAAAATGCACTGCACTGGACTACGAACCACAAGGTGAGCAGTTCTAGCCCATCATCTGCTCCACAGGAGAAAGATGAGGCTCTCTGCATCTGCAAAAAAGACTTACAGCCTCAGAAACTCTATACAGGTTTGCTATGAGTTGGAACTGACTCCATAGCACTTAACAAAAACAAAGGGCTAAAGGTACATGACAGGAATACATGCACTTTCTAATTTGAGCACATAGATAAAGCCACTCATAGAGATGTAGATTAGTAGAAGGACAGCATTCATGTGAATAAAGAACAAATTATAACTCAGCAAGATAATAAGTCAAAAGTTCATGATTCCGCTGCTGGTCTTATTCCCAGTGTGTGTGACTGAATAAATAACTTAATCATCAAGTTTGACAGCAACATGGAAAATAAAGTTAATTATCTGGTTGTTATTATAATTTATATGACATAACTGGAAAGGTGGAGTAGAATCTTATGAAACTTGAAAATTTAAATTTAATTGCTTTGATCTTGCTCAGTTTAAAGTTTTATTCAAAATATTATTTCATATTTTCACATTACATTAGGTGTTCTGGGCTACATTCTTATGAAAAAGAAAGAGCATGGTGTTAGAACATGCTATTTTATTTAGAAAGATAATGAAGTAAAGTGGAGGTATTTCAGACATTTCAGTGGACAGGGGTACAATTATTGTGGAATAATGCATTTCAAATTACTGTACATACTCTCGTGTAACATCAATCAATGCTTTCTTGAAGCAACTGGAAAGAGAACACAATGAACTACAGTTTCTTTATCAGATCGATGTCAGTAGGTGAGCAATAGGGACAAATGAGAACACTGTCTTCATTTCCCACCATTCTGACAAGCAAAAACCAATAAACATAAGCCATTTTATGTGTCATTTTGTAATATCAAAAACAAAACGAAAAAACTCCACAGTTGCGGCAAGTTTTTATACTTTACTGCTTTGTTTTCAAGGAGAAATAAAATATGTTCATTATCAAGAATCAAAGAGAACAAAAAAAAATGTAAGTCAACACCTGATTAACTTCATCTTTGATACAGAAATAAAAGCATGTGAGGAATAGACCTGTTTTTCAACATCAAAGTTGAAACTTTAGGAGAATAAAAGCAGGAGTTGGGGAGCTGAAAGAAACCTGTCAAACAACATTATTAATTGAGAAGGTGTGCAAAGTGCATTCTGTCTTTCCAAATAATTTTGGTGACATTTAAAAGTAAAATAGGATATGCATGATTAATTATGCTTGCTCAAATTTACAAAGTATTATAAAATTTTGTGTGACACTGTAGGATAAGCACTGGACTGCAAGGTCAGTTTCAACAGCAAGGTTGGTGCTTCCAACTCTCCAGTAAGTCCTCAGAAAGCCTATACCTGGTCACAATGATGGCACTTAACACCAACAACATAACAAAATTCCTTTTACTCTTAGCTATGTACTCTTAACAGCGCAGCTTTCTGGATAGGTAGATCTAAGTTAATGTGGATGTATGTATAGCTGGTCAATGTCAGTTTGAACTACAAGGTCAACAGTTCAAACACACCTGTCTCTCATTGGAAACCCTATACAGGTCACTGTGAGTCAGAACTTGCTGTGGTTGTTAAGTGCCATCATAGTGACCCTGTGTAGGGTTTCCAAGGAGCAGCTTGTGGGTTTGAACAGCTGATCTTTAGGTTAGCAGTCCAGCACTTATCTTACAGCACCATATCTGGACTCCAGTATATATACTTAACAACAACAACATGTAAATATTTAGGGAACACAGAGGCTTTGTAGGATAAGCATTGGATTGTGAAACACAAGGTGGTAGTTCAAGCCCACCAGCCACACCACAGAATAAAGATGAGATTTTCTACTCCTGCAAAGATTTACAGCTTTGGAAATCCTATACAGTTCCAACTTGACAGCATATAACAACATGTATGTATTTGTATATATGCATATATACACATGCATGTGCTTTTGTTGTTGTTGTTAGGTGTCAACAAGTGGGTACCAACTCATAGAGACCTCATGTATAGCAGAAAAAAACACTGCCCTGTCCTGCGCCAACCTCACTACCGTAGCTACACTTGAGAACATTGTCGCTGCCATTGTGCCAATCCATCTCATTGGGGGCCTTACTCTTTTTCACTGACCCTTCACTTTACCCAGAAAGATGTCCATCTCCAAGGACTGGTCCCTCCTGATAATATGTCTAAAGTATGAGAATGAAGTCTGATCTTCTAATTATAATAATTATGTTGGTATACAATTGCTGTTGTTGTTGTTGTTCAGTGCCGTTGAGTGAGTTTAAATATATTATTGTTGTTGTTAAGTGCCATAGAGTTGATTCTGACCCATAGCAACCCTGTACAGGGTTTCCAAGGAGCAGGTGGTGAGCTTGAACCACTGACTTTGCAGTTCAAAGGACTATGCAGTATTAAGCATTAGCCCACAGAGCCACACCAGGGCTCCCAGGGTCCAATATATAGTGACCCTGTATAGGGTTTCCAAAGAGCAGCTAGTGAGTTTGAATCCCTAACCTTGTGGTTCAAACCCTGACCTGAGGTCAAGTGCTTATCCTATGGTGGTACCACACCAGGACTTGTTATATAATTGTTGTTGTTGTTAAGTGCTGTCAAGTTGATTTTGACCCATAGCAACCCTATATAGGGTTTCCAAGGAGCATCTGGTGAGCTTGAACCACCGATCTTGCAGTTCAGATGACTTTGTAGTCTGACGCATTAGCCCACAGTGCCATAACAATTAGAAGACCTTATTTTTGTAATTGTTTGTTTTACTTTCTTCCCCAAAACAAGGTCCTCTAAAATAAAATAAAGTAGAAGATTGATGAAAAAGAGGAAGACCCTCAACATGATGGATTGACATAGTGGCTGCAAAAATGGGCTCAAACTGCAACAATTGTGAGGACGGTGCAAGATAAGACAGTGTTGTATTCTGTTGAACAGATGGACACTATGAGTCAGAACCAACTTTATGAAAACTAACGACAGCAATAACACTAACTAGACATATGAGGCAATTGTCATGTGCTTAGAATCACATGGAAGTTAAGTATCGGTCTGATAGACCTGCTACTAATTAGTAGCAGATTCAGAATTGAAAATGTCAACTTTGTGGATCACAGTTAGAGGCAGTAGTAGGAGCCAGAAGGATTGAATGAAAGATCCAGTGCTATGGGTTAAGATATTTAAACATACTGAACTTTACTTGCCCGTGATCACACAAATAGAAAGCAGCAGATGATTCAAATTGAGGAAGTAGAAACAAAGACATAACACACACACAGAAATCTACTAGGCATATAAATGAATATTAAAAATTATTAGAATAAATACGAATATGAAAAACCTAATATTTTCAATGTGAATTAAAAAGTACAACTACTAATATGCTGGTGGTGCTGTAAGATAAGCACTGGATTACTAAACACAAAGTCTGGAGCCTACCAGACTCCACAGGGGAAAAAAGGAGGCTTTTTGTTCCTGAGAAGATTTGCCTCCTTGGAAACCTTATACAGGGTTGCTATGAGTTTGAATCGACTTAGCAGCAAACAACATCAATATCATCAGCATAGAAAACATACAATTTAAACATAATGACATAGAAAAATGTAAGTGTTAATAAGGCAATAGATATAGAATTCAGGGAAAGAAATACTGCTATTAATGAAAAACAGCATTTTATAATAATAAAAGGTCAATACACAAAGGAGATAGAAATAAAATGTTATGCAAATTAAAACAACAACAAAAACAAGTCCTCAGTAAGGACAAGGAGACCTGGTGGGAAAGTGGCTAAGCATTTAGCTACTAACCAGAAAGTGGCCCGTCTTTTGAACCCACCAATTGCTCAGTGAGAGAAAGATGTGGCAGATGACATACAGCCTTGGAAACACTATGAAAAAGTTCTATTCTGTCACTATGAATTGGAATTGACTAAATGTCATAGTAACATAGCCTTAAAATCTGTAAAGTAAAATGGAAGAAATTAAAACTGCAAAACTAACATCATAGAGAAAGATAAAAACACACATTTTTCTGCAACTGTTAGAACAAGCAAACAACAGCAAAAAGTCAATAAGGTTAGCAAAAATTAGAAAAGCACGATTAACAAATATAAACTAATTGATTAATATAAAACACTACACCTGATTAACTGCAAAATGAACATTGTTTTCAAGTACATATGGAATATTTGCACATGGGCATAAGACAATCTCAACAAACGTCAAAGGCTAGGGTTCAGTGATAAACTAGAAAAGTTCCCCAAAGTAGAAAAAAAAGGAAGTTTAAAAATATTTTGAACAAAATAATTATTTTAAAAAAATACATTATCCCCATTACATAAGTGAAACAGAAAAAGTTTCACTTAAACAAATTGCATAGCTGTCTGTGAATACATTATAAAAGAAGCAAGCTGATATTCAATGATCTAAGTATCTGCCTTAAAAAATTAGAAAACAAACAATAAATTAAATCTAAAGTTACCATGGAAAAGGCAATAATAAATCTAAATACAAAATAATGCACTAGAGCCAAGATAATTGAATTAGGAAAGACAAAAGCTGCTGGAAAACTGGGTTTCTTGGAAAGTCACATGCAAAAGAATGACTATGGATCTCTACCTTACACTATGCAAAACTATGAACTCAAAGTGGATCATAGGCCTAGATGGAAGAGCTAAGACTATCAAACTTTTAGAGGGGAACACAGGAGTAAATCTTTGTAACCGTGATGAAATAGTGTTTTCTTAGATATAGTAACAGCTCAAGTGGTAAAAAAGAAATTGACAAGTTGAACTTTATCAAGATTAAAAACTTTGTGTTTCAAAGGACATCATTAAGAAATTGAAAAGATAATGCATAAACTTCAAGAAAAAATGTACAGAATGTATTTATTATAGGGACTTTGTCTTTCACTTTTTATACATTGAAACCCATGATAGCCATAAGTAAATGGGCTTGCCTTGTTTTACTGGGTCTCCAGAGGTTTCCATCTTTAACAGGGTGCAGTCTTACTACATTTCTATCACTGATTTTAGTGTAATACAGTTGTGTTTTTTTTCTTTGAAAATATAGGCATAAATAATTAGCACATGAAAAGATTATCACCATTACTAGTTATTATGGTTTTTATTATTTGGTTATGTGCCTTGGAGTTGGTTCTGACTCATAGTGACCCTGGATAGGGTTTCTGAAGCTGAAAATCATTATGGGAGCAAAAAGCCTCATCTGACCTTGTGATTAGCAGCCCAACTCATAAACCATTACTTTACCAAAGCTCCTTTCACTAGTTATTGGTTGGATGTGTACTGTGGAGTTGGGTTTGACTCATAGAAACTCTGTATAGATTTCTTAGGCTGTAAATCTTTACAGGAGCACAAAGTCTCATCTTTCTCCCATAGGACAGCTGGTAGTTTTGAACTGCTGACCTTGAGGTTAGCAGCCTGATTCATAATCATTATGCTACCAGAGCTCCTTTCCACTAGTTATTGTTGCTGTTGTCAAGTACCATCAAGTTGGTCCCGACCCATAGCGACCCTGTAAAGGGTTTCCGAGGAGCAGCTGGCAAGCTTGAACCACTGACCTTGAAGTTCAAATGGCTTTGCAGTCTGGCACATTAACCCACAGCATTATTAGTTATTAGGGAAATGTAAATCAAAATCATTATTAGATACCACACCACACTAACTAGGCTAACTGTAATGAAAATACAGGTAATAATAAGTGTCTGAGAGAATGTAGAGAAATTTCAGTCCTCATACATTCCTGATAGGAATGAAGAATGGTTAGCAATTTTGGAAAATAATTTGGTAGTTACTAAAATTGTTAAACATAGAGTTCCCATAGCAGCAAGCAATTCACTCCTAAAAATATATCCAGGAAAATTTAAAATCTTCATACCAAAAAATTGTGTGTGAATGTCCATAGTAGCAGTATTCATAGATACTATAGAAATGTAATGGAGTCTTGGTGTGGTGCTGCTGGCTAATGTGCTGGACTTCAAAGTCAGTTTGAACTGCAAGGTCAGTGGTTCAACCTCACCAGTCACTCCTCCAAAACCCTATACAGGGTTGACATGAGTCAGCATTGACTTGACAGCACTTAACAACAATAACAACACAGAAATGTAAAACAATATAAATTAACTGATGGATGGTTAACAAAATGTGGTATGTCCATTGAAAGAAATAGTATTTGGTAATTTACTATTGTTAAGTGCCGTTGAATCACTTCCAACTCATAGTGACCCTGTATCAGGTTTTTGAGACTGTAAATCTTTACAGGAGCAGAAAATCTCACCTTTTTCCTGCAAAGTAGCTCCTGGGCTCGAACTGCCAACTTTGTGGTTCACAATCCAGCAAAGGAATAAAGTACTGATGCATGCTGACAGACCCCAAAGACAATGTTCTGCATCCTACTTTTGTCAGTAGCAACTGGAGTCTTAAAAGCTCATGAGTGGCCATCTAGGGTGAAACTGCTAATCTTTCCCTGTGTGGAGGAAACAAGAATGATGAAAACTGAAGATGCTCAGAAACAATGAGTCCAATGGACAAATGGAACATCTGAACATCAGTCTCTATGACCCAAAGACCAGAAGAATTAGATGATGCCTAGCTACCACTATCAGCTATTCTGAAAAGGATAATATAAGAAGGTCCTGGATAGAGTGGGAGAAAATATGAAACAAACAAACAAACAAAAAAAAACCCTAGAAATTATATATATATATATATATAAATAAGGCTTGTTGTCAAAAAGAGACTAGAGGAACCCAAGATTATGGCACTTGGTCACAGGTCTGGAATTCAACACACCTTCTTGGCTTAATGTTGAGCTAAGCAATAAATAGGTATATAGGTGGGACAACAACACTAGTGAGGTATGCATAACATGGAATAGTCAACTATTCAAGACCAAAAGGGCAGTTTTACCTAAGAACAAAATTCAGAAGAGTTCGAAAAGGAGGAAACAAGAATCACAAGGAAAAAGTGGAATACATGATACTACATTGAGGGGATCGCAAACATTGATTTCTTGAACGGAAACCTGATAATCTGTTCTGTAAACCTCCACTTACTTCACAATAAAAAGTTCAAAAACATAAATTCACCAGAAAATATCATCACAAGTGAAAGAAAACTACATAAAAATGCCATATTATGTAATTTCATTTATATAAATTGTTCAGAATAGTAAATCTATTAAGATAGAAAGTATAGTTTAGTTACCTAGGCCTGGGAGGTTAGAATAAGTGATAGGATTGATGGCGATCCATTAAGCTAGAAGATTTTTGGGGGGGATGGTAAAAATGTCCTAAAATTAGATCATGGTGATGGTTGCACACCTCTGTAAATATACCAAAAAACATCAAACTTTATACTTTAAATAGATAATCTTTATGATATTTAAATAATATCACAATGGTGTTAAGTTCTGATGAGTCAGTTCTAACTCATAGCGACCCTGTATAGAGTTTTCAAGCAGTGGATGGTGAGTTTGAACAGTTGACATTGTGGTTCAAATTAACCTTATGGTCTAGTACCTATCCTACAGTGCCACACCAGGAATCCAATATCACAATAAAATATAAAATACAGAAAATCAACAAAGTACACAGTTTATTCCTTGAAAAATATTAATGATTATTAACAAGAAATATTATGAAAGCAAGAGACTAGGATAAAATGCCAGCCTTGGGAAGGAAAATATGACATTATTATATATTCCAAAAGCATTAAAAAATAAAATGACCAATTTTGGATTAATCTCTTGAAAATAAAGTCATCATATGGATGAAATACAGATTTCAAGAGAAACAGCATTTAAACTGATATAGAAATGAAATAAATTCTTTCCATATTTCTGAAAATAGTAAATATCTCTTTCCATTTGTACAGGCTTAGTTCAAAAAGGAAAGGGGGTGGATACATGTACTCAATCCACCAGCCTGAAATCAAAACAGACATTTGTGTAAAGAGAATGATATTTAGAGAAGGATTTGAAGAAAACACTTTAAACTAAAAGGGAGAAAGCATCCCTTATCCTCATTCCCACCCCTTTAAAAAAATACTTTTAGGATAAAAGCATTTTATACGGGAAAGAAGACTTTTTTTTAAAGACTCAGCTCTGCACTGAAATTTGGTGCAACAAAATCAACATACTAATAGTAATCTAAAGTTAAGTAGAGATATTATATTGAAACTAGGTATATTATCATATTTTTCTTAAATGTCTTTCACTGAGTGCTAATTTTGCCTATGTAAAAGAATTAATATCTACAATGTGGCGTCTAAAAGTAAAACTTTGTAAAAAAATATATAAATAATGAGGTGTTCCAGGTTTTGACGATAAGGAAATGTAAAAAGCTATACTATTTTTTAATTTATGCCTACATTGTTTGAGGTCCTAACAACATGAGCAATGTTATATCCATTCAATAGTGCTAGGATACCTAATTTCTGTAGGTGAAGTCATTCAGCCCATGGAAATAAGGCAATCAATTTTGTTTGTAACTTCATTGCAATATGTGTAATAAAATTTGGTTGGTATGACAATGTGTCTGTGGAAGTTGACAACTTGGTAACAGCAGTGTGAACCTATTTCATTTTTTTTTAATCTTTAAAGAATTACTGGGTCGTTAAATGAAATTTTATTCCTGTAGGATGTATCTGACACCTAGAAACCAGGTGTCTACATTCCCATATCTGCATTTGAGCTGCTGGTTTCTTAATATGGAATTACAAAGCTTTTCTCATGGATTATTTCACTCAATAATTACAGTTAACAATTATTGTGTGGATATAAAAAACAGTTTAACAGGCGATCAATTAACTGGTGACATTTGGCTTTTAACCTAAGGGACTTACTTCATAGGTTGAACTATCTTTTGACTGGATAATATTGTGCTAATCAAATTAAACTTAGACAAAAGAATCCATTCAACATATGTATCCCTTCCTAGTGAATAATTATTAGTAACCATGCATATAAAAAGCCAACCAATGATTACAAAATACAGATCAAAGACATATGTTTCTCATCATTAGAATCAATTTACACAATATTTAAAACTACATTTGACATTCAGTTGTTGTTGTTGTTAAGTGCCGTTGAGTCGGTTCCGACCCATAGCGACCCTGTACAGGGTTTCCGAGGGTGTAAATCCTTACGGGAGTAGAAA
>NW_006408720.1:1815197-1818514 GCF_000296735.1 Chrysochloris asiatica | reverse complement strand
AATGATATCCCTCATTCCACAGCCTCTTCTGAATCCAGCTTGAACCTCTGGAAGTTCTCTGTCAATGTATGCTTGCAGCCATTTCTTATTATCATTAGTAAGACTTTACTCGCATGGGATATCAAAGATATTGCCTGATGATTTCTGCATCCCGTGGGGGTACCTCTCTTCACAATTATTATTGTATTAATAATTATTACACAGAGAGTTATACACTTCTATGAGAACTTTTTTTTTTTTTTTAATCCCATTGCATTTTGAATATGAGGGATAGCTCTGGATATTTCAGTCCCATCCCAATACATCACACATATTTGAAAGTATAATTTTTGTTCTAAAAAAAAAAAAAAAAAAGCTGACTTAACAAAGACAAGTCAATTTGTCCTGCCTGCCTCTTTTCTATAAAGCATAACAATATTCCCACAAAAGCTAGGAGAAAGATGAGATCTATGCCGTTTGTACCATCTCATTGTGAAAGAGACAATGTTTCCAAATTCCACATGCATTCATAGAATGTCTCTTATTTGAGCATCTAAAACCCTGCCCCACTGGTCAGAAAATGATATTAGGATATAGCTAAAAAGTATTAAAGTACTATTCAGATAATAGAATGAATGATCTAGTGAGAATTAAATATAATTCAGAGGAGCTCACAATTTAATTTATATCTAAATTAAGTAGACAGACATGCCACATTTATATGAATAGCTTATGTGAATATGATCTTGTGACTTTACTCCTTAGAGGAAATGGTCTCTTCTTGTGAAGAACATTTTTAGATCAATTATTACTATTGTGAATAATCATGTTTTGACATTTTTCAGTAACTATACAATTAAAGTTAATACACGAATTTAGGCTACACAGTAAATGTAATTTTTCTTCATGGTGTGATGTTTGAAACAGCAGTCTCCTCTTTGCATTCTTTAATTCAATCTGTTTCCATAACAACCATCGGGATATATTTTTAATGACTTCACTTTCAAATATCAAGGCTCTTGAAAGGTGTCACGTCTTTTACTTAATTTCCCTCATTTATTTTAGATAATTATTCTAATAGAAATTTAAGTTTCATTCACAATTGCCTTTGACAGTACTTAGTAATGGCTTTGTAATAGCTACTGAAAACAATAACTTTCAAGTGATCAAATAAGAAATGAATTAAAAATATTTCCTATAAAATGGTGGACTAGGCAGACATGCTACACAGACCCTCTACAGCACAGAAAGGGAGGACCAATGTAATGAATGAAACAAATGAAGATGATAGTACTAGAAACCTGAGCTTCAGAGGGATAGAAAAATGCATTGGATAATTTCTACGAGAAGAAGCTGAACAGGCATGACTGAAAAAGGAGAAAGTGATGTGAACTCTGTCAGCCAGCCAGATACAGTACAGCTATCTTGAACTTTTGTGAGATTCTTTAGAGGCAGATAGCAGTCTGGTAGCACAGATGCACACAGGTGACTGTTGGTCAGAGACATGTGATTCTTACTAGCTCCCCACACAACCCTGGTGACCAGAAGTGTGGCCAGCCCCCAACCTCTTCTATCACTTATGCAACTTCAACATTTGGATTGATAAGGGTTGTGCAATTGTGAGCAGCATCATTTCAAGTTCAGTACTACATGCACCACCCTGGGTGCTTGTGGTATTCCAGAAATGCAGAGCCAGTTCTGGCTAGTCCTGGACAAGTGAGAAATTTCAAGACCCCCTTCCCCTGTTATCCTTTGGGTGTTCTGAATGAATTACTTCTAGACTAAGTGTTGAAACACCTATGCCTATAGAAACTCCATTTAAGACCTGGAGTGCCACCATCTCATCCCTCCTCCACTTACCAAGTGACCTCCTTGGCTTGCAGGGATCCTCTAGAGTTTTTTTCTCTCTGGATCAGACACCAGGCCTTCATTTTTCCTGTCATTGTTTTTCTTTGTTTATTCTTTCCTCTCCTTATTTTCTTTTCCTTTCCTTGTTTTTTTTTTTTTTTTAAATTCTTTCCATCACTTCTTTAGTTTTTCTTCTTTTCTTCTGCTTCTCTTTTTCCTCCTCTTTTAATTTTTTGCTCTTGATTTTTCATTACTATTGAGTCTCTTTCTCTTTTCTTGTTCCCTCTCCCTAACTGTGATTAGAACTTTATTTTTCCTTTTATTTTCTCCTCTATGGTTTTATTTTCCTTTCCCTCTTTTTTGGCTATTATAGTATTTTCTTTTTCTTGCTGTTGACTGTTTATTTGTTTGCTTAATTTTATTTTTCACTGTTGTTTGCTTTGTTTTGTTTTTCTCTTGCATGTGTGCACTATGTTTGTCTTCTCTTTTTGCCCTACCTGATAAAGGGCAGTGACCATGCTCAAAAAGCCCAACCACAATTATAACAATCCCATTGCAACCCCACTCACTGGACAAGAGCCAGTACCAGTGCCTACACCACCTGATTGTCAAGAAAGCAACCAACATATTGCATTTTGCAAATCTGCTGCAAAAGATATTTTTAAAGTATAAAAAAGCAAAGGTATCAATTTGAGGACTTACGTGCACCTGACCCAAGATGTGGTATTTTCAATTGACTCATTTGTCTCTGAAAGTTGGGCAATGAATAAGGAGGACTGTAGAAGAATTGACATGTTTGAATTATGGTATTAGTGAAGAATATTGATAGCAGCATGAACTGCCAAAATAAAAATTCTGTGTTAAAAGATGTACAGCCAGAATACTCCTTAGAAGCTAGGATGGTGAGAAATCATCTCTCATAATTTGGACATATTGTTAGGAAGGATACATCCCTAAAGAAGTACGTCCTACTAGGTAAAGTGGAGAGTAAATGAAAAAGTAGAAGACCAACAGCAAGATGGGCAGCAGCAATTGGCTCAAATATAACAGCAATTGGGAGGATGGCAGAGGACTAGGGCATATTTCATTCTGTTGTGTATAGAGTTGCTATGAGTTGGAACTGATTCAATAGCACCTAACAATAACTACAAAATACTACTTGATCAATGATAGAAAGCAGTCAATAACAATCAAGCCCACCCTAAACTGAGCTGCATGAAGGGTGAAAGGAGAATTGTGCTTCCACATATCAAGAGACAGCTCGTGAGTGCCAAAGAACACATGAACATATAAGCATTAATTAAATACAAGTACAATGAAACCACAATGACTCAGAGGTAACAGAAAATTCCAGTGCATATGAAGAAACAAGACAGAGTAGATTAAATGAGTGACCAAGATGCAGAACCAAAAATATTTAGGTACCTTCAAGGGCTGAAGGAAAGATTAAGGTAAATAAGAAGAACAAAGGATTAAAAAAAAAAAAAAAA
>NW_006408720.1:1813314-1814607 GCF_000296735.1 Chrysochloris asiatica | reverse complement strand
CTCCCGTAAAGATTTACACCCTCGGAAACCCTGTACAGGGTCGCTATGGGTCGGACCCGACTCGATGGCACTTAACAACAACAACAACAAATATCATAACCAAACTCTATAAAACTAGGAAAGAATCCTGGAAACAGAGCAGAAAAAAGGAAATGCTACCTACAAAAAAACCCAAGCTCTGGTTTCTCAGCAGAAAGCAAGCAGACAGGAAGACAATGAGAATTGCCATACACAAAACTCTGAAAGTAAAAAAGAATGCCAACAAATAATCATGTACCCAGCAAAGCTCCCTCAAATATGACAGAGAAATTAGGACATTTCCTGATAAACAGAAATTAAAGGAATTTGTAATGACCAGACAAACTTTACAAAAAATGTTAAAGGGTATTTCTTTGGACTGAGAACCAACAGCATCAGACAACAACCTGAGATTACCATACATGGCAATACCACCCAGAACTAAGTTTAGATATAGAAGTATTTAAAGTAAAACAAACCGGAAGATAAGGGATCAAGATCTAACCAGGACGATGGTGGTAGAGCTACTGTTGTTAGGGGGTTTGTGGAATGTTGTGAGAGCATCTGATCTGGCTGCCCTGACATGTGGTTCTGTGGTCAAGCTATTCAATACGCGCCACAACATCCGGCTGCACTCACATGATGTGTGCAATGGGCAACAGTCAGTGACAGGTGTCATCTCTGTGGATGACAGCAACATTTACTGGAGGATACGTGGGAAGACAGCCACAGTGTGTAAAAAGCCCCTGTCAAGTGCGGCCAACCCATTCAGTTGACACAGGTCAACACTGGTAGAAACCTCCATAGTCACCACTTTGCCTCACCTCATTGTGGAAACCAGGAAGTTAGTGCTTTAGTGAAGAAAGCAAAGGTTATTATCTGGATGAGTAGACAATTCTCTGTACGGGACTCTATAGGGTAAAGAATGCTAAAGTGTGGTTCAAACACTTGTCCACCAAGGTACTACTGTCTGCCAATGGAAAACTATTTCTCCCTGGGATTTCTGCCACAGGCTTTCTGGACCGTGGTCACATTTCCATAAGAAGATACATGACAGAAAACTGGCTGTTTTTAGAAGCCACAGCCCTTCACACTGAAATTGGTTATTCTACAAGCCTTAGGCCAAGTCTTTCTGAGTACATGGCATGCTGGTGAAGGGGGTTTCTTGTTAGGTGCCATCCAGTCAGTACCAACACATAGTGACCCTATGCACAACAGAATGAAACACTGCCCGATCCTGGGCCAACCTCACTATTGCTGCCATGCTTGAGCCCA
>NW_006408720.1:1810094-1812653 GCF_000296735.1 Chrysochloris asiatica | reverse complement strand
TCTTTGAGCTTCACTAGTAAATATTTTAAGTCCTCTTCACTTTCAGCAAGCAAGGTTGCATCATCTGCATATTGCAGGTTGTTAATGAGTCTTCCTCCAATCCTGATGCCACATTTTTCTTCATAGATCCCAGCTGCTCAGATTATCTGTTCAGCATAAAGTTTGAATACATGGGGAAGGAATACAACCCTGTTGCACACTTTCTTAATTTAAAAAAATTCAGTGTTTCCATGCTCTGTTCGAACAACTGTCTCTTGGCCCTTGTGCAGATTCCTTGTGAGCACAATTATGTGATCCAGAATACTCATACTTCACAATGTTGTTCATAGCTTGACACGATCCACACAATCAAAAGCCTTTGCATTGTCTATAAAGCACAGGTAAACATCTTTCTGATATTCTCTGCTTTTAGCCAAGATCCATCAGACATCCATCAGGCGTGATATCCCTCATTCCATGGCCTCTTCTGAATCCAGCTTGAACCTCTGGAAGTTCTGTCAATGTATGGATGCAGCCATTCCTGTATCATCTTTAGTAAAACTCTACTTGAATGGGATATAAAAGAGATTGCCCGATGATTCCCTCATTCCGTTGGGCCACCTCTCTTTGGAATGGACACAAATACGGATCTCTTCCAATGAGTCAGCCAGATAGTTGTCTTCCAAATTTCTTAGCAGCGATGAGTGAGTGCTTCCTGTGTTGCCTTGCTTTCTTGAAAGATTTCAGTTTTTAATCCCATCAATTCCTGGTGCCTTGTTCTTTGCCAATTCCTTCAATGCACCTTGAACTTCTTCCTTCAGTATCATTGGCTCTTGATCATATGCTACCTTTTGAAGTGGTTAAACATCAACCATTTCCTATTGGTACAGTGACTCTCTGTATTCCTTCCATCTTATTTTGATGCTTTCTGCATCATTCAATAATTTGCCTAGAGAATCCTTCAATAATCAAAGTTGAGGATTGAATTTTTTCTTCAGTTCCCCCAGCTTATGAAATGCTGAGCATTTTCTTCCTTTTCAGTTTTCTGATTCCAGATCTTTGCACATTTCATCATAATATTTTGCTTTATCTTCACAAGATGATCTTTGAAATTTTCTGTTCAGCTCTTGGGCCTCCTAATTTTTTCCATTTGCTTTTGCATCTCTACACTGGAGAGCAAGTTTTAGTGTCTCTTCTGACATCCATTTTGATCTTTTCCTTCTTTCTTGTCTTCTTAATAACTTTTGTTTTCTTCATTTATGATGTTCTTGATGTCCTCCCACAACTCTTCTGGTCTTCCGTCTTTAATGTTTAATGTATCAAATCTGTTCTTCAGATGATCTCTAAGTTCAGGTGGGATATATTCAAGGTCATATTTTAGCTCTCGTGGACTTCTTTTCATTTTCTTCAACTTCAGTTTGAATTTGCATAAGAGCAATTGATGGTCTATTCCACAATCTGCCCCTGGCCTTATTTTAACTGATGATATGGAGCTTTTCCCTTATCTCTTTCCACACGTTTTGTCAATTGATTTCTAAATATTCCATCTGGCGCGGTACTGGTGTATAGTCATCTCTTATGTTGTCTAAAGAAGATTTTTGAAATGAGCAAATATTGATTTTGCAGAATTCTATCATACATTCTCCAGCATTATTTCTATCTCCAAGGCCATATTTTCCAACTACTGATCCTTCTTCTTTGCTCCCAATCTTTGCATTCCAATCACCAGTAATGATCAATACATCTTGATTGCATGTTTATCAATTTCAGATTGAAGAAGTTGGTAGAATTCTTTTATTTCTTCCTCACTAGCTTTAGTGGTTGGTGCATACATTTGAATAATAGTGGTATTAACTGGTATTCCTTTTGTGTGCATGGATATTATCCTATCACAGACAGCATTGCACCTCATGATCTGGATATGTTTTTTAGATGCTTTTTATTCATACTGAGAAACAAACTGAGGGGGACAATCATCCTGGCTTGTAATTATTTACTTTTCAGGAGTTTGGCATGATGGATTGTTAGTGTGTATGACGTTTCCTCTATTTGTTTTGTGTAACATGATAAAAAATGCATTTAATTGTTGGCCACTATGTTGTCATTTAGTAGGTATGCCATTTCATGATTGAGGAGTTTTGGTGGTGGTGAAATGATGAAATATGTGGCTGCTAAACATGGGAGAAGGACTGGGTGATTTACTGTAAAAATTTCTGCCTAGAAAACCCTATGGGGCAGTTTATTCTGTCACATGAAGTTGCTATGAATTCAAATCAGCTTGATGACACTGAACATTTTATGATCTATATAATCTTTAAGTCCTAAGAATGCTGTCACTCTTCCCAGATGCTCAGAACCTTCATTGTGGGCACTTTTGAAGCCTTTATGTATATGCACTTTTTTTGCCTCTCTCTATTTTTACTCCTGCCCCAGGTATCTCATCTTCACTGAATTTTTGACTAATTATGAAAAAAAATAAAAAATTAAAAAATAAAGTAAAACAAACCTTTTAACTGAATATAGGGAACCAGAGATATCAACGTAAAATGAAATCAACTGAAATGCAAAAAGAAGGAACAG
>NW_006408720.1:1805629-1808984 GCF_000296735.1 Chrysochloris asiatica | reverse complement strand
TACTCAATTCACAATAAATAGTTGAAAATAAGAGAATGAATTAAAAAGGAAAGAGAAATCAGGTAAAACAGTACAACTGCAAACTTGGTGTTCTGAGATAATTTTCTCATAGTGCATATAGGCCATTGCACAGTAAACAACTGGCTCAATTTCTCAGAGAGTAAAAGAATAAGCCTGTTGAAAATAAGTCAACAGATCTAATATGAAATTTAATATACTTAAATTCCTCTTTCTATTTACCTTTTATGTGGTTTCCAAGGAAGGCTGTGTTTATGGGGCAGCACTGGTTCGTTTGCCATAGGCTGATGTTTGATTTCTTTAGCTTGATAAAGCTAAGTAAAAGAAAGGAATGATTGAGGGAAGAGTGAGTGAATATATCCTATAAAATATGAATTGGTAAATGTGGTTTCTCTCTAAGGGTACATTTATTTATGTTCCACTAGTCCAATGCATTTGGAAAACTACTTTTAAATTAAAATTCTTTTAATTCTTATTTTTAAAATAAAATAATGTTAAAATAGAATGTCATTTATATCATTGTGATCTTAGTTTTTAAAATTTCAACTGTGTGTTTTTGTCTTAAAAATCATCTAAGAATTGTTTGAGCTTTAAGATTTGTTCTTCCTTTTTTAGGACATATGCTTTTCTAATAAATACACTGAATTTGATACATTAAATATTACATTTAATAGTGCTTTATAAACAGAAAATTATCTTATTTTCACTTGGTTTATGCTCTATGCTCAAGCTGCTTATCCATTTCACAAATTTTATTAAGTTCCTTTTATGTTCTAAGCATTGAGGATAAAACAGTAAATTGGACATATCTTCCTATTTTCACCTTATATACTCAAGCAGAGAAATCAAAAATAATATTCATTCTTACTTTCACAAATATGTCCAGCAAAAATGAGTCTATGAAAGAAAAAGAAAACCACAGTTGAAATACAGAATGAATGGATGAGACGTGTTGTTGTTATTAAATGTTGTTGAGTCAGTTCTGACCTATAGTGACCCTGTATAGGGTTTCTGAGGAGTGGCCAGGGAGCTTGAACTGCCAACTGTGCAATTCAAACTGACCTTGCAGTCCAGTGCATTAACCCTCAGTGCCCTACGAGTGAGGCATAGTGGGGATAAATGTTAGCAACAACTCTAAGGTTGTCAAGGTAGATTAACTATGAAAGATGAGAATAGCTAGCTATGGAAAGACCAGGGAAATTAATTTTTATGTACCAAAATCAACTAGTATGTAGTTCTGAATCTGGAATAAACTAGATGAATTCTAAAACTCATGGGTCTAAAGCAATGGACTTACTTTAAGTGCTGAAGAACAAAGTTGTCACTTTTAGGACAATGGTGTACCTGACCCAAATCATGGTATTTTCAGTCACCTTATATACAAGTGAAAGTTGGACAATGAATTAAGATGACCATAGAAGAATTGAAGCATTGGAATATGGTGTTGGAGAAGAATATTGACAGTGTCACAGACTGCCAGAAGAACAAACAAATCTGTCTTGGAAGAAGTGTGGCGAGAATGTTCTTTAGAAGCAAAGATGGTGAGTAAGACTTTGTCTCTGGTATTTTGGACATATTGTCAAGGGGACTAGTCCCTGGAAAAGGCCAACATGCTTGGTAAAGTGGAAGGTCAAGGAAAAAAAGGTAAACTCCCAATGAGATGGATCGACACAGCCATTGTGAAGATGGTGGAGAACATGCAAAGTTTCATTCTGTTGTGCACTGGGTCTCTATGAGTTGGAACCAACTTGATGGAGCCTAAAAACAACAGCATAGAAAAAAAATGCTACAATCAATTGTAAATAGCCATAACTCAACCTGACTTATGTTCTCTTAGGCTTTCATCAAACATTGCTGTTTTGTGATATTATCATTGTCTCATTTGGTAAAATCATTTTCACTTTTTTAAAGTTATATAACATCTATTCATTTATTTACTATGGTGTAGTGTATTGAATTATTTAACATGTCTCTTTTAACCTTAGTCTTTGTAACTCCCACCAAATGACTCTCTTCCTGATGGGGCTGAGTGAGAGAAAGTGGGATAAGATACTGCTGTTGTTAAGTGCCATGGAGTTGCTTCTGACCCATAGCTACCCTGTATAGGGTTTTCAAGGAGTGACTGGTGAGCTTGAACCACCAACTTTGCAATCCAGCGCATTAACCCACAGTGCCACACAATATAATTCAATTTTGAATGATTGTGAGTTCACTGTAATTGCAAAAATTTGGAATTCTAACATGGATATAAAATGAGCTGTCTCCAAAGCAGGAGGTGGGAATCTTACTATCATCAAATTACAAGAGTCAGGAGTGGAATGCATCCTTTGGAAGCCAAGATTCCCTGCACACTGAACTTCCTTAACGCTGGGATAGAAAGTTGTGACAGCACAGGAGAGGTAGAGGAACAGCACAAGTTGAATCAAGAGCTGGAACACCAGACAGAGTAGTGGACTTTCAGGCATACAGAGCAAGTAAAGTGAGTGCGTTTTGGCAAGAAGTTCATTTGCAGAGTGGAGTGTCTCTGGGCATTTAAAAGGGGAGGTAGGTTTGCTGACTCACCATGGTAGACCTTAGTCCCTTTGGGTTGAGACTTATAATAGAGTGAGGAGTTCTTTGGGCATTTATCAGCAGCTCTAAAAGAAGTTTGTAACATTGCTAAGCAGGAGAAGAGGCAAGGTCAAATTCTGAGGGTCAGAGAGAGGATTATCCACAGACATGGCTGAGGAGAGGCTGTTCTGACTGTAAACACAGTGCTCCAAGTATTTGCTGATCCTGCATTGGAATCTGTTAACTTTCCAAATAAACCCTATTGTATCTGTGTTCTTTGTAGCCATTGCATTATGAACCTAGGTGATTACAGTGCAGTGGCAGGGATGGTTGATGCCATTTGTTAACACATACAGTATAATAGCAGCCATGTTGGTCCAGTGGTTAAGCATTTGACTTCTATCTGAAATGTCGGTTGTTCAAACCCACCAGTCCTTTAACAGGAGAAAAGACCTAGCAATCTAATCTGTTCCCATGAAGATTATCGTCAAGGAAACTCTCAGTTCTATACGGCTGTTATGAGTCTAATTTGAGTTGAACAACAACATTAGGGATGTCAGGATTAACTAAAGAGTGGGATTTTATATTATGGAGTCTTAATATTGAGGGACTGGTTTCTTCTATGTTATACAAATGCCCAAATAGGCTGGTTTAACCTGAGACAGAGAGAAAAAAAGTGCAACCTATAAGCACAGGAACTTTTTAAAGTACTGAAGAGCAGAGATGTCAGCTTGAGGATTAAGGTGCGCCTGACCCAAGCCATGGTATTTTCAATAACCTCATATGG
>NW_006408720.1:1795627-1804279 GCF_000296735.1 Chrysochloris asiatica | reverse complement strand
GAAAGTGTTCAGTGGTTGAAAAATTAACAGGATATGGAAAGGTCAGTTTGGACATCACAGAAATACTTTTGTTAAGGTTGTATAATCACAGAGTAAAAGGAATGTTGTGATTGAAACTGTGTAATAATTCATGGAAAAATCAAAGTATCAAATCACTATGTACTGTGTAATTTTAAGTATAAAAGATAAAGACTTGCTGAGCTGGGCCAGAAGAGAGAAAAGAAGAAGAACAAGCAGATAGAGAAAGAGAGCCCACTTCAGGTAACTAAGCAAAGGCTCTCAATTGCTTTCATTTTCGCCGACTCCGCATCTCCTCTCATTTCCCTAGACCCCGCGTGAGCTGGACTCCCACACAAAAGAAAGAAAGAAACAAACAAAACACTTCATTTTAATTCCTCATTTTGATAAGTTTAGTGAGTATAGAATTTTTACCTTTATTACAATTATCACATTTAAAAAATAATAGCCAAGAGTACTTTAAATTTTTACATAAATTAGTATCAAATTTGCAAGAAAAATTTTCCCAGGTGCTTTAAATTTGTAAAACATGTATATTAACCATGAATTATCACTAGAGAGTGCATAACAAAAGTGAAAATTTCTGGATTTAAAGTTAGACAGAACCAAAGCTCAGCAATGCTCTCTATTTACTTGTTAGCTAGGGGTTAGTTACTTGGATTTCTTGAGTTGTAGTATTTTCCGTTATATTATATACTCAACAGTAGCAAACTCTCATGACTCATGCTGTGTATAAATGACAGAAATTTGGAGACTTGGGACCTTAAGAGGAGCTTTGGCAGCTAAGCATAGTCAATTTTGGTCTGCGAACTGAAAGGACCTTATAATTTACTTCATTTACCTAAACTTCTGTCTCCTCCATTTACTCAATTATTTGTATACTTGGATTTATATCTGTGTATATTTCAGCATCTCTGCATGGTTGTAAGCTATTGTGAAACAATGGGCTTCAAGACTGTGTAAAAAAAATTAAAAATCTATAAATGCATGCCTTAGTGTAAATCCTTTAAATAGGAATTTCTAATATAAATATAAGCATAGTATATATATATTTATTTATTTAGAGAGAGTACTAGGCTATATAGCTGTTCGTGTGTATAAATATGTGTATATGGAGCTTTGGTAGCATAGTGTTTATGAGTTGGGCTGCTAATCTCAAGGTCAGAGACAGTTCCTAGGAAGATAGATGAGACATTCTTCTTCCGTAAAGATTTACAGCCTCAGAAATTCTATAGAGGGTTGCTATGAGTCAGAACAGACTCTGAGGCACATATTTGTTGTTGTTGTTGTGAAGTGCCGTCGAGTCGGTTCCCACCCATAGCTACCCTGTATAGGGTTTCTGAGGAGCAGCTGGTGAGCTTGAACCACTGACCTTGTAGTTCAAACGGCTTTACAGTATGACGCATTAGCCACAGCACCACACCAGGATCAGACAGTGTTTCATTCTGTTGTGCATAAGGTCACTATGAGTCAGTACTGACTCAATGATGCTTAACAGCAGCAATAACAATATAGATTTATGTCATACATCTTCTTTAGAGCTTTCTTACCTAGCATCTCTTTCCTTTTTAGTCTTTTCTAGAACAACAAATGACTCATCAGGGACTGTGTATACAAAAACTGAAAAACATACCCTGAATTGATGCACATAATGGAGCCCTATAGCACAGTGGGTTACACATTGGGCTTCTAACCACAATGTCAGCAGTTTGAGTCTATTAGGCATGCTCTGTGGGAGAAAAATGAGGCTTTCTGCTCCTATCGATGTTTGCAGTCTTAGGAAGCCTGTACAGTTACAGTGTCATTATGTGTCAGAATTGACTCAAAGGCATACCACCAACCACTACCGTCAAACACATACAGGGACATTTCTTTAATACATTCTTTTTATATCCTCAGAGAACTACACTATTCATTACAGGAGAGTAACTTTTTGTGTATTCATTTCTGACTATCTAATCTGACATTTCTTTAAGTTTCCCTGTTTTGACTTCCATAGATTTTTCAACTTTAATCCATATATAATATTTTACTTAATTGTTTTTACTGTGATCACTTTTGCTCTCATTTTAAATGGAATACTACAACTCTGATTTGATTCACAAACTGTTTAAAGGCACAGTCATTATAAATTTATTTTAACAAGTAAAATTGCATTACAGTAAATTTTGAAAAAAAGTGTCTTGCCAGTCTTTCACACAAGGGGACATGCTCTACCCTTCCACTCCTAGCTGCCCATATTTTATGTTACATTAGAGAAGATATTTGTCTAATTAATAAGCTTAAATCCTAAAAATGAAGGTTTTTATTCATTTTGAAAGATTTTATATTAAATAAATATTTTCAAAGTTTTAAAAGCAGGCTATCTGAATTGCCATTTGAGGAGGTTTTCTTTCTAATCAAGTCAGTTATTAAGAATGATGTAGTGAAAAATTCTGAGAAATTTTCTTCATTTGTATGTCAGTGAATGCACAATAGATACTATTTTAATTCACATAAATCATGGCATTATAAAAAAAAAATCTCATTTGGCTTTATGCCACACCATTGTATATAATATCCCATTTGCAGTCTTTGTGTTTAACCAAATGTATCAAATTACTGGGAATAAGGACGATTATAGAAGAATTGATGCATTTGAGCTACGGTGTTCGAGGAGAATATTGAAAGGGCCATAGGCTGCCGAAAGAACCAACAGAACTGTGTTGGAAGAAGTGCAGCCAGAGTGTTCCTTGGAGGCCAGGATGGCCAAATTTCGTCTCTCATACTTCAGCCATATTGTCAGGAGGGACAAGTCACTGGAGAGGGATATCATGTTTGGTAAGGTGGAGGGTCAGAGGAAAAGAGGAAGACCCCCAGCAAGATGGATTGGCAAAGTGGCAGCATCAATGGGCTCAAGTGTGGCAACAATTATGAGGTTGGTCCAGGACCAGGTAGTGTTTCATTCTGTCATGTGTAGTGTTGCTATGAGTCAGTACCAACTTGATGACAACTAACAAGAACAACAACAACAATCCATTTGCTGATTTTATTTCCTGTAACCTGAGAGAGACACTTTTGATTGGACCACTGGATTTAGTTTCCTTGGATTGTTAGAATCCCAGCTTCATTGATATTAATTGTGTCTCTTTAGACATGTTCCTTAATCTTCTCTGTCTCTATCTGTAGTCTATCAAATGGGGATAATATAATCATAGATACCTTATAGGATTGTGTGAGTATCAAAAAATGGGAATATGGGTAAAATGCTTAAGAAAATACCTGGCACATAACAACAGTCTGTCATCATCATCACCATCATCATCATCATCATTATATGATGGGGTATGATTTGCATAGGAAAGCTTCAAATTCTTGCAATGATGCAATGATGTAAGTGCAGGTATTCAAAATGGAAATGTAAAGCCAACTTCTACCCCCAAAGAAAGAACATACTTGTGTTGCAGGGTGGTTAGATGCTTTTCATTTCTTCCTTTTGTTCCTATTTTATGTAAGTGTAACTGTGTGCTATTCAGTTGATTCTGACTCAGAGACTTTATAGGATAGAGAACTACTGCCCTGTAGAGTTTCCCAGACTGTAATCATTATGAAAGCAGAGGTCTTTTCTCCTGTGGATAGGCTGGTGACTGGGAACCACTGGCCTTTAGGTTAGTAGTTGAGAACTTAACCATTGTACCACCAGGGCTCCTTCTGGGAATATGCTGCTGTTGTTGTTGTTAAGTGCCTTTAAGTCAGTTCTGATTCATAGTGACCCTGTATAGCATTGTAAGTGGCTGGTGGGTTGGAACCACTGACATTGTGGTTCAAACTGGCCTTGCAGTCCAGTACATTATCTTTCAGCACCACACCAGGGCTCCATGATCCTATATTGTTGTTGTTGTTAAGTGCCGTTGAGTTAACTCCGGCTCATAGTGACCCTATATAGCATTTACAAGAAACAGCTGGTGAATTTGAACTGCTGACCTGTGGTTCGCAGTCCAGTGCTGATCCTACATGGTGACATCAGGACTCCATGACCCTATATAGAGGATTCCAAATAACATTCAAGTACTAGAACTTTCAGAAAAGTTTTAGGACACAGTTAAAACATAAAATGCATTTGACATTCTTAATCCATTACCATTAACCACTAATCCCAAACCCACACCACCCTGAGCATCCACCAACATTCAGAATATCTCTCCAGCACACTGAACATCCCCCAACACTCTGAGCAGCCGTCCAAACCCAGAGAAACACCCCAATATCCTGAGAAACTTTAACATCCTTTGTTGTTGTTGTTAGGTATCCTCCAGTTGGTACCAACTCATAGAGACCCTATGCACAACAGAATGAAAAACTGCCTGATCCTGGGCCAATCTCACAATTGTTGCCGTACTTGAGCCCATTGATGCTGCCATTTGGCCAATCCATCTCACTGAGGGTCTTCCTCTTTTTCTCTGACCCTCCACCTTACCAAACACGATATCTTTCTCCAGTGACTGGTCCCTCTGGACAATATATCTGAAATATGAGAGATGAAGTTTGGCCATCCTGGGCTCCAAGGAGCATTCTGGCTTCATTTCTTCCAACACAGATCTGTTGGTTCTTTTGGCAGCCCATGACACTTTCAATATTCTCCTCCAACACCATAACTCAAAAGCATCAATTCTTCTAAGGTCTTCCTTATTCACCGTCCAGCTTTTGCATGCATATGAGATTATTAAAAATACCGTGGCTTGGGTCAGGCATTTGGGTCAAGCTGATATATTTGTTCTTCAACACTTTAAAAAGGTCTTGTGCAGTAGATTTACCTAATGCAATACATTGTTTGATTTCTTGACTGTTGCTTCTATGAGTGTTGATGGTTGATCCAAGAAGAATGATGTCCTTGAAAATTTCAATCATTTTTCTGTTGATAAGAATGTTGTTTATTGTTCCAGTGGTGAGGAATTTTGTTTTCTTTATATTGAGATGCAATCCATACTGAAGGCTGTGGTCTTTGATCTTTATCAGTAAGTATTTTAAGTCCTCTTCATTTTCAGCAAGCAAGTTGTATCATATGCATATTATAGGTTGTTAATGATTCTTCCTCTAATCCTGATGCCACATTTTTCTCCATATATCCCAGCTTCTTGGATTATTTGCTCAGTATACAGGTTGAATAAGTATGGTGAAAGAATACAACCTTGTCACACACCTTTCTTAATTTTAAACCGTTCAGTGTTCCCATGTTCGCTTTGAACAACTGCCTCTTGGTCCAGGTATAGATTCTTCATGAGCACTCCTAAAACAATGACACCCTGACCTTAAAATCCTAACAAACCCTTACATCCATTTCCTTGTCCTGTCTTTAATAACCCTTACCCTAACCTGCAACCTAAATTCTAATCTTTAACTCCTTACCCCTAAACTCAGGCACCAAATCCAAAAAAATGGATTCTTAAACCATAACTTCATATCATCACACTTTAAAAAGTAAACAACAAAGGAGTAACTGTTGGTCTCTTCTTGTCTGGGAGTAAAGAAGAATGATATCTCTGGGAACAAAGGAAGACTATAGATCCCATCCTTCCTAGAAATATTTTGGAGTATGCCGTTGGTTTCTAGCCAACTGCATCTGAGTAGAATAGGTACTTTCATACCTAACCATCTATTCCCATGTTTAAAATGGAGCAGTGTGGCATGAGACATGCATGGATCAATTCCTGCATCATTTTCCAGTAGACAGTGACATGACTGATATCAGAATGAGTCATGGGCAAAAGTGAGCATTAATTGTGCTAAGCCTTTGAGATTTCTGAGTTCATTGGTTTGTTATCCTTAACTTTCTTTCTATACTGGTCCTCAAGCTATTGCCTCTGAAACCTAAAACCATTTTCCTTTATTCTACCTCAAAATGATGTAACTTAGAGTGTTAAGTAGATCTCTTGTCATTTATCTCTTTGTTCATTTCTGTCAGTGTTAGTGTTAAAGGGAATTGGATATCAGGAGAGAGAAAGGACTTCTTGTTTATCTCCTGCTTATGTTATTATCATCTCAAGAATACTTCTTCAAATAAGCAACGGGAGTCATAGCCAGTTTCTAATATTTTTCACATTTGCTTAACTATCTTTATTGATCGATCACCTACCCCTGCATCCTTTGCTGTATATTAAGGATTAGGAACTCTGGTAGCACAGTGGTTACTAGTTGGGCTGCTAACCCCCAGGTCAGCAGTTTGAAACTACCAGCAATCACGCAGGAGAAAGATGAGGTTTTCTGATCCTCTAAAGATTTACACCCTTGGAAACCCTATACAGAGTTGCTGTGAGTCCAAATCAACTTGATGGCACACCACCACCACCATGACCAGCAGGAAGTACATCACTTTGAGGGGTCTGGGTCCTATCTCCAAGGGAAACTCTTGAGGTACTTATATCAACTGCTTAACACTCTCGTCTCAGGATTTTGGGACCTAGATCTGAGTGACACTCCTCAAGTCTTACAGATTTTGATCTTTTAATTATCTCATCATCTTCCCTTTGTTACTCCTTAATAGGGAATTCCTTTTTGCCTTTTAAGTCTCCCAATAGCTGATCAAATATTTAATCATTATCTTAGTTAAAACTGACAGAAATTGGTGCCAAAATCCAGGTGCTCCCATAACAAATATTTAAAAGATAGAGCATTTGCTTAGTGAATAGGCAATGGAGGTTAAGGACACTGATTTCAAAGGTTAAAAAGACATTTATTTACATGATAAACTGGCAAAACTGTTGTTTGCTCTACCTTGAGAAGCCATAGGCCTTTTGAGCTGGTGATTCTTAAAGAAGATTGGAATATAAAACTTTAATAATTTATGTCAACTATTATTGACTGCATTCAGCAATGTGCTACAAGCGAAGATGAGTACAGGAGATAAATGCTTAGTGTAAAGGAAGAGATGAAGGAGAAAAGAAAGAGTCCAAGAGTTTCAGGATTTACCAGGTAAAATGGCTGTTTTAATCTAAACACATAATGGTAGCAGGACATGACATGGAAAGAGTTGAACAACAAAGACCCAATTAAAATTTTATTTGCATAAAATGACTCAATACTAATAAGACTGAGAACTGACACCCAGTAAAATTTCAGCTGAAAAGTGTATTTCTGGATAAAGATCCGGTTAAAGATATGATTCTATTATCTGTGTTTTTCAAGTTCACATTATCTTGGGAAAAAGACATGAATGAGAAGTTTAGAATATTTTAAAAAGAGTTAACTCAAGCAAATGGACTTTTAGGAAGTGGCTAATATTTCAGGGAATTGTGGTATGGAAAAATTAAGAGACCATCCTAAATATTAAAGACTTAAAATAACTCTGGAATCCTGATAGGGCTATGTGGGGTAAGCAATGGAACACAAGATATATTTGAGCCATAAGACTCACAGTTCAAACTTACAAGCTGCTCCTTGGAAACCTACTACAGGGTTGCTATGAGTCAGAAGCGACTCAATGGCCCTCAGCAACAACAATAAAGCAATTCTTTGTTCTGTCATTTCCCTTAAACAAGAGAAAACACTTTAAAGCTCTATTAGCCTTCAAGAAGCACTTGGACAAGGAGAATAAAACAAAAGGAAGAATATTCCAAAAGCCTGACTCAGAGGCAACAGATAACTATAGACAAGGTGATCTCCCAAGGAACAGGATCAGAGCTTATTCAAGAAACCTCTCTCACCTCCAGGTTACCGAGACTTTATAGTGTTGATCCAGAGATTGCCACATAAATCATTTCAAACTGCAAAATATTTCTTGTGGTGTCCCTCTTGCATTTTAAGCATATGTTTAGAGTAGGTTATCAAATGAAGACAACTTGCTAAAAGGTGATTCACCATTTTTGTCATCATTTGATAAGGGCAGTGCATAACCAAGAGAACACTGACTTGAGATGAATTCAGTGCCTAAAAGAAATGTGAATTATCTCCTTTGGAAACAAGTAATCACTTTCAGCTACAAAGTATAAATGTTATATGAGTATGTGACTACCCAAAGAGTAAATTATGCCAAAATGGGCTAAATAATCACTAATTCAAACTCTTTTCCTAGTCAAATATGAAGACAACATTTACCAGTCTCCTCTGAAGTACAATTGTAGACTAGGCTTTAGTTAGTGTGTTGTGGATGAACACCAATCCAAGGTTGCTCCGTAACAGCTCATGCACAATAGCCTGAACAGTCTCTTTTTTTTCCCTGTGATGATCACATAGTAAGAAGACAAAATCAAAACATAGAAGGAGTCTGTATCCTTGAATCATCATTTATTAGTGATGCTCTAAGGAGAGTTGCCCAACACACATGATACCATGACAAGAGAAAGAAATATTTTGCTTTTACTATATTGAGAAACTGAGATTTTAGGGGGTATATTATAGCAGCTAAGAAGCACCGGTGGTGTAGTAGATAAGACATTGGGCTGCTAAACACAAGGCTGTCTGTTCAAACCCACTGTTCCTCAGGAGAAAGATGAGTTTTCTTGTAAAGATTTACAGTTTCAGAAACTCTAAGAAGCAGTTCTACTCTGTTCTTGTTATGCCCAGAATTCAGGGTCCCCAAATACTACCCAGGAGCCGTGTACCGATGCAAATACATAAGGGTTGTTTAATCAAGCTCGAGCCAGGTCTCTAACCTTATCC
>NW_006408720.1:1794034-1795147 GCF_000296735.1 Chrysochloris asiatica | reverse complement strand
TTAGTCAAGCAGTTTCTAGGTAGGCAAAATCAGGTAAAATCAGTTTGGTCCTTACATTCTTAGGGTCAGTATGAGTCAGAATTGACTTGATGGTAGTGGGTTATTATAGCAGGTATAGATTACCCTGCAATACAGTACAAAGTTTTAAAAGATTAATGATCAGATTAAATTTAAATGATAAAGTAATATCTTTATTTTCAACAAAAAATTATTTTCATGAGAAGAAAATATCAAGAAAGAGAGTTAGTGTAGTGTGATGGAAAAAGCCTTGATCTGAATAGCCTGGATCCATGTCATCCTTTTACTATTTACAAGCTAAGTGACACTGGGAAATTAGTTATTTTCTGTGAGTTACAGTATACATTTATAAAATGAAACTAATATTACGTTACTTGTGTGCTTATAGATAGAAAGGCAAAATAAATGTTTGCTCAAAAATATTTTGTTTTTATAATATGATTCTTTCAAATTGAAATTAAACAGTAAAATCACTGTAGAATTAATAAAATGAATTTTTTTTTACTATAAAAAATTAACTTCTGCATGCTACCTAACAAAGCCCAACTTTATGTATAAATGTTGTATAACACATTTGCTTGAGTAGAATGTTAACTCAGGTAGCACATCATGCCAAGCAGTTTTGTTGAAAAGGATCATTTATAAAAGAACCTGTTAGATTTAGAAGCATCAGATGATAGAAAGATGGTTTAAAATGAACTGTTTATTCTGATAAACTTGGAATATCCAATATTTGGAATTATTGCACATCTCGCAAAACCCTCAGCCTTCTTTCCACAATCTGAGATAAAGAAATTTAAGCAAAATCGCTACTTCATTTTCTGTTTTCTCAATTAAAGTCTGTTTCTTCAGATGGTTTCCCTTGATGTACATTTAGTAATATTTATTCACAATCATTATTTCCTTATATAGAAGTGGAAATTGTAAGCTCTGGTAGCGTAGTGGTTACGAATCAGGCTGCGAACCTTAAGGTCAGCAGTTCGAAACTACCAGCCACTCTGCGGGAGAAAGACGAGGCTTTCTACTCCCGTAAAGATTTACACCCTCGGAAACCCTGTACAGGGTCGCTATGGGTCGGAACCGACTCGACGGCAC
>NW_006408720.1:1785058-1793934 GCF_000296735.1 Chrysochloris asiatica | reverse complement strand
GTTCGAAACTACCAGCCGCTCCGCGGGAGAAAGATGAGGCTCTCTACTCCCGTAAAGATTTACACCCTCGGAAACCCTGTACAGGGTCGCTATGGGTCGGAACCGACTCGACGGCACTTAACAACAACAACAAAGGTAAAAAAAAAATTAGAAAGCTAATGTTTTGTCCATGTTTAACATACTTGAAAGAAAGATGAGGCATTTGGTTCCCACAAAGATTTACAAGCCTCAGAAACCCTATACAGACTTGCTATGAGTTGGAACCAACTTAACAGCACTTAGCAACACCAATGACATACTGATGAACTAATAAATCAGTCTCAAAAAAAAGAAACATCTGTGTTCTTATAAAATAATAAAGTACAATGAACATATCAAATTAAAACTTATTTTTACTAAATGAAAAATTTTCTTCTTCAAATCAAAGTGAGGGGTGTTGCAGCCAAAATCTAAACAAAGACTATTTAAAGTCTTTTTTATCATAGTTCTATTTTCCTAGACACTGAAAAATAATTACTAGCTAAGGAAAGCATTTAAATTTACAACAGAAAACAAAACATAAAAGAAGATACTACTTATTTGCTCTTCAAATTATTTTTCCAATCATTTAATTCACAATTTGTTACAATTCTATTTTTAAATCCTTTTTCTTAGACAGCTTTAGGAAAAATGTAGATATGCAGAAGCCATGATTTTGATTTTTCACTGTCTTTGAATAATTTTTATTTGTTTTTGCTCCACTGACTCCATTACATAAGACTCTGGAGCTATTAAAAAACTGGTTTAGTTGTTTCCAAGATGGTAGACTAGGCAGATAAACTATCCAGATGGTCTACAAAAAAGACAAGAGAAATAAAATGAGTTGGTTACTATGACAATCCTGGATCCCAGAGATTTAAAGGAAAAATCAAGAAGTACACCACTGGAGGAAGAAGCTGAATGAAAATAGCAAACAACGAAGCAAGCATATGGAGTGGTGAATTATAAAAGAGCCAGGCATAGCATGACTATGTGGACTTACTATAAGCAACATTCCCACTGGAGCAAGAACATGATTACCAGCTCCACTAGCTCAGGGCTACACCTGCAACTTCAGTTGTGTGATCTGCAAAGAGAGGTGAGTGATATCGTCCCCTCCTTACTCCACACAACCTTCCAGTCACCAGACCGTGGTCCCCACTATCCACCATTAACAATAGCCATCCAAAAGATGAAGTACTTAGGACTAAATATAACCAGAGGCACAAAAGTCCTATCAAAACACTTACAAATTCAACTACAATAAACCAAAAAAGAACTACATAAAAAGAATATACCATGCTTATGGATAGGAATCCTGGTGTGGCATTGTGGGTTAATGTGCCAGACTGCAAAGTCATTTGAACTGCAAGGTTGGCAAGCTTAGTCAAGCTCACAACCTGCTCCTCAGAAACCTTATACTAAGTTGCTATGGGTCGGACTCGACTGGATGGCACTTAACAACAACAACAATGGAGAGGAAGACAATGTTATGAAAGTGTCAATATTATCCAAAGTGATTTACATATATAATGTAATTCGAATCCAGATCCCATCATCATTCTTCAAGTAGATGGAAAAAACAAATCCCAACTTAACATGGATAGAAAAGTACCTGGATAATGAAAGCACTAAAAAAGAAGAACAAAATAGTATGCCTAACAGTCTTTGGTCTCAAAACGTACTGGACATCCACAGTTGTCAAAACAGTATGGTATTGATTAAATGACAGACACATAGACCAGTGAAACAGAATTGAGAACCCATAAGTAAATTGATCTACTTCAGGACAGCTGATCTGTGACAAAGAGCTGAAACCCATTACGTGGGGAAGAGATAATCTTTTTAACAAATGGTGTTGGCAAAACTGATATCTATTTACAGAAAACAATGAAACAACAATAACAACAACAACAAAAACAGGGATTAAAGACCTAAAAAAAATAACTAAACCGATAAAGTTCACCAAAGGAAAAACAGAAGCAAACTTAAAGTCCTATTATAAGATATAAATGGGTAGTGTGTGGCTCCCTATGATTAGCACTGGACTGCGAACCACAAGACTTATGTATGGTTCAAGCTTGCTAGTCTCTCTGTGGGCAAAGTATGAGACTCTCTGTTCCCATAGAGATTTAAATCCTCGGAAATCCTAAACAAGACCTCTATGAGTCAGAACCAACTGGACAGCACTTAATAAAAACAACAACATGGTATAAATACAATATCAAACATAATTAAAACTGCGCAAGCAGCAGAAGATAAAGTACATGACAGGAACCTCATAAAAATTAGATATTTATGAACATCAAAAGACTTAAAAGAGTGAAAACACCAAAGGATTAAAAGGAGAACCTAAAGAAAGGGAAAAAAAAAAAAATTGACAACATATTGAACAAAAAAACAATGTCTAAATCTACAGAAAATTTTCAGTATCTCAACAGCAAAAAATAAATAATCTGATTTAAAGGACTGGGCATAGGACATGAAAAAAATAAGCAGAGAGAATATTCAGACTGCCAACAAACACATTTAAAAAACTTGCAATCATTAGCCATTAGAGAGATGCAAATTAAAACAAGATATCATCTCACCCAAGATTAACAGCAAAATTATAAAAGAGAAAAGGAAAGAATTAATTCTGTTGAGTGTGTGGGAAGACTAGAACTCTCACCCACTGCTGGTGGAACTGTAAAATATTTTGACTACTATAGAAAATAAGGACCTCTGGTAGTGTAGTGGTTACGAATCAGGCTGCTAACCTCAGGGTCAACAGTTTGAAACTACCAGCTGTCCTGTGGGAGAAAGATAAGACTTTCTGCTCTCGTAAATATTTACAGCCTCAGAAACCCTGTACTATGAGTCAGAACCGACTCCACAACCCCTAACAACAATAGCAACTGTAGAAAATGGTGTGGCAGTTTCTTTAAAAGTTGGAAACAGCAATACTACATAATCCATTAACCCCACTACTAGGACTAGATCCTAGAGAAGTAAGAGCCATAACATGAGCGCATATATATACACATTCATGTACATCACAGCAATATTCATAATAGCAAAAAGATGGAAGCAACCTACGTGCTTGTCAGTGGATGGATAGATGAACAAACTATGGTACAAACACACAACAGACTACTATGCAGTTAAAGAATAACAATGAATCTACAAAACATCTCATAACATGAGTGAATGTAGAAGGTACCATGCTGAGTGAAATTGTTGTTGTTGTTAAGTGCCGTCAAGTCAATTCCAACCCATAGCGACCCTGTATAGGGTTTCCAAGGAGCAGCTGGTGAGCTTGAACCACCGAATTTGCAGTTCAAATGGCTTTGCAGTCTGACACGTTAGTCCACAGCTCTACACCAGGACTCCAAATTGGCAGACATTGCATTAGACTACTGTTTGGACTCTTGGTATGGCCCTGTAGGATCAGCACTAGACTGCAAACCATAAGGTTAACAGTTCAAACCCACCAGCTGCTCCTTGGAAACCCCATATAGGGTCAGTATAAGTCAAAACTCACTCAACGACACTTAGCAACAACCACGGTTGTAAAAAGTCAAGAAATTATTTCTGCAAAGAAGGAAAGATTCTTTGAAGGTCACCAGGGGTGGCAGAGTATAAGTTTGATAATTCACTAACAAGAGAGTAGACACATTTTAACATAGATGAAAGTAAAAGCAATATACAATAGGGGGAGGTCAGCACAAAGCAATCAAGGCAAAGGAAGGAGACAATGAAAGAACAAGTTTCTGGCAACAAAGGTAAATACTGTTACATAAAAATTCTGCAATTACAGTAATAATGACCATTAGTGGATGTATACACAGATATACAAGCTGAACAGGAGAATGAATATACATAGGTTTGACAGAAAGCATATTTCTACACATGTATTTATATGTGTTACAATTGTATCCATAAATATAGCAGCACAGCCAGAGGGTCAAGTTAGAAAAACTGCTTAGCCATAACCAAACACCTTGAAAGACTGAGGGACTGGGTCTGGGGGATCAGGACCATAATATCAATGGCTCTCAGGGTCAACTGACATAATAGAGTCCACAAAACCAATGTTCTACATCCTGCCTTGGTGAGGAGTACCTGGGGTCTTAAAAGCTTCTGAGCCCCACCTGAGGTTCAAATATTAGACTTTAAAAACCCAGAGTAAAGAAGAGTGAAAAAACTCAAAGATGCGTAGAAACAATAAGTCCAAAGGACTAACGGACCAAACGTTGTTGTTGTTGTTGTTGTTGTTAAGTGCCGTTGAGTCGGTTCCGACCCATAGCGACCCTGTACAGGGTTTCTGAGGCTGTAAATCTTTACAGGAGCAGAAAGCCTCATCTTTCTCCTGCGGAGCAGCTGGTAGTTTTGAACTGATGGCCTTAAGGTTCGCAGCCCGATTCATAACCACTACGCTGCCAAACGTATCACTCCCTTTATGACCCTGAGATCAAAGGAAGTAGATGGTGCTCAACTACCACTGCTGACAACTCTGAAAGGGATTACAAAGAAGTCCTGCATACAGTGACATAAAGATGTGAAACACAGCTAAAAAAAAAGAGACCAACTCTTCCACCCAACTCCAGATGACCCTTACTAATTCCTTAACCCTTAAATCAGCTACTGGGGCTCAGTATTATCAGCTACTATTAGCTGAACAAATAGGCCTATAAAGTGAACAATACACCTAAGAAAGGATTTACTCCCTTGAATAGCCAAACACAAAACGAAAGGGCAGTAACTGCACAGGAATAAGGCTCAGAAAATCTGTCTTGGAAATAGAGCCATAATGCTCCGAAGAAGCAAGGATAGAAAAACTTCAACTCATGCTTTAGACATGTTATAAAGAGGGACCAGTTCCTGGAGAAGGACATCATGCTTGGTAAAGTGAAGGATCAGTGAAAAAGAGGAAGACCTCCAATGTGATGGATTGACACAATGGCAGCAACAATACACTCAAACGTAGCAACAATTGTGAGGATGCTGCAGGACTGAGCAGTGGTTTTGTTTTGTTGTACATAGGGTCAGTATGATTTAGATCCAACACCGTGGCACCAAACATCAGTAGCAAAGCTCAGAAGGCAGGAAAGGATAGGAAAGAAGGACAAATAGAAATGGGTAAACACAGCAAGGTAGTATGAAGAGTGCTGATACATTGTAATTAATGTCACAAATCAAAATGTTCTTGAATTTTTAGTGGAAAACCAATTTGCTCTGTAAACTCTCAGCTAAGTTGCAATGGTCAAAAATAAATAAATACATAAAGGTTTGTTCAAACAATCATATAAGTGCTTTACCTTGAGACAATAATTCATTTTAGTATGGAGTAGAAGTTGTTCATACATACTTCCCACTTCATCACACAGATTATTAAAAATCCATGTATGTGGGATCAAGATTTAATAAAATTAGTAATTTTTATTGTTCCCTCTAGGATAAAATCTTCTTTAAGGACATGAGCCAATAAAGAATAAAGTAATGGAAATAAGGAATAGTTCTTTAATTTGAATCAAACTCTAATACGACATTGAGATCTTCTAATGTCTGATTTATCATGTCTGATTTATGCTGTTAATTATACTGAATCTGTATGAAAAGTATGATACAAATGCAAATACTATTTTAAACAATAATAATTACTCATTTACTTTGCATACATTTACATATAAGACATTTTGAGGTAAAATAACTTTTCACTCACCAATGTGGATGGTTGTGAGGCATCCGTCAACTCCCCTGAAATCTCAGGTGTTCTCGTGTTGTTTGGGATTCTGTGAGGGTTTCGGGCTATCGCTTCACACCAGCCCAGCATTTTCTCCTTCCTCTAATCCCTTTTCAATTTCTGAAATTCTGAAAATAATTTGCATTCTCTGAAATAGGTCAATTATTTCAATTTTCTCTTTTGGAAATCTATACGTAATTTAAATTAAAGCAGCAATATAATGAAACATCAATGAAGGGGCCATGGGGATGAAAGAAGAATATTCTGATTATTAATAATATCCTACACCCAAAGAAAAATGAAAGCAACATAATATTTGCTTTTTCACAGACCTACCAACCTTTATATTCATATTTGTGGTACTTCCAGATAACGGTAAGTCCTTGCAGCAAGTATATGTCAGTTTTAGGGTTCAGTGTCAAGTTCTAAGTGTTATTTTCTGGAATCAGTTAGTAACCTTAGGAACAGTACCAGTTCCTGATGTTGTTGTTGTTGTTATTATTGAGTGTCATCTAATCATTTCTGAGACATAGTGATCCTGTATAGGATTTTTGAGGAGTGACTGGTGAGTTTGAACCACCGATCTTGTGGTTCAAACCAATAATGTGATGGAATGCTTATCTTACAGCACTACAATAGGTCTTCTGATATGTCTATATATTTCAGTGGTATGTACAATATGAAATAGATTTTCAGCTAACTGTTGTATAGAAGCCATAATAAAATGAATGCAATCTAGTGATAAAGATTTGTCTTTCTGGCAGTGCCATGATTATCTCCCTCATAAAGTTCTGCCAACTGAAGAAGAAAACAATTTTTAGTGCAATTATAGTAAATTTGATATATGACATCCATTACCAGTATAATTTATTCAGAAATAATAATAATAATAAAGAAATTATTAATATGTCATGTGTAGGAATATATCATGACTCGTTTTAGCTTTTTCATAACTTTCTATTTAAAGGCATATTTTTTTTTGTCCCTGATAAAATTACATCAACAATGACTTTTAATGTAATGGAGAAAACATTGTTTCACTTGTAAAGTTTTACAGCCTACTTTAACACTCCACCACCCTCAGTAATTAGAAATAGTTTATTGCAGGTCTTTAGTTAAAAGCATTACACTGTCAATTAAATATCAAAAATAATGTGGAGTAATTATTTTTCACAGCTTCCAAAGCAATTAGCAATCTGGTGGTTTATAGCATTTCAAGAATTCCAAACAGCACAATTCACAACACTAAGAAAGGTACCATTAAAAAAAGGTTGTACTAATGGATTGATGAGTTATTAATCTAAATAACAAAATACTCAAGTGAAGTGGGTCTGAACAATGTAAATATGGAAGTGACAGGGGAAACATTTTTCATAAAATGTGATGAACTTTTAAAATACAAATCCTACAAAGGGTCACTATGAGTTGGAACCTACTCTACGGCACTCAACAACAATAACAGTAACCTAATATGAGTGACTCTTTCATTTTGTTGTTGCTGTTGTTAAGTGCTTTTGAGTTGACTCTGACTATAGTTACCCTGAATAGAGTTTCTGAGGAGCAATAAGTGAGATGCAACTACTGACCTTATAGTTTGCAGTTTATGCTTATCCTACAGCGCCTCACCAAGAATACTGGAAAATGGTGAGGGAAGCTTGAAAACAATTGTCTGAATGAACAGCAACATATTATGTTAGTGCTTTCCTTTTCAAACACATTGCTTGAGATTTTATGGAAAATTCTTATCTACGTAATATCAGATCTGTATATCCAACTAACTTGCACTGCACAGACAGTAAATATTTCCCATTCCCTATACACAGTATCTTAGTTACACATCAACTTTTAATTACATTTTTGAAGTGTGTTAAGAGTAAGTGAAAATGAGTTCCTTTATTTAAAGGGAAAGAGTGAAATGATACAGAATGACCAAAACAATTTAATTAAATATAGACAAATGTTCTACTTGTAAGTCATTTGCCATTTACATTTTTTAGTAATTTAAATTCTATTATTAAATATTACTTTAAACTTACAGTAAAACGTTAAAACGTTACATGGATAAAATCTATAATCAACTGTCCTGAAAAACTGTAAAATCATCAGCATCCTGAGTAGTCAACTTATTTACCATTCAGCTTATGAGATTAAACAAAATAGCTTAATTTAAATTTCTGTAACCTTGTGTAGTGGTGGCAGTGGTGAAAACTGGTTTCTTTCTTATACAGTCAGGATTAGCAGACAAATACTTAAGAGTCCCTATTATGTTGTATAAGGAGCTCATACGGCATAGTGGTTACAAATTGGGCTGCTAACCTCAGGGTCAGCAGTTCAAAACTACCAGCTGTTCAGTGGGAGAAAGCTGAGGCTTTCTGCTCCTGTACAGATTTATAGCCTCGGAAACTCTATTTAGGGTCATTAGGAGTTGGAACCGACTCCATGGCACAAAACCACCAACCACCATTATGTTGTACACTAGTTTGCTAGTGTGTTGTACTGTGGTGTTGTTAAATGCTAAAACCTATGTGCAGGGCAGCTGATTATTCATTATGACACTTCTAGTCAAATTTCTTCATTTTATGATGATTATGGGCCTATTTTAAAATGAGTTGCTAAAGAATAAAATTAAGGTAAGGCTAAGGAGTTAAGATTCCACCATTTGTCTGTTAGCTTGTTGTAATGTGCTGTTCAATGTGGTTGTGATGCTAGAAGGTAGAACAATCGTATTTTAAATACCAACAGGGTCACCCATTATGGACAGATTTCAGTGGAGCTTCCAGAATGAAATAGACTTAGAAGAAGAAGAAAAGGCAGACTACTCCTGGATGCTCAGCTACTGAAACTCTATGAATAGTAGTGGAACACTGTCATATAAAGAGAAGGAATATGATAACACTATGAATAGCACCAGACGATTGTTGAGATATAGTGCCAGAAGATGAGCTCCTCAGATTGAAAGGCAGTCAAAATATGATCAGGGTAGAGCGGTCTCCTAAATTTAAAGTTGACTATCATGATGCAAATGGAGTAAAGCTTTGGGGATTTCCATTTGCTGGTGAGACACAACTTAAAATGAGGAGAAACAGCTGTAACATCCATTAATAATTGAAACATTGAATGTACAAAGTTGAAT
>NW_006408720.1:1778518-1782258 GCF_000296735.1 Chrysochloris asiatica | reverse complement strand
GGGAGTGATTGACTTTTCAGTCTAGGAGCAGAGGTTCCTAGGACCATCAACGGATAAGAGCGAAGAGCAAGACCCCACCCAGAGAAGTAGTGACACCAGAGGTGGAGGCAGAGACGATGATGTGGAGAGATGGAGCAGCTGGGGATTTTAGATCCAGAGAGGAAGAGGGGCTGTGTGCTGATGACCGGGGTGCAGGCTTGTAGTATATACCCTTTGGATGGTTGATGATGCATGGAGGGGTTGTAACCATGACAATGAAATGATATACAATAGAATGAATGTAAAACTAATGCTCTCCCATGTAAACTATCACATAATTCACAATAAAATATTTAAAAAAATACTGTGCCACATTTTCGTCCTCAAGTTGACATCTTTCCACTTCAACACTATGAAGCCGTCTTGTACAGCAGATTTGTTTAATGCAATAAATTGTTTGATTTTGTAATAGATTCTCCATCATGTTGATGGAGAACCAAGCAAAATAAATTCTTTTACAACTTTAATCTTTTCTCTTTTTATCTTGATGCTATTTATTGATCGAGTGGTGAGGAGTTTTGTTTTCTTTACCTTGAGGTGTAATTCATACCGAAGACTGGGTCTTTGATCTTCATCAGTAAGTACTTTAAGATCATTTTCCTTTCAGCAAGCAAGGTTGTATCATCTTCATATCAGAGGTTATTAAGTGCCTTCCACCAATCCTGAAGCCATGTTCTTCTTCATACAATCCAGCTTCTCAGATTATTTGCTCAGCATACAGATTGTGAAGTATAGTGAAAGACTACAACAGTGACATACAACTTACTTGATTTCAAACCATTCAGTGTACTTTTGTACTCTTCAAGTGACTGCCTCTAGGTCTATGTATAGGTTTCTCATTTCTCATAAGCACGATTAAGTATTCTGGAATACACATTCTTTGCAGTGTTGTCCATAGCTCCTCATTGTCCACACTGTTAAAAACCCTTGCAGAATCAACAAAGCACAGGTAAACATCTTTTTGGTATTCTGTGCTTTCAGCAAAGATTTTTCTGATGTGATGTCATTCATTCCACATCCTCTTCTGATTCCTGCTTGATCCTCTGGAAGCTCCCTGTCACTGTGTTGTTGCAGCCATTTTTGAATTACCTTTAGCAAAGGTTTAACTGCATGTAATATTAATGACATTGCCTAGTGATTTTCACATTGCACTGGGCACATATATTGTTGTTGTTGTTAAGTGCCATAGAGCACATATATAGATCTATTCTAATCAGTTGGCCAGGTAGCTGTCTTATAATTTATTGACATAGATGACTGAGTACCACCAATGCTGCATCAGTTTGTTGAAATATTTCAATTTATATTTCATCAATTCCCAAAGCTTATATCTTTGTAATGCGTTCAATGCACATTTGACTTCTTCCTTCAGTACCATTGGGTCTTGATCATATGTTAAGTCTTGAAATGGCTGAACATCGACCAATTCTTTTTCGTACATTGACTCTGTATTCCTTCCATCTTCTTTTGATGCTTTCTGCATCACTCAATATTTTGCCCAAAATTCTTCAGTATTGCAAGTTTAGGTTTGAATTGTTTTCTCAGATCTTTCAGCTTGAGAAATGCAGAACTTGTTCTTTTGGTTTTCTAACTCCTGATATTTGCACATTTCATTATAATATTTGACTTGGTCTTCTTGAACTGCCCTTTGAAATTTTCTGTTCAGTTCTTTTACCTCCTCATTTCTTCCATTTGCTTTGTCATCTGCATGCTGGAGAGAAACTTTCAGAGTCTCCTCTGGCATCCATTTTGGTCTTTTCTTTCTTCCAACTCACTACTGAGTTGAAATGAACTAGTCTTGGCCATTTTTTAATCTGAAAGTAATATTCCAGTAATTAAAGAGGAATGGTGTGCATTCATCATCAAAAAGAACATTTCAACATCTACCTTGAAGTACAATGCTGTCTGTGATAGGATTATATCCATATGCCCACAAGGAAGACCAGTTAATACCACTCTTATTCAAATATGCACACCAATCACAAAAACACAGTGATAATGAAATTGAAGACTTTTACCAATTTCTTCTGTCTGAAATATATTGAATATTCAATCAAGATATACTGATAATTACTGGTGATTAGAATACAAAGGTCAGAAACAAATAAAGTCTTGACAGCACTAAACATCAATGATACATAAGGAATTCACCAGATAGAATATATAGAAATCAAATTGACTACATCTTTGGGAAGAGACCATGGGAAAACTCCATATCATTAGTCAAAACACAGCCAAGGGCAGACTGGGGAACAGACCATCAATTGCTCATATGCAAATTCAGGCTGAGGCTGAAGAAAATTAAAACAAGTTCATGTCAGCCAAAATATGACATTGAACAGATCCTACCTAAATTTAGAGATCACCTCAAGAATATATTTGATGCGTTAGACCCTAATGACCAAGGACCAGAAGATTTGTGTGATGATATCAAGAACAACATAAAGGAAGCAAGTATAAAGTCATTAAGAAGACAAGAAAAAGAAGATCAAAATGGATTTAAGAAGAGACTTTGAATCTTGTTTCCAGCATAAAGATCCTAAAATGGAGGAAATGAGGAGGCATAACTGCTTACAGAAAATTTCAAAGAGCAGCTCAAAAAGACTAAGTAAAATATTATATGGAAATTTACAAAGACATGGAGTTAAAACACCAAAAGGGAAGATTACACTCAGTATTTCTGTCCCTGAAAAAACTGGAGAAAAATATTTATGCTTAGTCTTGCAATAATAAAGATTCTATGAGCAAAAAAGGAGTCCTGGTGTGGCACTGTTGGTAAATACACTGGACTACAAAGTCATTTGAACTGCAAGGTCAGCAGTTCAAGCTCACCAACCATTCCTTGAAAACCCTACACAGGGTTGCTATGGGTCAGAACTGACTTAACGGCATGCAGCAACAACAACAAATGAGCAAAATATTGAATGATGCAGAAAGCATAAAAAAAAGATTAAAATATCTTTACATATCATCTCACACCAACATTAACAGTGAAGTTCAAAAAAATAGAAATCAGCAAATGCTATTGGTGTGCAGAAACTGGAATCCTTCTACATTGTTGGTTGGACTATAAAAAGTTTAAACAACTCTGGAGAATGGTATGACGATTCCCCAGAAAATTGGAAATAGAAATGCTTTATGACCTAGCAATCCGTCTAGTTGGTATATATTAAAAAAATATATGTATGGGCCAGGACATGAGTAGATATCTGCATGCCCATGTTCATCACAGCACTATTCACAATAACAAAAAGATGGACACAGCCTAAGTACCCAGCAATTGAAGAATGGTTAACCAAACATTGGTATATACACACAATGGAGTACTATGTAACACTGAAGAATACAGATGAATCTATATAACATCTCATAACTTGAATGAGCCTAGAGGACATTATGCTCAGTTAAATGAGTCAATAATAAAAGGACAAATATTCTATAAAACCATTATTGTAAAAGTTTTAAAAAAGATTTTCTAGACTAAAAGAAACATACTTTGATGATTACTAACGGTGAGAGGGAGGAGTTAGTCACAGGCTAGAGGGTAGACACATGTTAGCTTGGGTGACAGGGAAGTCAATATACAAGAAGAAAGAAGGTGGCAGAAGAATAATGAAGATTGTTGAAGATACAGGGAGGTATGCCTGGGCTAAAAGGGATAGATGTAAATAGTGACATATATACAACCCTGGATCAATAGT
>NW_006408720.1:1744842-1777677 GCF_000296735.1 Chrysochloris asiatica | reverse complement strand
AGCTCTGGTAGCATAGTGGTTACTAATTGGGCTGTGAACTGCAAGGTCAGCAGTTTGAAACTACCAGCTGTTCCACGGTAGAAAGACGAGACTTTCTGCTCCCGTAAAGATTTACAGCCTTGGAAACCCTGTACAGGATCACTATGGGTCAGAATTGACTTTACAGCACATAACAACAACAAATATATATATATATATTTAGTTGTATTTGCTTCTATTCCTTCTGTTTATATTTTGATTTTGATGTACACAAAACCACGCAGGAATATATAATTAAACAAACAAAGGGTATATATATTCTGCAAGCTAGCCTCCTGTCTGCCAGCATACAGCCTTTCTTTTTCCATGAGTGTAGAGTCCTGTGCCTCCATCTCTGGTGTCGTTGCTTCTCTGGTTAGGATCCTATGCTCCTCTCATGCTCTTCTCTCTTGATGGTCCTATGGTCCTCAGTTCCTGGAATGTATGATTAACTACTCCTACCTTTTTGTTACACAACTTCTATCTTTACAGTTGTGATCATCTTAATCAGTCATGATAACAATTATTCTCCACTGAATCAAATTAATCTTATCCCCATCTCCTTTCACTAGAGCCATCCAGACAAGATAAAAACTATTCAGTGGGGATACTACCTTCCCACATACACAATGAAATTAAACTCTCTCAAAAATCTGTAAGCCAGTCATTGCATGCCTTTAACATTCACGCACACATACACGCACATGCACACGCACACACACACACACACACACACACACACACACACACACACACTGTTTTAGGTTGCCAATGTCTAAGTTGCCCGTCCCTATCAACCCTGTGTACAGAGGGGATAGTTTGATCCTTGATGTGGAAACTCCTTCCCTCCCAGTTGATATTTTGAGCTACTACATCCTTAAGTACATGTCTAGTTCACCAAATTGTAGCAATTTACACTTGCTTCCTTTATCAAAATTCTTTGTTTCCTTTACTTGAGTTCTGATCCTCAAACCATCACTGCTAGGTCAAATGGGTACTATCTGCAAGACAGGCTTAAAAGTTTTCTGCAATCATGTCTTCTGATATTTCTTTCTCTCCCGCTCATGTGTCTGCTTTATAGTAGTAGGCAAGGGAAACCAATATTTATAAGACAGTCAAGCATCTTAATATTTTGTCCTTTCTTTTACCCATTCATACTATACCTCAATCCCTGTATCACAGAGTCTTGTTGTTACAAGGTTGAGCATACATCACTATCTCTGACCAATTTATCTCATGCACACCTACCTGAGTGTTCCACTATCTACCTTGTTCTTCCATTGCCCTCCTGCTTCTTGTGTGTTGCCCTCCTTTTTTTTGTTATTGCCCTCCACAACACACAAAGCTATGATGTGACTATCCCCTATCCTGTGTTCTACCATCCCCTTCCTCCCACCCCATGCTAATCTACAAATACTTTTTTTTTTTTCTTTTAGTATGGATATCTTTTCTTAACCTTTTAAAATAATGTCTAATGAAATATTTATTATTTTGTGACTGACTAATTTCACCCAAACCATGGTATTTTCAATAACCTTATATGCATGTGAAAGCTGGACAGTGAACAAGGAAGATCATAGAAAAATTGATGCTTTTGAGTTATGGTTTTGGAGGAAAATATTGAAAGTACAATGGGCTGCCAAAAGAACCAATAGATCCGTTTTGGAAGAAGTGTAGCTAGAATGCTTCTTGGAGGCCAGGATGGCCAAACTTCATCTCTCATACTTCAGACATATTGTCAGGAGGGACCAGTCACTGGAGAAGGATATCATGTTTGGTCAGAGTTTCAGTCTTGGAGCAGGTGTTTGTCCTGAAGTGACTTGATTGCTTGCCTTGATGGCTCCCTGGCAAACAACTTGCTTGTTCTTATAGTAGCCAATCAGACTGGTCTTTCTTTCAAGAAGTATCTTCAGTTCCTCTAGCTGCTCCAGGATGGTCTGCTTGTCATTTCAAGTGGGAATGTCCCTCCTCAGAAGGTTCTGGGTAGGGTTCAGGATTCTACATAAGGTCTTATACACTGCAAAGACTCTGCAAGAAGCCTATTTCACTAGGCAAGTTCTAGAACCCCTATTAAGTATTCTAATGAGTTATAGGCTGAAGATGTTTCCCTAGATCATGCATCTGGTTCAATATGCTCCTTTGGACCCATCACCTGACCTGATTCACCATCCCTTGCTGCCTCCTTTAGGAATAGCCTAAATTCTGACCTATTGATTTGTGTTCCTTAGCTGCTGAAACTATGTGGTTGAGAAGATTACTCCAGACTCATCTCTAAACTACAGATTTGGGACTTACCAACCGCCACAAACCACATGAACCATTTCTTTTGACAACTGTGAGTTTTGTGAGGCAATGCAGAATGTTGCATAATCCTGTGACTTGAGGAAAGGGTGTAGTGGTAATTGATATCAGGAACTATGGAGTGGTAAACATGTCAAAATCTAGAACAGCTTCAATTTAACCTCCAACTCAAAGATAAGCTTTGTGTTCATCTTTCTAATAGAAATTATTCATGCACTATGTGACCAATATTTAAAATACCAGTAGGGTTGCCTATTGTGGACTGGTTTCAGTAGAACTTTCAGACTAAGACAGAATAGAAAGAAAGTATTGGAAATTTAATTCTGAAAAATGAGACAATGAAATCCTTATGCAAAACAAAAAGGTAGTATCCAACATAGTGCTTGACAACGAGTGTCCTCTGGTGAAAGGCACTCAATTTGGTACAGGACTGGCTGTATTTTATTCTGTTATACATGAGGCAGCAGTCCTGGTATGCCACTGGTAGGATAAGTACTGCTAACCACAAGATCAATAATTCAAACCCACCAACCACTCCTCAGAATCCCTTTACAGGGTCGCTCTAAATTGGAACAGACTCTAGTACTTAACAACAACAACATACAAGAGGCAACTAACAATAACTATGTTGCAAGTACTAAAGCAGGCATGGAAAAACCATATGGTGGTAATTACTATCATTTTTTATTAGAGTTAGAGTTAATGCAATGATATCTTCTAGAGAATTTTAAAGCCTGCAAACCACTAGGATCTTACTGCCTCTCTTATTTTTGTACTTAGAAACTTATTTCTTCAATCCTGAAGTGGCTGCCTGTTCCTTCTAATTTCAAATGTCTTCACAAGGTGGACCCATGCAGACTATCTTTTTGAACTGTTTTGCTGAATTTGTATCAACAGCTAATCATGATAAGAGCTGATAGTTTTTGTCTACATCTACTGCTGTAATCATGTCAAATTTCAATTTCACCCTAGCATTCTATAATGTTTGACAATTGTCTTATTTCTAGAATGATTAATTAATATAAATAATTTAACATGTTAAAATAAATACCATCACCTTAATAGTTAATAATAAAATTGAATATTCATCATGGACTGTTATGGGGAAACAGAAGAGAAACAGGATTCATGGCTTTGGATTGGAGAGCGTATCATTTAACTTGGACATATCCATAGAAATATTTACAAAGAAAGTTAAATGCATGGAATGATACACAGCAATCTAGCGCTGCATATTTATGTAAGCATTTAATAATATTAATAAATAATAGATAATATTTTAAAGTCTATGATGATTGCATTACTATATTTGAATATTCACAAATATTCTACATGGTGACTTGATTAGTCACTTTGGAATTATAGACTAATATTATGGAGAAGCCAGTGTTTAAATCATCTCAAAAGGGACTTTATCAGGGTAGGTGAACTGGAAAAGAAAGGCTGGGAGACAGAGAGGTGAGAGATCCATTGTCTCACCCTTCAAATTCTTGTGGATAAAGAGGAGCTGACAGAATTGCTCAGAGACTATATTTTCTTTTTGATTAACGCAAAACACTCAGACTTGGGGTCATATTTCAAAGAGATATTTGTGGCACTATTGAAGTTAAAGTCAAGATTCTAGATATGTTTTAAGTGAAGTGAGAGAACTGAAGGGTTAATAATGTTGATTGCTGAGTCTTCTTCCTTCACAGATCTGGAGTGCTCATCATATTCTCAGGTGTAGGAGTGCAATGCCAGTAAGAAGGATAGGCAAATTATTAGCATTTATAATTAACCCTAAAGCACTTTAAAATGTAAGTATCATTAGTAGTATATCAGAATAGGAAAGTGATCATTAAGCATTCATGTTAATTGCTATCTAACCACTGAACCAAGCTAATAGGCGATGCAGCAATGAGCAACTTATATAATGATCACAGGAAATTGAAATTTAACTAAGCTTAATTTGTAATATGCTACTTCAAGCAGATATTTAATTTAATAAATAGGAGCACAGTGCATTCTCTGTGAACTAAATTGACAACAAATTAAAATTAGAAAGAAAAAGTGTCAGGCAATTGGGTGTATCTCATGGAAAATAATTTACTTTTAATTCAGGAAGCATTTACTGAACACTTTCTGTACCAGACTCTGTGCTTGGAGCCATTGGGACAGAAAGAAAAGAGACCCAAAGCAAACCTCAGAGAACACAGGTCTAGTAAGGGGAACAGATCATATAGAGTGATAAGAGCTATTATAGCTGAGTTTTATGAAAACTTGGAAGAAAAAAATACCTTTAACTAGCATCAGATGAAAAGGAATGGGGAGGTTAATTTTAGAACTTTCCAATGCAAATAAATTTACAAAATTACAACTGTCAATATTTCACAATATTTCAAAGATTGCAGAACTCAAGGGGAGATCACTCACATTGCAATGCATATAAACAGCAGTATACTCCAAGCAATGTGCTCATTAGAATATACAATGTGAATGATGCTCCTGGATTTGTGCAATTTGGCAGCCTTGGCTGATTCCTTCAAAGGAAACTTAATGCTTAATTTGCTCAACTGTGGCACTATAGGATAAATGCTGGACCACAAGGCTGGTTTGAACCCCAAGGTAGAAATGCAAATCCACCAGTCATTCCTTAGAAACCCTATACCAGATAGCTGTGAGTCAGAGCTAATTCCACAGCACTCAACAACAGCAATAGCAGTCAACATCTTGGAAGTTTGGATCCACCTAAAGGCACCTTGAAAAAAAGCATGGTGAGCTATTTCTGAAAAATTTGCTAATGAATATCCTGTGGAGACTCAAAGGGAAATGTTTGCCTTAAAGCAAAGCTCAGAAGGCAGAAATGGACAGGAATGAAGAACAATTAGAAATGCGGGACATATGAGGAAGGGGATGGTAACCAACGTCATGAAATAAAATGCTTATATATTTTTGAAAACTAATATGCTCTGTAAACTTTCTCCCAAACTATACACATACAAACTCTCTATGAAACCCAGATTTTATTCTAACATATGTGGGGCTACTATGAATCAGAACTGAATCTAGATCAATTCATTGTTTTTGTTTTACTTTACTTCAGCTCTAATGTAATAGAATATTAAATGGAGAACTTTGTCCAATAGAAAGATGCACTTGACTGCCTTCACTTTCCACATCAACCTCTCAACTCTTTTCTTTCTCAAATTTGTCTACTTGTTAACATTTCAAATAATATGTGGTTATGGCTTAAAAAAAAATGTTCCCCTGGTGGTACTGTGTTTTAAGTATTGGGCTACTAACCACAAGGTTGGCAGTTCACATAAACCAGCTGTTTCATGAAAGAAAGATGAGTCTATCTGCTCTGTAAAGATTTATAGTCTCACAGACCCAGTATAAGTTCACTGTGAGTCAGAATTTACTTGATGGTACAAAACAACAACAATTAAGACATGCTCTCCATCTTCACTAAATACATAAAACTGAGAAAAGTGTGCCCTACCTGAAAACACGGTGTTCTGGTATGGTGCTATAGGTTAAGCACTGGACTGCTAACTGAAAAGTCAGTGGTTCAAATCCACCAGTCACTTCTAAGGAACGTTATACAGTGTCACAATGAGTTGGAACAGATTTGACAGCACTTTAAAAAAATAGTACAACAGGAACACATGCAGAAAATAATCTTCAAACATAAAACACGAGACTGTCCACTGTCTAAGAATTTTTAAAGATTTTTCAATTGAAATTTTTAGATATTTTGGTAGTGTGTTTAACTAGGGCTGTTGTTGTTAAGTGTTATTGAGTCGACTCCAACTCATAGCGACCCTATCCAGGGTTTCCGAGAAGCAGCTGATGAGCTTGAACTGCTGACCTTGAAGTTCAAATGGCTTTGCAGTCTGGCGAATTAACCCACAGGGCCACACTAGAGTCATTAAAAAATATAAGATTCAATTATCAGACAGTTTTTCCCTCAGAATCATAATGCAGCTCATATTTCATACATAAAGAAGCAAATTACAAATAAATACATAAAAAGGACCAGTTAGAAATATACTTCAGCTTCAAATTGTATTGGAATATTTCTGATAATTAATGCCTATCATATGGAGGAATATGTGAGCATATGCGTATATGTATTTTGAATAGATTGGTCTGTAGATACAAAGACATCTATAAAACAATGCCTACAACTCACACTGTCCTGGTGTGGCACTGTGGGTTAATGCACCAGACTGCAAAGCCGTTTGAACTTCAAGGTCAGCAGTTCAAGCTCATCAGCTGCTCCTTGGAAACCCTATACATGGTCATTATGGGTTGGAACCGACTCGACTGCACTTAACAACAACATCAACAACTCACAATAAATAGAGAGGATGTTTTGCAGTGCTAACACACAGCCATGAATTTTCCTTAATGACTTAATAGTGCAAAGACCACAAAGGACCACTTGTTGAGGATGACTTTTGGACATCTTTAGATTATGTAATTAAATATTAATTTTATAGCATATTACTAAAGAATAAAATAAAGTTTTACAAATGAAGAAAGTGGTTCATAGTTGCATTCCATGAAAGAATATGAAAGAGTATATTAGGCATTGTTATTGTGCTTAGGTGCCAAAGAATAAGTTCTAACTCATAACAACCCTATACACAATGGGACAATGTACTGCCCAATTCTGGGTCACCCTAGCAATTCTTGGCATAGCCCATTGTTACTGTCACTTTGTCTGTCCATCTTGTTGGGGTCTTCCTCTTTTCCTATGATTTTCTACAAACATGATGTCTTTCTCCAGCAACTCGTACTTCCTGATAACATGTCCGAAGTCATTAAACATAAAGTCTTGCCATCCTGACTTCTAAGGAGTATTTTGATGCTACTTATTCCAACACAAATATATTTGTTCTTTTGGCAGTCCGTAGTACTTTTAATATTCTTCTCCAACATGACAATTCCAATGAATTTATACTTCTATGGTGTTCCTTATTCATTGTCCAACTTTCACATGCATGCAAAGCAATTAAAATAACATGGCTTGGGTCAGGCACACTTTAATCCTCAAATTGATGCCTCTACTCTTGAATACTTTAAAGAGGTTTTGTGCAGCAGATATGTCTAATGAAAAATGTTGTTTGATTTCTTTCACCCAAACTACATGTGCACAAACACTTTTTGCTGCTTCCATGATTGTTGATAGTGAATCCAAGCAAAGTGAAGTCTATGACAACTTCATTGTTTTCTCCATTTGCCATGATGTTATTTGTTGGTCCAGTTGTGAGAATTTTTATTTTCTTTATGTTGATGTGTAATCCATATTGAAGGCTGTAATCATTGATCTTGTATTTTAAATCTTCTTTGCTTCTAGCAAGCAAGATTGTATCATTTATTGCTTATCACTTAAGCAACATTTACTTAAGGACAAAGTTGAGAAAGAATGGGAAGGAAGGTGGAATGTTACCTCAGGGAAGAAGTGTGACAACTGTTGCTGCATGGAAAAGATTGCAATCACTGAGATGAAACAAAGTTCATGATAAATTGAATATAAAACTGATGATCTTGTCTGTAAGCCTTCATTAAATTCACAATAGAAAGCTTTTTGGTTTATTTTTTAGAACATCTACTCTGAGAAACACACTAGTAAGAGAATCAAAAGTCAAACTATGCTGGGAGAAAGTGTTTTCAAGACAGCTTTCTAATAATTACTTGTATCCAGAGTAGATAAAGAATCCTTAAAACTCAGCTACAAGAAAAAAAAAAAAATCCAGCATAATTGAAAAATGAGCAAAAAGTCTAAATAACACCTCCTCAAAAGAGATATACAGATGACAAATAACCATGCTGATAGATGTTCAACATCATGTAACTGCAAATTAAAACAAGATATCACTACCCATTTATTGCAGTGGTTTAAAAAATTAAAAATACTGAATGCCAGGCATGAATACAGAGCACTGGGAAGCCTCATTCACTGATATTTCAGAAATGGTACAGTTTGTAATGAAGGTAGTTAAGCAGTTTGCTATAAAGGTAAATAAAATCCTACTATACTTCTAGTAGCGTAGTGGTTACGAATCGGGCTGCGAACCTTAAGTTCAGTGGTTCGAAACTACCAGCTGCTCCGCGGGAGAAAGATGAGGCTTTCTACTCCCGTAAAGATTTACAGCCCCGGAAACCCTGTACAGGGTCGTTGTGGGTCCGAACCGACTCGACGGCACTTAACAACAACAACATACTTCTAGCACTCCTACTTACCAAGCTGATCTGCAAATTTATGTCCCCACAGAAACTTACATATCAATTTATTCATAATTGTCAAAAATTACAAGCAAACAATTGGTATTTCAATAGATGAATGAGTAAATGTATTTTGGTACATTCATAATAATGACATTTACATGTCAAAAGTCAATGAACTGTCAAGTCATGAAAAGACATGGCTATCTACTACTAAGGGAAAGAATATCTACTACTAAGTGAAAGAATATTCAATATCTACTACTAAGGGAAAGAAGCCAGACTGCAGAGGACACTTTATGTATAATTCCAACTCTATCATAGTCTGCAAAAGGAAAAATTGTAGCAACAGTAAAAAAAACAAAAACAAAACCCAAAAATCTCTGTGAGGGAACTACTCTGTATGATAGTGTCTGGTGGCTCTATGACACCATGCATTTTAATAAATCCCACAGGCAGTCACAGTACAAAGAGCAAACCTGAATGCATGTGAATTTTTAGAAATCATTTAGAAACTCGGGGAATTCCAAGATGGAATGTAGAATATGAAAAATCAGTCTAAATATATTACAAAGGTATGAAACTGAAGTGGGTGGTACAAGGAGGAAAATGTGCTGACTTAAGTAACTGGAATGAGTAGTCTGTAAGAATAAAGAAAACATGAATATAACCAATATAACCATAATTGTTAACCAATACCTCCATATGGACTGTACGCTAGTCCATATGGAGGTATTGGTTAACAATTCTGATACCTCTATACATATATACTTGTTAAGTGCCATGGAGTTGATTCCAACCCCTATCAACCCTGTATAGGGTTTCCAAGAAGCAGCTGGTGAGCTTGAACTGCCAATCTTGCAGTTCAAACGGCTTTGCAGTCTGACGCATTAATTCACAGCGCCACACCAGGACTCCATACATATGTACTAGAATCAAGCAATTTAGTAAACAGATGGAAGACGATAGGAGCTAGCTTTCTTACTACTGGATTGGAGTTAACATATAATCAAGGGGCAAAAACTAAAATGATCCATGTGGTAATAAATTACAGTTGGCAACATTAGTATGAACTTTAGTGCAATATAGATAATTACTTCCAGAAATATTTATATATATGAGTGCATGCATGGGTTGCTATGTTGCTGTTGTTAAGTGCCATTGAGTTGGTTCTGACTTATGGTGCCCTATATAGGGTTTCCTAGGATTCTCTGTTGAACTTGAACTGCTGACTTTTCAGTTCAAACAGACCTTGCAGTCTAGTGCATTAATCCGTAGCACCACACCAGGACTCCATGGGTTATTACACACATACACACACACACATACACACATGTATATAGTGTTGCTCTGTCAGTTGAGGGAGCCTGTTCTAGGGAACACTCAGTGTGATAATGTAATGGAGTGACACAGTGGCTGCAACAATGGACTCAAACAATAGTGACTGTGACGATGGTGCAAGACCAAGCATTGTTTCCTTCTGCTGTATCAACTGGAACTGACTCGATGGTAACTAACCACAGAAGAAAAGTAATGACACCCAGTAACAAGCACAGCTAGTGTCCAGATCCTAGTTGTGTTCTGTACTGCATTGCATTAATTAAATTACGTTAGATTACAACACAGGTATGAGAATTTCAAAAGCTATTTCTGACGACATAAATCTGTTCATAACAACAGACATTAGCAGTTTATCAATATTATTATATTGTATGGTCTAGGATTTTTGTTTTTTAAAAAAAATATAGATTTTTGCACTTCATTCCAAGACCTTCCCCATTCAGAATATTTGAGGAAGTAGGTCCTGGGAGATTCCTATGCTCTCTACCTGGAGTTGAGCCCAAGTTCCCATTTAGTCCTGTTAATCATTTTACCAAGGACTATTCACTACCAGCGACATTAACTTAGGAAGCCCATAGCCCTTCTTCTTCTACCTTGTCCTCTCCTCCCCAACGTTTATGGCTTCTATTGGAACCAGAGTCCAGGTGTTACATCCTTTATTGTAATGATAAGAGTAGATCTGAGAATGCATCATGGAAAGGAGGAGGGCACAGACCCCTTTGACTTTAAATAAGAAAATTGGAGTTTTATCTTGTCTGCAGGACTGGCCAAACTGTTCTTCCAGTAAATGCACTTTATGGGGTTGTTGTTAAGTGCTGTCTACTTGGTTCCCATGCAGAGGCCCTGTCCTGTGCTATCCTTAGAATTGTTATGTTGAGCCCATTGCTGCTGCCACTGTGTCAATCCATTTTGTCCAGGTCGTCCCCTTTTTCTCTAACCTTCAATTTTACATAGTATGATGTCCTTCTCTAGGGACTGGTCCCTTCTGATAACATGTCTGAAATATGAAACAAAGTTTCATCATCCAGGTTTTTAAGGAGCATTCTGGCTGCACTTTTTTCCAAGAAAGATCTTGAAAAAATTGTGTGGCAGCTATGAGTGACTTCCAACATAGACTCCACTGAAGTGGAGGTCAAACATGCTCCTGCCCTGCAATCTTCTTTACCTTATTCTGACACCAACAATCAATTCCATAGCACTCTGCTTTACAGCTGGCTTCAATAATTCAGATTATGGTTGTTATTGTTGTTATGTGCTGTGGAGTTGGTTCCGACTCACAGCGACCCTGCACAGGGTTTCCGAGGCTGTAAATCTCTACGGGAGCAGAAAGCTTCATCTTTCTCCCACAAACAGCTGATAGTTTTGAACTGCTGACCTTGTGGTTCACAAACCCATTTGTAACCATTACACTACCAGAGTTCCTTATGGCCACACATAACTCATAACAATACTCATGATTATGGAGTTTATTAGGGAAGTGAACAAGCTACAGTTCAGAATCATAAACAACTTAGGATATAGCAGTTTTTCAATCAGGAACCCTCTTCTCTGAAATACTGCAAACACACCACCTCAATCTTGTCTTTAGCTTCCCATCCATGTGATCTTTAGGCCTCTGCCCTGCTCAGACAAGTGTTACAAAATTCCTTTAGCCAGTCTGTAAATGCTCAAAGGGTACACTATGCCAGCCAGCTTCCTGCCATGGGCACTCAGCTTTACTTGGTCCATGGGCCTATAAGTACACAACTGCTGTGTCTCTCCATGCCACCACCTCTGCTGTCACCACTTTTCTAGGTAGGGATCTCATGCTCAGCTCACACTCTTCCTTCTTGATGGTCCTAGGATCTTCTTGTCCTACTTCTTCCTTTCAAACCTGGTAGAATGGCAAAACTAACCAACCCTGACATTTGAGTCCTGTATTTGCATGGTCCCATCCAATCATTTAGTGGCAATTAACATGACTTTGGTTAGAAAAGCTGTATCAAGTGAATTCGTGGTACCACAGATCTATTTGTTCTTCTGGAATTCAACGACATTTTTAGCATTCTTCTCCAACACCATAAACCATAACTCAAGTGTATGGATTCATCTTTCGTTTTCCTTATTCATAGTCCAACTTTCACATCTGTAAGAGGCTACTGAAAATACCATGGCTTGGGCCGGGTGAATCTTAGTATAGTACTCAAACTGATATCTTTGCTGTATAACACTTTAAAGAGGTCTTGAGCTGCAGATTTTCCTAATGCAATATTTCATTAGATTTCCTGACTGCTGCTTCCATGAGTGTTGATTGTGAACCCAAGCAAATTAAGTCTTTGGCAACTTCTATCTTTTTAAAAATTTATCATAATGTTATTTACTGGTCTAATGGTAAGGATTTTTATTTTCTTTACTTTGACATTCAACACATACTGAAGATTTTATGTCTCTGCTTTTCATCAGTAAGTATTTTAAATCCTTTTCACCACCAGCAATCAAGGTTGTATCATCTACATATCAGATTGTTAATGAATCTTCCTCAAATCCAGATAACACATTTTGTAGTAGGGTTATTGACACAAACTACATATTGCTGTTTCCAGAATTTTCTTTGCCCAATTTCCAAATGTTCTGACATTGACATTCATTTGTATTTGTTGTTGTTGTTAGGTGCTGTGGAGTCAGTTTGGACTCATAATGACCCCATCCACAACAGAAGGAAACACTGTCCAGAACTGTGGCATTCTCACAATTGTTGCCACGCTTCAGTTCATTGTTGCTTCCCCGGTACAACTATTTCTTCTCATTTTGAGTTGCATCCCATCAGCAAAAGAAGAACCCAAAAGCTTTACTCCATTCTTGTCATTGGTAGCATGGATCTACTAACCTAAACAAAATGGAGTCAGCGTAGTCCTTAGGTCTTGAAGTTAATTCAACAAACAGCCAAAATGACCTTATGGTCCTCAAAGGAGAACATGCTCAAGCCCACTCAGATAGTTATCTGAGGAACAAAGCAGACTGGATACCAAACGATGGAATGTTTGAGAAGGATTATTGCCTGATTATTCTTTTTTCCCAAAAGATGGAATGTTTGAAGAAGTTTATTGCTTTGTTGTTTGTTTTTCCAAAAATGCTATCTTGATGTTAAAATAGATTAAACATACATCTAAATGTAATTTACCCTATTTAGTGTGCCTGCTCTTCATAATGGACAGGACGGTCTTGAGAAACTATTCTCTCCATCCTCCAGACTGCTGGCTTTGTGTTAATAAAGCTTAGATTGGATCTCTCCCCCATCTCTGTGATTGACTACAGTGACAGGCGACAAGCCCTAGTTTCAATTTGGCAACATCATCATGGTCAATTTTACTTTCAGAAGGCAGCTCTTCCCTGTCATATTGTGAATGCCTTCAAACCTGAGGGGTTCAAATTCAGAATCTACTTCTATTCATGCTTTCATCTTCTGGTACTATATCTGACAATGTTACACTAGTATTCATAAGGTTTTCAGTGGATAAACATTCAGAAGTGGTTTGCCTCTCCACCCTCCTAGTCTGTCTTAGTCTGGAAGCTCCATTGAAATTTGTCCACCATGGGTGACCTTGCTGGTATTTAAAATACCCGTGGAATAGTTTTCAGTATCAAAACAATATGCAAGCCACCACAGTATGACAAACTGACAGATGAGTGATTGTCATTTACATCTGTTTCAGATATTACAATTTAACAGATTATAAAGCAATGCCCAAAATGCAAAGTGATAAAACTATGTTAATATTCAGTGAATCCCCTTTTTCTACCTCTCTCACAGAAGTTGATCCTTCCAGTATGTTTCGTTCTAGCCTCCCCTATTGTTTTATTTCCCTGTGATTTCCTTTCTTCTCTCCTACTTTGAATATGCTACAAGACTACTTCACCAATAACAATGCAATGTCTTGCCTGTTACTTACCTGCTCTTCTACCTAGGCTATTTTGGTAATTCCTTTATCCCATACCCAGGTGCCTTTTTTATGGCATTACTTACTGCTGATGGTGTTAGGTGCCCTTGAGTAGATTCTAAATCACAATGAACCTATGTACAACAGAATGAAGCACTAATGTTCCTGTGTCATACTCATAATTGTTGTTACATTTGAGCACCTTGTTTCAACCAAGGTGTCATTCCATCTCATTGAGAGTCTTCTTCTTTCTTACTGACCCTCTACTTTATCAAGCATAATATTCTTCTGCAAGGACTAGTTCCTCCAAACATCATGCTCAAAATACTTTAAATGAAATCTGGCCACCCTTACTTCTATGGAGCTTTGTGGCTGCATTTTCCCAACAATGATTTGTTTGTTTTTCTGACAGTCCATGGGACTTTCAATATTCTTCTCCAATATTTTATGTGCATCAATTCTTCTTCAGTCTTTCTTATTTATTGTCCTGCTTTCTCATGCATTTAAAGCATTTGAAAATATCATGGAATGGGTCAGGAACACTTTATTCCTCAAAATGACATATTTGCCATTTAACACTTTAAAGAGTTCTTTGACAGCAGATTTGCCCAGTGTTATCTGTCCTCCTAGGGCATTGATTATGGATCGGAATAAAATGAAATACTCATAAACTTCAGTCTTTTTTCCTCTTAACATGATGTTGTTTATTAGTCCAATTGTGATGATCTTTGTTTTCTTTACATTTTGATGTTGAATTCATACTGAAGGCTGTAGTCTTTAATCTTCATCACTAAGTGCTTCAGTTCATCTTCACTTTCAGTAAACAGGATTCTGTCTTCTGCATATCGCAAATTGTTAATGATTTTTGCTCCAATTCTGATTCAGGGTTTGTCTTCATATGTCCAACTTCCCAAATTATCTGTTCAGCATACAGTTTGAATAAGTATGGTGAAAGAATATAGCCCTTATGAACACTTCTCCTGATTTTAAACGTTCAGTGTCCCCTTTTGTTTGAATGACTGACTTTTAGTCTAGGTACAGGTTCCACATGATTACAATTAAGTGGTTTGGAATTCCTATACTTAGCAATACTATCCATAGTTTGTCCCACATAGTCAAATGCCTTTGTATAATTAATTAAACCCCAGTAAGCAACTTTCTGGTATTCTGTATATTCAGCCAAGATTCAACTGTCAGCAGCAGCGATATTCCTCATTCCACGTCCTCTTCTGAATTTGACTTGAATTGTTGGCAGCTCCCTGTGGCTGTATTACTGCAATTGTTTTTAAAATATCTTCAGAAGAATTGCACTTGTGTGTTATATTAGTGATATTGTTCAATAATTTCTGCATTCTCTTGCTACCTTTCTTTGATAAGGGCACAAATATGGATCTCTTCCATATTTTTTGGTACAGATGAGTGAGCGCCTCCCAGACTGTATTAGTTTGCTGAAACATGTTTATAGATACTCCATCAATTCTGAAGTCTTGTTTTTCATGAATGTAGCTAGGACTTCTTCCTTTTATTTCATTAGTTCTTGTGACTGTTGTTTTGAAGTGCCATCAAGTTGGTTCTGACCTATAACAACCCTGTCTTGGTTTCTGAGGCGTGCTGGTGGGTTTGAACCACCAACCTTGCCATTCAAACAGACCGCGTGGTTCAGTGCATTAACCTTCAGTGCCACACCAGGGCTCTTTCTTGTTACTAGCAGTTATTTACTGTTTGCCTAGCTAGCTTCTTTGAGAGTTGTCTAAGAAAGAGACAGGGTTGTTTTCAAATGAATCTCTTACATACCCAAGACCACACACCAATTGTAGTACTCAGCAAATGTTCAAGAAATGTTCAGTAGCTATCAAAATAGGCAGACATTCTTTCCACATATTAATGAAAAATATTCACCAAAGTTAAAGTCTGTTTTAGCATTGTTATTAAGCACCGTTGAGTTGGTTCTGACTCACAGTGACCCTATAGGGTTTCCAATGAGCAGCAGGTGTTTGAATGGACAGTCTTGTTGTTCACAGTTCAGTGCCAATCATAAAGCACCACATTAACTACATACAAATGTGGGCTCAAGCATAACAAAAATTGTGAGGATGGAGCAGGACAGGGTAGTGTTAGCTTTATTTGGCATAGAGTAGCTGTGAGCTGGAGCTGACCCAATGGCACCTAACAACAACAACACATACAAATATATAAGGATGTTAGGAAAACATCAATTAAAATTAAAACTATACATAGAGAAGGTCATTTTGTAAGGACATGGCAACAACAACAACAACAAAAAAGGAACAAAATAAAAACCAAGAAATTAATTTAATAGCAAATTGGATACTGGCAGCAAACCAGGAAATAGAAGATATATTGTACAAAACTATTCAATAGCTGATACTAGAAATGAAAAACACAATGCAATTAAAATAAATTAAAAAAAAAAATACAAGTTTTTCCAGAGTTCTAAGTAGTGTAGTGGCTATGAGTCAAGCTGCTAACCTCAAGGTCAGCAGTTCAAAAGTACCAGCTGTTCCATGGGAGAAAAATGAGGTGTTCTGCTCCTATAAAGATTTACAGTCTCAGAAACCCTGTGCAGGGTCGCTATGAGTTGGAACTGACTCCATGGTACTTAACAACAACAGCAACACCAATAATGTCACTCTATAATTTCACCACATACAAAAAAGAAAATAATGTATATATAAACAGACATGTACTTGGAACTGAGTACATGAAAGTTAAATTTGGATATGTAGATAGTAAATTTTCAAACATCTGTTATGATCCATCTGAAGGTAAGTTTGATATTTATAAATGCGATCTGCTTCATTGTGAAGGAAAAAAAAAAAGTTGAATTGGGGATAAAATAAAACAACAAAACAAGTTTGTGTTTTGACACACAAAAAGACTTTTTGGGACTTTATGTTCCTCCAACAATTATTTATATCATAACAAGAAAGTAGTGTTCAGCCTCAGAGGGGTATTTTTCCCCAGAAAGTGTATAGTTTTACGTGAAGTAGACAAGAAGCTCTAATACGACACAATGCTCTGTTACTCTATTCCAGACTGCATTTAACAATCTCTTCGCAATATGATAAACAACCTCCTAAAATGTAATTAATAAATCATAAAAATAAATGTTTTGAAGTATTAAACAATATCTTAGAAGGAGCAAGGATATTGAGGACAAATACAGTAAGATTTCTTGAGAAGCACAAGAAAACTAGGACATAAGAGTGAAATTCAAGAATTACATGAGTGAGTTTAGTAACATTTGGGTTTCAAGCTTTGTTTTCTCAACCATAATCTAGTTCTGTTATAACTGGAAAATTTATAGAAGCTTGACCAGGGATTCTGAACAACCTGTTTATAAATAGTTGGCTATCTTTTAGGGAATTCATTATAAAAATGTTCCATGACCTTTGCCAATGATAAATCCCAATAACAACAGCAATCCAACAAATTTGCTCAGACAATAAGCAAACAGACTCAATTCTGCAAATCCAGTAGGCTGCAGAAATGAAGCCCTGACCTAGAGATTGCAATTCCAGAAGAGATGTAAAATCTTCCTCAGGACAATTAATCATTTACTTTTTTTGACATCAGATTTCACTATCAAATAAAAGCACAAATTAACCATTATATGCTACTACTTTTGAAAATTCCCTCCAATTATTCAGAGAACCCAAAGGAGGTAGAGAAATGTTGAAATAAGAAAGCCTTTTCAAGCAGTTTACTTATTAAAAGACGTCATAAAAGACATTTTTTCTTTTTCATTCATTTTCTTTTCTTTTTATTATTAAATAAGATGAAAACTTTGTACAGAAAACTTTGTAGCTATTCCTATGAATACGTCCAAGCTATTAGGTAAGTTTGTTGTTGTCATTAAGTATTGTTGAGTTAGTTCTGACCCATAGTGACCCTAGGAGTGGCTGGTGAGCTTGAACTGCTGACCTTGCAATTCAAGCCAACTTTGCAGTCCAGTGGCATTAATCCACAGTGTCACACCAGGACTGTTATAGATCAAAACTCTCTTGGCACTAATATATCTCACTGTACATCAAAATTTCAAGCTGATATCTTGGTTAAGATATAAGTAGACTTGGTAGAAATAATGTTGAAGATTTTCATTTTGCTTTTAAATATGAAAGATTATTTTAAATATTAAGTTTCATTTGCTTTTAAATATTAAGTTGACATGTTTTTGTTTGTTGTAAATGCTGATGAATCAGTTCTAACTCATAGCGACCCTGAGTTCCATGACTCTAGGTTTCCATGAGTTTGAACTGCCGACCTTCTGGTTAAAACCAACCTTGTGGTCCCGTACTTATCCTTCAGTGCCATGCATGGATTCCATGTCTATAGAAAAATATTAGCCTTGTTCTAGGAATTGAAATTCACCTATTTACATAATCATACATATAAATAATACTCTGCATTGTCCCACAGTCAATTTTCTTGACCAAATAGGATTTCCATGTGGTTCAAGGACATAGTATAAGAAAAAAAAATAAATGATTTAAGATAGAATATATATATATTTAATTGTCCATATTGAAAATTTATAACTATGCTCTATACAAAGTATCTAGTTGTTCCAAATGACTATTGTCATTGAGATGCATGAGAAATATTGTCCCTCTGAAAAACATCATCACTCAAATCTATCCCATTTTGTGTCACTTTGCCATCATCACAAATATGTTTAGGATGTGAACAAAATAGAACAGAAATGTATTTTTGCCTTGTGGTTGTTTAGTACTATTGAGTCAGTTCTGACTTATAATGACTCTGTATAAGGTTTCCGAGGAGTGACTGGTGGAGTCCTTTCAGTTAGTGCAACGCTTATCCTACAGCACTGTACTAGGACTCTCATTCTGCCTATCATCCAAATTTTGTTTGTTTGTTTTGCTGATGTGGTGTGAATAGTGGTTGTCATACTGCAGTAGGATGTATTTTTTTTAATTACTTAATTTATATAGAGAAGAATCTGAAGCATGCATTTCTCCCCTTACTACTAGAATATTTACCTAACTTTATAGGCAAGAAGGTGGGATGAATAAAAAGAAATTGTCAACCTTTAGATGTTGCATTTTTTGTTGGAATTTTGAGAAAGATTAAAATAAAAATAATATATCATCTATGAAAAATATAATTGGTTAAAAGAAATAAACAACAAAGGTCTAACTAGGATAATTTAAATTGTTAATTTAAGACTCTCATAAAAACAATAGTACAGGGTCAGGATAATTTTGTTTGGTCAGTAGGATATTTTTGAGAAGTTTTGAATAGAATTCTCTCCCCCCAAAATTTGTGAACATGATCCTGTTTGAAAATAGGATTTGTTGTTGTTGTTATGTCAATGATTTCCTATGCGAGTAGGATACATCTTAAACCTAATCACATCTGAGTTATAAAAAGACCAGAATACACATAGAGTCAGACATAGGGGAAGACAGCTGCCAAAGAACATTAAGGAACACTGAGGAACTCCAGAGGCTACCAAAAAGCAAGGACCCTGCTTTACAGCCTATACCCTGATTTGGACTTAGAGTCTCCCAAACTATGAGACAAATTCCTGTTTTTAAAAGACACCAATTTGTATCATTTTTTTGTTAAACCAACGCTAAGTAACTCAGACAGGGCATGTTGCTGGAGACACACAGAGATGGCTAATTGGTATTAACCAGAAGTACTGAGCAGACAATTTAGCAAACCAAACCCAAACTCACTGTCATGGAATTGATTTCAACTCATAGCCACCCTATATAAGATTTGTGAAACTGTAAATCATTATGGGAGCAGACAGCCTCATCTTTCTCCCTGTTGAGTCTGAACAGTCAACATTGTAGTTAGTAGCCCAATGTGTATCCTACAGCACATTAGGGATCCTTTTTCTGAACAAGACCTCCTGAAAAGAAAGATCCAGAGTAAAAAGACTAGAGACTGGTAAAACAATACATATGTCAAGATCCATAGCTTCAAAACCACTGGTTATTGTTAACAAGGAGGTAGTGGCGGCTCAGTGGTAGAAATAGAACTTTAGGTGGAGTAGACCCACTGCTTGATCTGGGCTATGGACCTCAAGCACAGACACCACCCATCTGTCAGTGGAGGCTTGCGTGCTGCTATGATGTAGAACAGGGTCTCAGTGGGGCTTTCAGACTAAGACATACTAGGGAGAAAGTCCTGAAAAGCTATTATGAAAATCAGCCAATAAAAATTCTATGGATCACAAACGTTTGATCTGCAGCCAATCATATGGATAATACAGAATTGGGCAGTGTTTGGGTTTGGTGTACATGAGGTAACCATGGGTTAGAGGTGATTCCATGGCATCTAACAAAAACAACATTGCTAACAACATAAGGAAAATATTTTTAAAGGAAATAGTTAGCTGAATATGGAAGATATTGCTTCTCAAAAAGTGAGGATGATTATAATCCCCTCCATGCATCATCATTCAACTGCATTCACTTCCATTCCCTTTTTTTTTTGTTGTTGTTGTTGTTGTTTTTTGGTTTTTTAATTTTTATTTTTTATGTACACTCAGGAATATATAATCATTCGAACAAACAAAGGGCATACCCTGCAAGCCTGCCCCACTTCCACCCCCACACTGGCCTCCAGCACACAGTCCTTCTCCCTTCTTGAGTCTAGAGTCCCCAGCCACTTCATCTCTCCACGTCATCATCTCTGGTGTCACTACTTCTCTGGATAGGATCCTGCACTCCGCTCTTCTACCTTGATGGTACCAGTGTCCTCCACTCCTGGAGTGCAAGATCAACCACTCCATTCCTTTTGTTACAAAATGTCTACGCTTACATTTGCAACATTAAAAATCAGTCCTGATAGTAATCACTATTGAACCGCAAGAGTCTTATATCCATCTCTTTTCACCAGCACCATCTAGATTCGTTGGAAACCACTCAGTGGAGATTCCACCTTCCCCTGCACCCTCTGAAATTAAGCTCCCTCTTGAAAACTTGTAAGCTAGTCACTTCGAGCATTTGTAGTGCTCCTCCCACCCCTAGCCCCATTTTGGTTAGCCAATGCCTAAGTTGCCCATCCCTGTCAATTCTGTGTGCAGAGGGGGTGGAAATGATCCTTGCTGTAAAGATTTGTTCCCTCTTTTATGCTACTACATCCATAAATATTGTTGTTGTTGTTATTAGATGCCATCGAGTTGGTACCAACTCATAGTCACCTTATGTACAGCAGAACGAAACACTGTCCAATCCTGGGCCACTCTTACTACTATTGCCATGCTTGGGTCCATCAATGCTGCCACTTTACCAATCTATCTCCTTGGGGGTCTTCCACTTTTTCCATGACCCTCTACCATATCAAACATGATATCCTTCTCCAGAGACTGGTCCCTCCATCTTAGTGCTCCAAGGAGCACTCTGGCTGCACTTCTTCCAAAACAGTTCTATTGGTTCTTTTGGAAGCCCATGGTACTTTCAATATTCTCTTCCAACACTATAGCTCAAAAGCATCAATTATTCTCCAGTCTTCCATATTTACTGTCCAGCTTTCACATGCATATGAGATTATTAAAAATACCATGGCTTGGGTCAGGCACACCTTAGTCTTCAAGCTGATATCTTTGCTCTTCAACACTTTAAAAAGTTCCTGTGCAGCAGGTTTGCCTAATGCAATACGTCGTTTGATTTCTTGACTGCTGCTTCCATGAGTGTTGATAGTTGATCCAAGAAGAATGAAGTCCTTGACAAACTTCCATCTTTTCCCCATTGATAAGAATGCTTTTTACTGGTCCAGTGGTGAGCATTTTTGTTTTCTTGACATTGAGATGTAATCCATACCAAAGGCTGTGCTCTTTGATCTTCACCAGTAAATGTTTTAAGTCCTCTTCATTTTCAGCAAGCAAGGTTGCATCATCTGCATATCACAGGTTGTTAATGAGTCTTCCTCCAGTGATGATGCCACGTTTTTCTTCATAGAACCCAGCTTCTTGTTTTATTTGCTGAGCATACGAGTTGAATAAGTATGGTGAAAGAATTCAACCTTGTCATACACCTTTTTAAATTTTAAACCATTCAGTATTCCCATGTTCTGTTCGAACAACTGCTTCTTGTTCCATATACAGATCCTTCATGAGCACAATTAAGTGTTCTGAAATACTCATACTTCACAATGTTGTCTGTAGTTTGTCATAATCTACACAATCAAAAGCCTTTGTGTATTCAGTAAAGCACAAGTAAACATCTTTCTGATATTCTCTGCTTTCAGCCAAGATCCATAGGACATCAGCAATGATATCCCTCGTTCCACGGCCTCTTCTGAATCCGGTTTGAACCTCTGGAAGTTCTCTGTCAATGTATAATTGTAGCCGTTTCGGAGGTCAAGTTAATCAAATTGTGGCAGCAAATGCTGTTGAATGATGATGCAAGGAGGGGTTTGTAATCATTGCAATGAAATGAAATTATTAGGGTGAATATAAAGCTGATGTTCTCCCATATAAACGATCACCCAATTCACAATTAAAACTTAATAAATAAATAAATAAAGTGAGTAGGTAGCAAGCTGGAATTTAAGAATATCTCTTAAAGATGAGAAATATTAAACATAGTGTAATCTAAATTTATTAAGTATTCTTTACCTTACATATTTATTTGTTATTGTTGTTATTGTTAGGTGCCATTGAGTCAGTTCTGACTCATAGTGACCCTATGTACAACATAACAAACACTGTCTGGTCATGTGCCAGTCCACAGTTGTTGCTACGTTTAAGTCCTCTTCTGCTGCCCCTGTGCCAATCATTTCACTGGGGTTTTTCTTCTTTTATACTGACACTCCACTTTATCTAGCATAATGTCCTTCTCCAGGGACTGGGACTCTTGATAATATGTCCAAAGTATGAGAGATGAAGTCTGGCCATTCTGGCTTTCAAGGAGCATTCTTCCAACACAGATTTGTTTGTACTTCTGGCATTCTATGCTACTTTTAATGTTTTCCAATACCATATTTCAAATATGTCAATTCTTCTATGGTCTTCCTTATTATTGTCCATTTTTCACATGCATATGAAGCTATTGAATGTACCGTGACAGCTTAGTCCTCAAACTAATAATATTTTTGATATTGAATTCTTTAAAGAAGTCTTGTTCAGCAATTTTGCCTAGTGAAATACATTGTTAGATTTCTTGACTCCTACTTCCATTTGTGTTGATAGCGTATCCAAGCAAAATGAAGTCCTTGACAACTTCGGTCTTTTCCACATGTGTCATGATGTTATTTATTAGAATTCTTGTTTTTGTAACATTGAAGTGCAACCTATATTGAAAGTTGTGATGTTGGATCTTCATCAGTGAATATTTTAAGTCCTCTTCACTTTCAGCAATCATATCATGTACAAGCAAGTTGGATCATCAGGATATCATAGGTTGTTAATGAGTCTTTTTTCAATTCTGATGCCAGTTTCTTCTTCATATAATACAGCTTCTTAAATTATTTGCTTAGTATACAGAATGAATAAGTATAGTAAAGGTGCACACCTATCCTGATTTTTAAAAAGTGAGGATGTAAAAAGAAATGTGTGAGAATATAAATACCAAAGTAAGTTTTGTTGTTTCTGTTTTTCTTATTTTTAAAACAATTTATGATTGATCATTTTCTATAATCATATATGTGTATAAGGAATATTTTTAAAATCAATTCACTAGTAAGTTAAGTATAATTTTACATGATTATAGGAAGAAATATTGGTAGTTGGGAAGACTAAGTAGAGTAAAATACTAAGTGCATAATGCTTTTGATTAATAAGCCATAATAAGAAAATTGTAGATTCACTCATAAATTTTGTGTTAAACAATTCTTTTATTAGTGCCAATTTTTAAAAATTTTTTAGAAATTATAATATATTTTTTAAATGCATTTTAAAAACTTCACTGGTTTCTAAATAATAGCTATTATCCATACTTAACTCTATGGAGACTGTATTAAGCATTGTACTGTGTAAATTATAATGATAGCCTTATATTATAAGCTTCTTTGATCTGTCATCACTTGTGATCTCAAGATCAGTTATTTTCATCACCACAACTATCTTCTTGATTAAATGTCTGCATGACAGATGCATCAGGGAGTAATTCGCAATATGTTCACCATTTATCTTTGTCTTTGAACATGTCCAAAGTTTAATCCTCTGCTTTCTCTTCAACCCTCACTGTACATCAGAATCAACTAAAGAGCTTTCTGAAAAGTATCACTTCCTAGCCTCCAAAAGGAGAGTTTGTTGATTAGTTTCTACTTAGGTGCAGCACTGTTATTTTTTTCTAACAGAGAGTTAAGAATCACTAATCTCCACTCTCTTTTATTATTCAGAAAATTATCTAAATGTTCTAAAATTTAGAACAAAAGTCCCACATCTTATTTTCCTTAGCTTTAGATTAATATACCCAAATGTCTATTCAACATCTTAATACATCTAAAAATATACTCTCTACTATTCCCCCAAGGATCAGCATTGGATTGAGAACTACAAGGTCTGTTGTTCAAATCTACCAGCTGCTACTAGGAAACCCTGTACAGGGTCACTACAGGTCAGAACAGACTCATCAGCATTACACAACAACATTCCCCCCACAAGCTTGCTTTTTCCCAATTCCTCTGCTTACATGCAGTATACGTAAAACAATCTGAAATTTCTTACTTTCTCTTCAAATACTCTTGATTTCCCAACTTACATGTCTGTATTTCTATAGTTTATTCTTCATTCAGAGGTCACAGTGACCTTCTACATATGTAAATTGCATAAAGTCTGTAGTCATGGAAGTTGTCACAGATAAACATGTACTCTCACAGGTGGATTCAGAAGAACTTGTTTAAGCTATCTAAAGAAAAATGGAAAATTTCTGACTTTTCTCATCCAACTACTTTGCCAGGGAAGAAAGGTGTATGAGTTTGGTTTTTGTTTTATTTGTCTTCCTTCTCCTGCCCTCACTTGATAAGCATTTGTGGAAATTTGACCTAATGCCCTGCAGTTACACATGCATTTGATAGACCCTTTCTAAGTACCCAGTTTGCTTCTGCATGCCAATTGTTGTTGGGCACTAAAGAAGGAGAAGGGAATTTCTCAAGGTGGAAGCAAACCATAGGAAAACAATCAGTAGGGGTGAGGGAAGAGTATTGGTAGGGGAGTAAGGAAAGATATTTGCTCACCTACATGAATAAGTAATTGTTATGATTTTGACCTGTGCTCATACAGTAAGTAGACTGAATCTGTGACCTACTTGTTATGAAAGAAACAGTGCTTTGGGGCTAATTGAATTACAGGAATCTAGAAGACTCTTTTGTCCTTTCAAAAAGGTTTTCCTTAACTAGGCATCAGAGAGGCCTGAACCTTCTTTAGATTCAATTCTACCTTATCCTCTTGTCCTGCTGAGTTTAGGCAAGGACTTACTTAATGACCTTTGAATGACTGACCTTATGATTCAATACAACCTTGTGATCCAGTGCTCATCCTTCAGTGCCATACCAGTACTGCTGTGTGGACTAGGTTATGCCAGTTGACCTTGGTGACCCCTGAAACTATGGACCTGAGCCCCCAGGCCCAGCAACTAATTTCCTTAAGATGCCTGATAGTATCTAAGAAGCTTTATCATTTTGACTACTGAACGCACCACCACATTTACAGGTATGTTTGCAGCAAAGGTAAGTGTCCATGTACACATATCTACTTTCTAACCCTTTTTTATATTTGCTTGTGTTTTTTTTTTATTACTTCAATTTTTTTCTAGATTCATTCCTTACATGTTCCAAATTCTGATTATCAATGAAGGTTTTCAGTTGCTTCTTCTTATTTTGGTTTATGACACATCACTAAATGATGATTTCAAAAGCTTTACTCCATTCATGTCACTAATGTCAACTCTACTTTCAGGAAGTAGCTCTTCTCTTTCTAGGGTGCTGCTATGATGCTGGAAGTTATGCCACTGTTATTTCAAATGTCCAGCAGGGTCACTCAGTGTTGCCAGGTTTCAGTAGAGGTCTCACACTGTGACAGTAAAGGAAGAAGGACCTAGTGATCTATTTTTAAAACTATGCTACAGAGTTGGCAGTTCAAATACCAGCTAGTCATTGGAAATTCTATACAGGGTCGCTATGAGTTAGAACCTACTTAAAGGCAATTAAGCACCACAATAATGTTGTTTTACACATGTAGTGGTTACAAATCAGGCTGATTTACCACAGGGTCTGCAGTTCGAAACTACCAGCAGTTCCTTGGGAGAAAGATGAGGCTTTCTGCTCCCGTAAAGATTTACAGCCTCAGAAACCCTGAACAGGGTCGCTATGAGTTGGAACCGACTCCACGGCACATAACAACAACACAGTAATTAACTCATTCAAAATTTAACTCATAGGGTTGCCTTCTTAAATGATCAAAGTCAATATATATAGGATTAAAAACAAAACAAAAGAGATATATTGTGTTTTAGCTAAAAGCTTACATAGCAAATTAGTTTTTCATTCAGTAGTCCATTCATTATAATCCCTAAAACGTGTTAGCACTCCCCCAAGTTCCTCTTTCAGTTTCCCATTTCCATTCACCCAGTTTCCTTGTTTCTCCCTGTTTTTTCTTCTTGGATTTACATACAATATTGTCCGTTTAGTCTCATTTAGTTGATTGCTTTAAGTAGCACATTCTTTACAGGTGTTATAGTTTGTTGTATAGGCTGAACAAAGGTCTCTGGGCATGTCTTCAGGTTTGAGTTAGAAGATTGTTTTAGAGTATTAGTCTCAGGGGTTCCTCCAGTCTCTTTCAGACCAGTAAATCTGACCTTTTCATTAACTTTGTATTTTGTTCTATATTTTTCACCCATTCTCCTCTTGACCTTCTATTGTGCTTCTTGTCAGAGTGGTTGGTAATGTACGCAAATTAGAGTTGACTGTGCTTCGTGTGAGTATCTAGAAGATTTGTATACATGACTTCATGATTCTGATCTTTTAAATGATCCTAATAAGTTCAGGAAATTCTTTTCAACCACTGAAATGAAAGAGGTGGCTAATTAGCATGCAGAGAAATTTTAGTGTGGATTCTGTACAAAGTTTTAAAAGAGATTATAGAAATTGTCCAAAAGAAGAAAGGATAGATCAATTATATGGACTCTTAGTAAAATCTAAAAAATTACTTGGAGCTAATGTATATTCATTAAAAATGACTCCAGGATTAATGAAGCTCAAGTCAGCTTTTAATATTAGCTTTCTGCATTTGTGCAAGCAGTGGCTCATTAGCAAAGAACTTTTGTATCAAGACCAAGATTTAAACATATTCCTCTCTGCCAACTGAAATATGACTAATGAATAATAAAAAGCAGTGAGTTTCTTGCTCATGTATGTTGTTTGACTTATCTTTTCTTTCTATGGTTTTTCACTCTGTTTTAGGCAATTTATGTTTGAATTGGATGTACACTATTTACTCAAGTTAAAATAATTTCATTTAGATATCCAAGAACTAGAGAAATTATTACGCAGTTCTGAGCAGTTGAGAAAGCTAGACCAATGTACCGATATCAACATTATTCATTAGTTCCTTTTTCATTATTGTATTCATTCTCTCTATATACATTTATTAAGTGTGATCTATAGACCAATGCACCACTTGCCTGTCAGTTTGCCACACTGTGGTGACTTGCTTATGGCTGTGATTCTGAAAGCTATGCCACTGGTATTTTAAATATCAGAAAGTTCACCCTTGGTGGACAGTCTATGGATTAGCTTCCAGACTAACACAGACTAGGAAAAAGAAAAGCCAGGCTCCTTTGAAATATTTATTCACTGAAAACCTTCTGAATAGCAGTGGAACACAGTCAGATAGAAACAGACTATTGAATATTGACATATGGTAAAAAGCATCAGAATATTATCAGATATAGCTGCAGAAAATGAACCCCTCAGGTTGGAAGGCACTCAAAATATGACTGGAGAAGAGCTGCCTCCTCAATGTAGAGTTGACTGTGGTAACACAAATGAAGTGAAGCTTTAGGGACCTTCATTTGCTAATGGACATGACTCAAAATGAGGAGGAAACAGCTGTAAACATCCATTAGTAATCAGAACATGGAATGTACAAATATGAATTTAGGATAATAGGGTCTTATCAAAAATGAAATAGAATGCATAAATATGTGGTGGGCACCATCCTGCCAAGGAGCAGAGCAGTGAGAAGCCTTATGCATGAAAAGCTCATTGTTTAGCAAAGTGACAATGAATGCCCCCCTTGGTTAGCAGAGCTACAAGGGATGATTCATGCAGGGGGGTGCCCGTGGTTTCTAACTTTCCCTTGAAAAAATAGTTTATTTCTGATTTCCTTATAAGAAGTTTTAGAAAATCTTGCACATAATTATATACTTTAAACAAACCTCACGTTATAATAGTTCCCTTTCACATTAGCATTAACTTCCACACCATAGTCAATCTTATGTAGTTCTAAAAATTAATTTTTACATTAACAATAAGTTTTAACATTAGAAATAACCACACTAGCTAAGTTTTAGCAATTCAAACTTAAAATTGTAAGAAACATTCCAGGTGGTTTTAGTCAAGGACATTAAGGCTTTTAGAAAGCAGCTTAGGAGACAGTCAAGGGCAGTGAGAGCTTGGGAACAGAGGTAGGAGTTTGATTAGAAGTTTTGAGAAATTGTTAGCATGAGAGAATTACTGCTTTGTTCTTAACTATGAAACTTTAGGGTACTTTTATGTTCTTGTTTGTATTGTTTGATCAATTATATGTATGACCAGTTATAGTAAAAATTATGTTTTTGATTGTAATCTGTAACTAATGAATCTATAGAAAGTAATAGATGTTGGTAAAGTTAGAAGTTAAGATGTAGAACTTTGTTTAATATTAACTAGACATTTTAGGGAGGATTAGAGAGAAACAGAGTCGCTCACAGAAGGCAGACTTTATCACAGTAACTAAGGAGTAACTAAGGAGTATAGAGACACAGGAATGTTTGGTGACCTTGTATTCCTCTTGTACCCTTGATGTAACAATATAACATTTGATTGATTTGTAACTGCTTGTAGGTGACTATTATGAGATCATAGTATATTCTAAAGGGGATATAAGAAGCAACAATTTTGAAATAAAGGGAGTCATCAGAGAGAGTCACCATTACCATCATCTGCCTGAGACTCAAAAATGACCCATTGAGTCTTTGAGTATTTTTTATTTTTATTATTCAGCCGACTCCACATCCTCCTTTAAGAGTCTCCTAATAATTTGTCGAGGCTGGTCCCCAGCAAACATGGATATCCTAGTCATTAAGTTAACTGAAATGGATTGGTACTGGTAATTTTGAATCTGACAACCACATGGTTTACTATGCCAGAAATGACAAATTGAAGAGGAATGGCATTGCATTCATCATCAGAGAAAAAATTTAAGATCTGTCTTAAAGTAAAATGCTGTCTGTGATAGGATAATATCTGTATGCCTATAAGGAAGACCAATTAATACAATTATTGTTCAAATGTAGACACCAACCATTAAATACAGTGATGATAAAATTGAAGAATTCAACCAACTTCTTAGGTCTGAAGTTGATCAAACCTGAAATTAAGATATATTGATAATTACTAGTGATTGGAATGCAAAGGTTGGAAACAAAGAGGAAAAATTATCATTGGAACACATGGCCTTGATGATAGAAAGAATAATGCTGGAGAGCTCATGATAGAATTTTGCAAGACCAATGACTTGTTGATTGCAAGTACTTTTTAAACAACATAAAAGGTGACTATACACATGGACCTCACCAGATGTCATACACAAAAATCCTATTGACTACAGCTGTTGAAAGAAGTGGTGGAAACATCATCAGCCAAAACCAGACCACGGGCAGATTGTGGAAAAGACCATTAATTGCTCATTTGCAAGTTCAGGCTGAAGCTGAAGAAATTGAAAATAAGTCCACAATAGCCAAAACATGACCATGAACATATTTACTCTGAATTAACAAGTCATCTCAAGAACAGATTTGATGCATTAGACGCTAATGACCAAAGACCAGAAGAGTTGTAGGGTGACATCAAGAACATCATACAAGAAGAAAGTAAAGGTTATTAAGAAGGCAAGAATGAAGGAATACACCAAAATGGATGCTAGAAGAGACTCTGAAACTTGTTCTCCAGCATAGAGATTCTAAAGCAAATGGAAGATATGATGAGGTAAAAGAGCTGAGTAGAAGATTTCAAAGGACAGCTCCAAAAGACAAAGCCAAATATTATAATGAAATGTGCAAAGATTTGGAGTTAGCAACCAAAAGAGAAGAACATGTTCAGCATTTCTCAAGCTGAAATAACTGACTAAAAAATTCAGGCCTTAACTTGCAGCATTGAAGGTTTCTAGGGGTAAAATTTTGAATGATGCAGGAAGCATCAAAAGAAATGGAAGGAATACACAGAGTCAATGTAACAAAAAGAAATGATTGATGTTCAACCATTACAAGAGGTAGCATATGATTAAGAGCCAATAATACTGATGGACAAAGTCAAAGATCCACTGAAGGCATTGGCAATGAGCAAGGGTCTGGGAATTGATAAAATACAAATTGAAATATTGCAACAAACTTTCTTAACACTGGAGGTACTCACTCATCTATGCTAAGAAATTTGGAAGACAGATATCTGGCTAACTGATTGGAAGAGATACATATTTATGCTCATTCCAAAGACACGTGACAACAGAATGCAGAAATCATCAGACAATATAATTGATAGCACATGCAAGTAAAATTTTGCTAAAGATAATTAAAAAATGGTTGTAATAGTACATTGACAGGAAACTGCCATAGTTTCAAGCAAGATTCATTCAAGGATGTGGAATGAGGTATACCATTGCTGACACCAGATGAATTTTGGTTAAAAGCAGAGAATACCAGAAAGATGTTTACCTGTACTTTATTGACTATGCAAAGGCTTTCCATTATGTGACTCATGACAAGTTATGGACAACATTGTGGAGAATGAGTATTCTGGAACTCTTAATTGTGCTCATGAGGAGCCTATACAGTTATTCCAGCAGAACAAAGATGCACTGACTGAGTGGTTTAAAGTTAGGAAAGATGTGCAATAGGGTTGTATCCTTTCACCATATTTATTTAATCTATATGCTGAGCAAATAATTCTAGAAACTGGATTATATGAAGAAAAACATGGCATCAGGATTGGAGAAAGACTCATTTACAACCTGTGATAGGCAGATGATACAGCCTTCCTTGCTGAAAGCAAAGAGGGCTTAAAATACTTACAAATCAAAGCCCACAATGGTATGAGTTGCACCTCAAGGAAATGTAAAGAAAAGAAAAGTCCTGACCACTGTATCAGTAAATAACTTCAAGATAAATGGAGAAAAGACTGAAGTTGTCAAAGACTTCATTTTGCTCAGATCAACTTTCAATACTGGTGTAATCAACAGTCAATAAGTCAAATTATGTATTGCATTAACTAATCTGCCACACAAAACCTGAAGAGCAAAGATGTTTGAGGACTAAGTTGCACATGACCCAAGATATGGTGTTTTCATTAGTCTCAGATACATGTGAAAATTGGAAACTGAATAAGGAATACTGTAGAAGAATTGATGCATTTGAGTTGTGGTGTTAATAACATTAAAAGTACCATCAACTGCCAGAAGAACAAACAAATGTATGTTGGTAAAAGTACAGTCAGAAGGTTCCCTAGAATTCAGGATGGGTGACTTCATCTTTCATCCTTCAGACATATTATCAGGAAGTATGAGTCCTTGGAGAAGGACATTATGCTTAGTAAAGTGGAGTGTCAGTGGAAAAGAGGAAATTCCCAATAAGATGCACTATCACAGTAATAGCAGCAGTGGGCTCTAGCATGACCAAGCAGTGTTTCATTCCATTGTGCATAGGATCTCTATAATTCAGAACTGACTTGATGTCATGTAATAACAACAATAACACTTTACATCATCCCAATATAGAAACTGTTTATTATATTATTATTCTGGCTAGAACTGTTTCAATTACACTCATAGCATAATTTATACTAAAAGCATTGATTCTGATTTAATTTGATTATAAAAAAGTAATATGTAAAGTAACAAAACGAAGAAAAAAATTATGTATGGGATTTGTTAAATCTATTGTAACACTTTAATGTTTTCATTTCCTTTCACTGGTCATTTAAATTTTTAACTGTATTAAAATTAAAATTAATTATTTCTTTAACATCATTTTTGAAATGTTTCTGTTCTAATATTTTTTAGACTACAGGAATTGTCTTCAAGATATAAATGCTATTTGTTGTTAGGTAACTACAAGTTGATTCAAACTCATAATGACCCAATATAGGGTTGTCTAGACTGTAAATCTCTATTGGAGCTTTTAGCCTCATCTTTTTCACATCATTGTCTAATTGGTTAAACACGTTTAAATATATTTTGTTTGAATAAGCATACACATGTATGAACTAGAATCCTATAAGCAATACTTTTTGACTTACTCTTGTAGTCTGGCTACAGAATAAATGGCATAATATTCATTTGACTATATTTTGAAAACATATTCTCTATCTTAATAGAAGTTGTTGTTGTTAAATGCCATCCAGTCAGTTCCAACCCATAGTGACCCTGTATGGGGTTTCCAAGCAGTGGCTGATGAGTTTGAACCACTGACCTTGTAGTTCAAACTGACCTTGAGATCAAGTGCTTATCCTACAGCCCATACCTTAATGTTTTAGGGTATAATTGTACAACTGACATTTCATTTTTTGATAACTTGAGGCTGTTCAAACTCACCAGCTTCATCTTGGAAACCCTATACAGAGGTGGAACTGACTAGATGAAGTTTAACAACAATATACATGTGTATTCCACAATTCAATGACTAATGAATGTTTGTAGCTGTTTCTTCTCATTTTGAACCATGCCAAATCCACAAATGAAACTGTACTTAATCCATACCATTAAAGTCAAAACTACATTTCTTCTTAAGTCCTATTTACTACAGTTCTTGTTAAGTCCTTAAGTGTCTGAGAGCTTATCTTCTGGCACTATATC
>NW_006408720.1:1737913-1743677 GCF_000296735.1 Chrysochloris asiatica | reverse complement strand
CCACACAATCGAAAGCCTTTGCGTAGTCAATAAAGCACAGGTAAACATCTTTCTGATATTCTCTGCTTTCAGCCAAGATCCATCGGACATCAGCAATGAAGCAATGATATCCCTCGTTCCACGGCCTCTTCTGAATCTGGCTTGAACCTCTGGAAATTCTCTGTCAATGTATGATTGTAGCTGTTTTTGTACTACCTTTAGCAAAAATGTTTTTGTTAGGTCCCATCAATTCAACTGAGAGCTACCTTATACAAAATAGATAGAAAAACTCTCTAAGCCTAGGTCATTCTTAGGTTCTCACAATTGTCAGGTGTGAACCTATTGTCACAGCAGTAGCAAAGGGAGTTGGGTCTGTGGGGTGGGGTGTGAGGGGAGGGCAGAGGGGAGTCAATCTGCCTCATTGTGGTTCTTCTTCCTTTTTCACTAGCATTGCTCAGCATGATGTTGTTTTCCAGGAACAGGTACCTCCTAATAACATTTCCAAAGAATGTGAGATGAAGTCTCTCCTTCCTCAGTTTCAAGGAGCATTCTGGTTGCAGTGCTTCCAAGATAGAATTATTTGTTGTTCTGGTTGTTCATGGAGCTTTCAATGTTCTTTGCCAACCTCATAATTCAAATGTATGTATTGGTACCTGGTTTTCTAACTCATTGTCCTGCTTTCACCTGCATATGAGGAAAATGAAAAGACCATGATTTGGGTCAGGTGCACCTTTGTACTTAGTGACAACTTTGCTTTTTAAAACTTGAAAGAGGTATTTTGCAGTAACTTTGCCTAATATAACATATCTTTTGATTCTTTAAGTACTTCCATGAATATTGATAGTACATCTAAATAAAATGAAATCTTGGACAACTTCAATATTATTTCCATATATCATGATGCTATTTATTAGTCCAGTTGGAAGATTTTTGTTCTATTTAAACTGAGTTGTGAACTATCCTAAAGTTTGTAATCTTTGATCTCCATCAGTAAGTACTTCAAATCCTTTTCACTTTCTACAAGCAAGGTTGTGTCATCTGCATATTGCGGGTTATTAGTGACACTTCCTCCAATCATGATGCCATGTTCTTTATCATATAATCCAGTTTCTTGGATTATTTGCATAGCATAAAGATTGAATATCTATGGTGAAAACATATATAACCCTGGGATACAATTTTCTTGTTTTAAAACATTCTGTGCCCCTTATTCTGTTTGAACAACTGCCTCTTGATTTATGTACAGATTCTTCATGAGTACAATTAAGTCTTCTGGAATACCCATTCTTCTCAATGTTATCCACAGTGTGCCACGAGTCACATGTCAAAAAGTCTTTGCATAGTTCATAAACACAAGTAAATGTCTTTCTGGTATTCTTTGCTTTAAGTCAAGATCCATCTGACATCAGTAATGATATCCCCCATTTCATGTCCTCTTCTGAATCTACCTTGAATTTCTGGCAATTCTTTGCTGATGTATTCCTATAACCATTTTTAATTATCTTCAGCAAACTTTTATTTTCATATTATATTAATTACATTGTTCAATAATTTCCACATTCCATTGATTACCTTTCATTTGAATGGACACAATTTGGATCTCTTTCTATTAGAAGACAAAGAGCTGTCTTTTAAATTTCTTGGCCTACATGAATGAACACCTCCAGCATTGCATCAGTTTATTGAAACATTTAAATTTGTATTCCATCAAATGGAATTCTTTTTTCAATACAATCACTTCTTGATCATTTGCTGCTTCTTGAAATGGTTGAACGTTGACTGATTCTTTTTGGTATAGTTATTCTGTGTTTTCCTTTATTTCAGTGCTTCCTACATCATTCAATATTTTGCACATAGTGTCCTTCAGTATTGTAACTTGCAGTTTTACTTCTTTCTTCAGTTCTTTCATCTTGTCAAATCTTGAGAATATTCTTCTCTTTTGTTTTTCTAGATCTAGGCTTAATATTTCATTATAATAGTTTATATGTGCACACATGCAAATATCTCAAAAATTTTATACCAAACTTCTAACAGTTAATGGAAATGTGTACTACAAAAGAGGGTGGTATTCTTGAATATCGTACTTCATATACTATATATGTAGTTCAAATTTTTACAAGGAGCCTATGTAACTTCAATAAATCTGGAACAATCTCATATAGAATGAAGTTGTGTATGTATGCTTGTGTGTGTTGGTATATTTGTAACTTTCAAATTAAAAGATGAGAGATGGTACAATGTGGATCATTATATGGAAATTTTTGCTTATTCAATTTATGGCATATGAATTAAGGATCTATTCTTGTTGTTAAGTGCCTCTTAGTTCCAACTCACAGAGACCCTGTTTAGGTTTCTGAGGAGTAACTGGTGTATTTGAATCGCCAATCCTGTGGTTCAAACCAAAATTGAAGCCTTGAGTGCTTATTCTACAGTGCCACATTAGGACTCAGGGATCAGTTTAGCAAGATAATTTTAATGCTTGTACATTGTGGCTAACAAAAAATTATGTTATTATTACAGGTATATACACATGAATCAAGATCACCAAGCATAAAACTTGATAAGCAAACAGATGAGAATATTGAAAAAAAAATTATATACTTAATACAATTTGAATAACTTTTAATGAAATAAATATTTGTCTCTTTTAAAATAATTTTATTTTCAAAGTTCTACTTCATTAATAATATATATTTTTAAAATTTTCAAAATTGTTAAAATATCTTTGGTCTCCATAAAGGCACAAAGTGACTGGCTTATAAGTTTTCAAGAGGGAGTTTAGTTTAAGAGTGTGGAGGAAAAGAGAGTCCCTACTGAATAGTTTTCATCTTGTCTAGACTGGCCTGGTGAAAAGAGATGGGGATAAGATTCTTATGATTCAATAGTGAGTAATTGTTATCATGACTAATTGAAACTGTCACAGCTATAAAGGTAGAAGTTTTGTAACAAAAACGGGGACGTAATTAATCTTACAGCCAGAAACAGAGGACCATAAGCATCAAGGGAGAAGAGTACATATGAAATGTGGTACTGTATCCAGAGAAACAGTGACACTAGAGATACACGCAGAGATCAGGACATGGAGAGAGGGAACAGCTGAAGACTCAAGACTCATGGAAAGAGAGGGAGTGGTTGGTGGACAGGAGGCAGGCTTGCTGAATGTGTCCTTGGTTGTTTCATTTATTATATATTCCTGAGTGTGTTTGTGTACATCTCTCCACTCCCACTCACCCCTCCCCAAAAGAAAAACAGAAGAAATGGAATCAAATACTGTTGAATGATGATGCACAGAGGAGATTGTAATCCTTGCAATAAAATAATGGTGTAAAGCCAATGTTTTCTAATGTAAACTATCACTCAACTTACAATAAAACATAAAAAATAAATTTAAATTAAAAAAATATATATTTTTGGCCTTTCAACTGAATATTTAGAAAATCATCTGACAAAGGATATTAAATAATTTTATTTTTCTATATTTACTTGGACATTTTAATTATATTTGAATGGTCTATATTTTGAATGGAGACCTGGTGTGGCACTGTGGGATAAATTATTGGACAGTAAAGTTGGTTTGAACTATAAGGTCAGCAGTTTAAACTCACCAGTGGCTCTTTGGAAGCCCTGTACAAAGTTGTTGTGATATGAGTCAGAACCAACTTGAAGACACTTAACAACAACAACAACATGTTTTGAATGCATTTACATTTTTTATTTAAATCTTTAAATTATTAATATTAGCAGGACACAAACATATGCAAAATATATTGACTGTAACAACATAAGTATCGTGCATAAATGAAAGTGATAAAATAACTTTTATTTGAGAAATACAGAATACTATATGAATAAGGAAAGCCTAATTGCATTATTTAACCAAATATTGTTAGCCCGTTAATGAGGCAAAAAGACATATTAAAAGTTCTTCTAATTAACATTGAGATTTTGTCAATTTTTAATCACATAAAAACACAGTTTTACACTTTCTTAATGCAATTTATTGCATAAGGTTATATATTTTCAAGATAGGAAGACACAGTTTAAAAATTTATTAGCTTAATTTAAAACTTTTAAATATTCAACATGTAATCCTATGGGTTACTATTTGAACTGCTGCTCTAGGCATCATGTTAATACCCATATCTGAAAGTCCCTATTAGTCTACACTGAGAGAATCACCTGAGGAAGAAGGAAGAAATTTTAAAGCAGAATAAATTAGAAATAAACTGTGAAAAAGAAAGGTATGGAGAGATTTGGCAAACCAACATCGTTAACAGGCAACAGACACAGGGGAGCCTGGAAATCACTGTAGTTTCACATATTCATCCATCTAACTACATCCAAATGCACATTTAAACTTAGAGAATGTTTCCAGTTCACACTGTGAAGTACAGTGGATAAAATCTTCAAACAAATATATGTTTAACACTCATTCTGTGCAAGGCTCTGTGCTAAGCACTGGGGTATAAATAAATATGACATATTTATTGCCCTCTAGATACTGCATGTATAAAATAACAAAATATATAATAGGAGAAGGAAAAGAAGTAAAAAATCAAGCCACTCTGTCAGGGAATATATTGAACATATAGAGCTGCTGGATGCCAACATGGTTACGTGTTTGGCTACTAAGTGAATGTCTGAAGGTTTGACCTCACACAGAAAAGCCTCTGAAGAAAGGCCTGCCAATCTTCTTCTGACAAGTCATATGTGTTGAAAAGCCTATAGAGTATTGTTAAATTCTGATACACATAGGCTTCCATGAGTTATTATTAACTCAACAGATTTTTGTTTGTTTTTAACACAGGACTCTATGGAAAGTTTTAATAACAGAACAAATGTCTAACCTTTACTTGGGACCATAACCTCAATAATAACAGTCAAAGTCTTGTGGATGTGCACTGTTTATTAAACTTGACAGCACACTGAACTCTGCCTCTTATACACGAGGAATCATGGTATTCTAATGTTTTGTGACTGCCATGCCCTCAAGGGACTTCCATGGAAATGAAATATCTTGCTCATGAGGCTTTCCCAGTGAAAACATCTATAAGTAAAAAAGTTCTTTGTCATTTTATGAAGAAACTTACATAAATAGTGAATTGTGGGTACTGTGCACAGCATCAACTCATATTTATTGATTTATTTTTGCTTTTTTTTTTTTTACAGGAAAGAGACTTTTTCTTATTTTAATTTGTAGAAATACAGTACATGTAAGCAGAGATGAAAGAATAAATGTTTGAAAGTCTGGTTTTGAAAGTGCTTTTAAAAGAGCTCCATTATGTGGAGTATTTGTCACTTAAATAAGCACAGGAGTGTGTTTCTGGGATTTGGTGGTAATAACTGAGACAGTAAAGTCACCTAACCTCTCTTTGCCAAAACATAAATGACACAATAATGTTAACCTACATTATGGAAGGCTATCATAAAATCTTTAGACAGTCTGAAATTCCTGGACAACAAGGAGCCCCCTACCTTGTTGTTGTTAAGTGTCGTGGAGTCAGGTCCAACTTATAGCAACCCTACATAGGATTTCTGAGGATCTGCTGCTGAGCTTGAACCACTGACATTGCGGTTCAAACCAACCTTGCAGGGACAGATACAGGAGAAAATCACAACAGGGTTCTGGCAGCCACCGAATAACTTTTGATATAATTGTTGTTGTTGTTGTTGTCAAGTGCTGTCCCGAATCATAATAACCCTGTACAGGGTTTCTGAGGCTGTAAATCTTTACGGGAACAGAAAGCCTCATCTTTCTCCCGTGGAACAGCTGGTAGTTTCGAAC
>NW_006408720.1:1734936-1737473 GCF_000296735.1 Chrysochloris asiatica | reverse complement strand
GCTTTCTACTCCCGTAAAGATTTACACCCTTGGAAACCCTGTACAGGGTCGCTATGGGTCGGAACCGACTCGATGGCACTTCACAACCACAACCAACCATATATATATACATATATGTGTGTGTGTGTGTGTGTGTGTATGTATATATGTATACACATATATAATTTTTAGTGTATTTAGGATTTATAATTTTTAGAAATCAGTATTTGTCTAAATTAGAGACCCGAAGTGGCATTGTAGGATAAGCACTGAATTGCTAACTGCAAGGTTACCAGTTCAAAACCACCAGTTGCTCCTCAGAAATACAGGGTTTCTAGGAGTGAGAATTTACACAACAGCACTTAACAACAAAAACACAGATACAATGACAATTTTTATTATATCTAGGGTTCATCATTTTTAGAAATTTTTGTCTAATGTAAATTATTGTCCGTTTGTTTAACTTGTTCTTCTTGGGTAGTCCCACATATCAGCATGTTAAACACCATTGTTATCTCACTTTTTCTCATAGATGTTCTTTTTCTTTTAATCATGGTGGTATAACAGTTAAGTGTATGGATGCTACCTGAGAGATCGGTGGTTTGAATAACCTGTTCATCTGTTCAATTAAGATTACTAAATCTAATGTACACCTATATTCAGGCGTCCTGTTATGCCGCTTTGAGTTAATGCACTAGACTGCAAAGAGATTTTAACTGCAAGGTCTGTGGTTCTAGCTCACCACCTATTCCTCAGAAACCCTATACAGGGTCGTTATGGGCTGAAACCAACTCAATCGCACTTCACAACAACAACAACATAACTATATTCATCATAGCTCTATTCACAATAGTAAAAAGATGGAAATAGCCTAAATGCCCATTAATGGAAGAATGGATAAACAAACTATGGTACATAAAGACTAGGAAACACTACACATTAAAGAATAACAGTGAAATACACAGCACATCATAACATGGATTAACCTGGGTAAAAATATGCTGAGTGAAATTAGTCAACCACAAAAGAACAAATATTGTATAAGACCACTATTGCAAAAAGTCAGGAAAAAATGTCAAACTAAAATAAACATTCTTTGATGATCACCAGGGCTGGAAGGGGAAGAGAGGACAAATAACTGCAAGCGTAGCACTCCAGTGTTTATCTGTCAGTGCCACATAACACTCTAATTTAGACATTGCTGTTCAAATCAACCTTGCATATCCTACAGGGCCACACCCAGAGAGTTATGTATTAACTTGAGTAAAATGGAAGGCAATATACTAAAAGAGGTATTGTTGTTAAGCACAGTTGAGTTGGGTTCAGCCCACAGTGACCCTGCACAGGGTTTCCGTGTAGCAGCTGTTGAGCTTGAACCGCAGACCTTGCGGTTAAAACAGTCTTTGCAGTCAAGTTCATTAGCCCACATTGCCACACCAGGACTCTACATAAGAGGTAGGTAGGGAGGGAAAAAAAGAGAGAGAGAGAAAGAGAGAGAGGGAAGAGATTGGGTTAACCTGAGACCAGAAACATGACATGGTGCCTAACTCCCACAACCAACTTCTTTGAAAGGGATCACATTTGATTGTTGTTGTTGTTAGGTGCCATCTACTCAGTACCAACTCATAGAGACCCTACTTATAACAGAATGAAACACTGCCCGGTCCTGGGCCAACCTCACAATTATTGCCACGCTGGAGCCCATTGATGCTGCCACTTTGCCAATCAATCTCACTTGGGGTCTTCCTCTTTTTCTCTGACCCTCCACCATACCAAACATGATATCCTTCTCCAGCGACTGGTCCCTCCTGACAATATGTCTGAAGTAAGAGATGAAGTTTGGCCATCCTGGCCTCCAAGGAGCACTCTGGCTGCACTGCTTCCAACACAAATCTGTTGGTTCTTTTGGCAGCCCATGGCACTTTCAATAATCTCCTCCAACACTGTAACTCAAAAGCATCAAGTCTTCTTAGGTCTTTCTGATTCACTGTCCAGTTTTTGCATGCATATGAGGTTATTGAAAATACCATGGTTTGGGTCAGGTACACCTTACTCCTCAAGCTGATTTTCTTTGATTTTCAACACTTTAAAACGGTCTTGTGCAACAGATTTGCGTAGTGCAATACGTTGTCTGAATTCTCGACTGCTGATTCCCTGAGTGTTGATAGTTGATCCAAGAAGAATGAAGTACTTGACAACAATCTTTTCTCCACTTATAACAATGTTGTTTATTGGTCCAGTGGTGAGGATTTTTGTTTTCTTTACATTGAGATGTAATTCCATACCGAAGGCTGTGGTATTTAATCTTCATCAGTAAATATTTTAAGTCCTCTTCACTTTCAGTATGCAGGTTGTACCATCCATATATCACAGGTTGTTAATGAGTTTTCCTTCAATTTTGATGCCACAGTTTTCTTCATATAACCCAGATTCTCAGATTGTTTGCTCAGCATACAGGTTGAATAAGTACAGTGAAAGAATACAACCCTGTCGCACACCTTTCTTAATTTTAAAACATTCAGCGTTTCATGTTCTGTTCAAACAACTGCTTTTGGTCC
>NW_006408720.1:1733051-1734229 GCF_000296735.1 Chrysochloris asiatica | reverse complement strand
CTCCAGATCTTTGCACATTTCATTGTAATATATGACTTTGTCTTCTCAAGTTGACCTTTGAAATTTTCTTAATGGTTTAATGGTTTGAGAGAGTCAATGGCACCTAACAACAACAATGAAAACAATGTTTAAATGTTACTTTCTAATATGTGTCATTTTCAAGCACATCCAAATTTCTTTATCTCTGTCCTCTATTTATTTAACAAATTTGTGTTGTGGACCTATTAATGAGCTGGAAACATTTCTGGTATTAAGAATACATTGTTGTTGTTGTTGTTAAATGCCATTGAACTGATCCTGACCCATAGCGACCTTGTGTAGGGTTTCCAAGGAGTAGCTGGTGAGCTTGAACCACCAACCTTGCAGTTTAAACGGCTTTATAATTTGGCACATTAACCCACAGTGCCACAGATTAGTAAATAAAAATAAAATAAAACCTACATTTTATGGGTTGGTGTGGGCACACAGACTGCATAGATAAACAGTAAATAAAAAGTACTTATGACTGATTGTAGTAAGTGATTTTGAAGGAAACACTACACTTATAAAGCAGAAAGAGAAGCTAGAGAATGAGCAATAGAGTATTATTTAACATAGAGCAGGGAGTAAATATTTCAAGTATATGAAGAAGGAAGATATGTAATTTCAGAGTAAGAACTCTTCTCTGCAGAGTGTACAAATGTCAGTTTACTTTCAGAAAAGTTGAAGCCATTCTTTATATTACTTCAAAAAATATTTTATTGTGACTTATGTGATAGTTTACATGGGAGACCATTAGCTTTACATTCATCCTATTGTATATCCTTTCATTGCCATGGTTACAATCACCTCCATGCATCATCAACCAACCAAAGGGTATACCCAGCAAGCCTGCCCCTGGTGTCAGCACACAGCCCCTCTTCCTCTCTGGGTCTAGCGTCCCCAGCCACTCCATCTTTCCATGTCATCATCTCTGCCTCCATCTCTGGCATCACTTCTTCTCTTGTATTAGGTTTAAATATATTCTTTGTATTGTAAGTGTTATATAGGACATTACAAATTTACACAAACTTCTGAAAGACTGGAAAGAAGTCAAATACTTTTTCATCAAAGATCCCAGTCAGCAATACTGAAGAACTTTTTACAAACTGAAGTTCTTTAGATTTTACCAAAGTCATTGTGTTGTTGTTGTTGTTGTT
>NW_006408720.1:1731795-1732816 GCF_000296735.1 Chrysochloris asiatica | reverse complement strand
AGCTCAAGAATTTCCTAGAAGTTCCTACTTATAATCTCAACCCCCAGCATTTATGAATTCTAATACTTTTTAAGAAGTTCATCAAGAAGCAATTTGGACCTGCAGGTGGTCAAAATTCATGTCCCTGTAAGGCTGCCTGAAATTACTTCCCAAGGACTTTCTTTGTTGTTGTTTTTGTTTGTTTGTTTCTTTCTTTCCCTACCCCATGCCAGAGCCTCTCTACTGGTACACCCTTATCCAGAATTATATCTAAGCACAAAATGTAAAAAGACAAGAGACAGTGCAGGGTGAACAGAAGAAAAATATTATTTAACTTGTATTTTAAAGTATTGTTTAAAATAAACAATAGCTGCTTTTTATTTTTTATTTTTGTGGGCAAGACTTCAAAGAAGCAAGATAGAATGTATAGAAAAACCAATTAAGAGGCTGTTGTAGTGACCTTGTAGAAAGATTATGGTGGCCTTGGATAAGATAGTAGCAGTGGAAATAATAAGAGGTGCCTGATTTTGGATTCATTTTTAATGACTTGAAAGTAATGTGTAGGTATGTTTGTGTTGAGGAGGAGTGATGAAAAGTGAATAAAGGATTACTTACTCTCAAGTTCTGGGTGAGAGCAATAAGAAAAATAGAGTAACATTTTATTGAGATGAGAAAAATTATAAAAACTGTTACGCTTTTGAAAATAGGACATAAAATACTTGGTTTTAGAAATATTAAAATAATAATGCTGTCTATGATAAGATAGTATCCAGATGCCCAGAAGGCATATCAGTTAATAGCACTATTATTTAAATTTACGCACCATCCACTAAAGCCAGTGATGATGAAACTGGAGAATTCTACCAACTCTTCAGTCTGAAGATGATCAAACAGGCAATAAGGACATATTGATAATTACTGGTGATTGGACTACAAAGATTGGAAACAAAGAAGAAAGTCTTGGTGATAGAAATGATGCTGAATATCTCATGATTGAATTTTGCTAGACCAATGACTTTTTCACTGCAAATATATTATCTGA
>NW_006408720.1:1728681-1730225 GCF_000296735.1 Chrysochloris asiatica | reverse complement strand
TCCTCACCACTGGACCAATAAATAACATAATGACAAACAGAGATAAAACTAAAATTGTCAAACACTTTGTTTTGTTTGCATCCACCATCAACACTCATGGAAGCAGCATTCGAAAAATCAAATGACATATTGCATTAGGTAAATCTGCTGCACAAGATTTCTTTAAAATGTTGAAGAGCAATAATGTCAATTTGAGGACTAAGGTGCACCTGACCCAAGCTATGGTATTTTCAATGCAGCATTTGCATGTGAAAGTTGGATAAGGAGTGAGGAATACTGTAGAAAAGTTGATGTATTGTTGGAGAAGAATATTATAAATTCCATGGACTACTGAAACAACAAACAAATCTGTTTTGGAAGAAATACAGCCAGAATGTTCCTTAGAAACCAGGATGGGAAGACTTTGTTTCTCAAACTTTGAACATGTTATCAGGAGGGATGAGCCCGTGAAGAAGGACATCATGCTTTCTAAAGTGAAGTGGCAGCAGCAATGGGCTCTAGATTAACAAGGATTTTTTGGATGGTGCTGTACAAGGCAGTGTTTCCTTCTGTTGTGCCTAAGGTTTGTATGAGTCGGAAGTGACTACATGGCACTTATCAGCAATTGCAAAGTAGAAATTTCTGTTAGACTCCAATTGAAATGTCAAGTACAGGGCTACATATGTGACTATGGATTTGAGAGGAGTGATCTGGTCAGCAAGTATACACTTGGGAATAATAAGCACAGAGGAGTCCCTGGATTGTTCAAGTGATTAAGCTCTGTAACAATAACCAAAATATTAGAGATTTAAACTCATCCCAAGGCACCTCACAGGAACAGTTTAGCCATTTGCTTCTGAAAGGTCACAGCCTGGAAAATCTTTTAGAGCAGTTCTGCTTTGTACACACAGGGTGGCTGTGAGTCAGAACTGATTGAAAGACAACTGACAACAACAACAATAACATAGAGACTGATTTTAAAGCCCAGTGACTGGATGGAATCACATAGGGAGTAATTAAAGATAAAAGACCTGAAAAATTTAGTCCTTCAGGACTCTAAAGTTTATAGATAAACAGGATTCTGCAGAATCAGGAAAGACATTTGAGAAAATAATAAGCTGATTAAGTAAGAGAATAACAGAATAGTGTGAAATAGTCTGCAAGTCAATTAAAGTGAATGCACTAAAGAGCAGAAAATAATTAACTAAGTCAAATGCCTGGAAGACTAACTAGAATTGACCGTTACATTTAGAAAGGCAGCGATCACTGTGACATTGGAAGAATAAAAGCTACTTTGAGTAAGTAGGCTCAAAAAATAAAGCAAAGACATTAATTGAAAGTAAGAAATATGGATACATTTTAAAGATTTTTTTTTCTGTGAGTAATGAAATGGGCTACAAAAGTGTATATGGTTATGACTTTTTGTTGTTGCTATTTAAGAAGCAAGTAAAACCACATTCATATGCTGATAGGACTTCTGGTGTGGAGTGGTATCATCAGAGGACTGTGAACCACAAGGCCAGCAGTTCAAACCAAGCAGCTGCTCCTTGGAAACCCTATATAGG